>NC_138552.1:62791613-63269960 GCF_964273705.1 Natrix helvetica
TTATATTTAGTTACGAAGGGGTGAGGTACCGTCTGAATACAATAGACAAAGCCAGAGACTTTTATCATGGAATACTTAAGAAAAATGCAACCCCCCCCCCCCCCCACGTACATCTACACCAACACCAGTAGATTTGGATGTCTTAGAGCAGAGGATGTGTGAGAAAGAGACAGAAGAACAAAGAATGCAGACACAAAAAGAGAAGGAGGTGCAGGGTGTTGTAGGTGGACCCCTCTGGATCTCTGTTGAGTTCCTTCTTGGAAGAAGGACCTTCTAAGTCTCTCACTGAAATGCCGATACTTAAACCTGTCCAACAACGTATTACTAGATCCACGACTAGACAAATGCTAGAATCTCACAAGCGCGTCGACCCTCAAACACAATGTGCTAAGAAAGAAGCTAAGAAGCAAACCGGAGCCATGGGAGGAGCAGGGCCGAAGATTAGTCTTGTGGAGAGAGATCTTCAGCAAATGCTTTCAATGCTCCAGACCAGATCTAAAGATGTTTAAGCTATTATCTTGGAACGTGAATGGAATGAACTCCCCACAAAAAAGGAAAAAAATATTTTATTATTTGAAGCAATTTAATAATGATGTTGTTTGTCTTCAAGAGACTCATATTAGGCTGCAAGACCAGAAGTATTTAGTGAATTCAAAATTGGGAACATCTTATGCTGCCTCTGATTTGGTAAAGAAAAATGGTGTGGTGATATATATAAATAAAAGATTTTCAACTAAAGTTATAGAGGCGGATGACGCTGGTAGATATATAGCAATTCAATTTGATACAGACATTGGTCCCATTTTGGTCCTAGGAATATATGCTCCTAACCAACGCCAAGAAAGCTTTTATAAGATGCTCCATTTAAAAATTTTAGACTGGAACTTTAAGAGTATTCTAATAATGGGAGACTGGAATGGAGTGATTTCTCCAAAGATAGATAAGAGTACAAAGACTAAATTCACTACCAAATTACCAAAGGCTTTTTTTGATTTACAAGACGATTTGAAATTAAAAGATGTTTGGAGGACACAACACCTAAATGAGCTGGATTTTTCTTTCTACTCAGATAGACATAAATCCTTTTCAAGGATTGATTTCTTTTTGTTAACACCGGATCTACTTCTTAAAGCTAAGCAATCCAAGATTTTCGCCAGGACACTTAGTGATCATAGTCCGGTGTAGTTACAAATTGATTTAGGGATGAGGCCAAGAAGGTCTTGGAGAGTAAATGAAAATTTATTTAGATACGAAAAAAATGTTGATGAACTTAAAAAACACATGAAGGAATTTTTCAGTTTTAACATGAATAAGGGTACTCCCATTGAAACAGTTTGGGATGCAAGTAAAGCTTATATGCGTGGGGTCTTGATACATATGAACTTTAAACATAAACAAATTAGACAGAAAAGGAGAATGGAATTGGAAGATGAAATAAAAAGCAAGGAACAGCTGCTTATAACAAACCCGAATGACCAGGCGCTCCAGATGGCGCTAAAGCTGTTGAAAGATCAATTTCAGATGCTTATAGCAGAACAAACAGCAACTAATTTACAATTTGCTAAACATAACACCTTTGCTAACGCTAATAAACCTGGTAGGTGGTTAGCATATACTTTGAGAAGGAATATGAATGACAGCATTATTGATAAAATTGAGTTTCGAGGGAAGATGGTATATCAACAAGAGTTGATTAAAAAATCATTTGTGGACTATTATACTAAGCTATATGTACAGGATAATATACAGAACAAGTTAATAGATGATTTTTTGGAAGGAAAAAGGGTTGCTAAAATTTCTGTGTGTCAAAAGGCAAACTTGGAACGTCTTATAACTGCTGATGAGATCACTTTAGTTATAAATCAACTTAAATTAGCTAAGGCTCCAGGGACTGATGGTTTGAATGCAATGTATTATAAAACTTTACAACTGGAAATGATTGAATATCTTACACAACTATTTTGTAATATACAACAAGGAGGTAAAATACCTCCCTCATGGAAAGCGGCTTTTATCTCATTGATACCTAAAGATAAAGAGGGCCCTAAGAAACCAGAGGATTACAGGCCGATATCTCTTCTGAACACAGATTATAAAATATTTGCTAAGGTACTAGCCAACAGATTGATGCCGGTTATTCAAGAGATTATTCCTCATGATCAAGCAGGATTTATTGAAGGCAGACATATGAAGGAGAATGTAAGGCAACTCATAGATTTAATTGACTATCTTGATAAGAATAAGCAGATCTCTGCAGTGCTGGTTTTCTTGGATGCAGAGAAGGCCTTCGATCGAGTGAATTGGAACTTTCTAACCAAGACTTTGGAAAAGATGGATATGGGACCACGATTGCGGCAGGCGATTGGAGCAATTTATCAGCAACAAAATGCACAACTTATTATTAATGGAAATTTGTCAACAACTTTCGAGATACAAAAAGGCACAAGACAAGGTTGCCCATTATCCCCATTGTTATTTATTTTAACTTTGGAAGTCTTGTTGAACGCAATTCGGGACTCAAAATCCTTAGATGGCATAGCTATCAGGCAAAAGGAATACAGAACTAGAGCATTCGCCGATGATCTGGTTGTTACCCTTTCACATCCTTTGAAATCAATAATCCAGATGAAAAGTATCATAGTAGAATTTGGCATGGTGTCTGGGTTTAGACTAAATCAAAACAAAACGAAAATGATGGTTAAAAACATGACAGAGACTCAAAGAAAGAGACTTGTAAGTTTAGCAGGTTTTGAAATAGTTTCTAAAGTTAAATATTTAGGAATACAAATTTCAGAATCAAATACAAAACTTTTCTTAAATAACTATGAAGTGTTGTGGCAAAAGATACAGAAAGATCTTGAAGCGTGGAAAAAGTTACAATTGTCTTTGCTTGGAAGGATCTCAGCAATTAAAATGAACATTCTACCTAGATTTATCTTTCTATTCCAGATGATTCCGGTGCTTAAGTCAGATAAAACCTTGTTAAATTGGCAAACAACATTAAATAAATTTGTTTGGAAGGAGAAAAAACCGAGAGTAAAGATGAAGATTATGCAAGATACACGTGAAAGAGGCGGCCTCAGACTCCCAAACCTTCGATTGTATTATGAAGCTGCGGTACTAACGCACGTAGCAGATTGGTTTGGGAAAACAAAAATGGAATTGCTGAATATAGAAGGCCATGATCTTGTTCTGGGATGGCATGCATATCTTTTTTATGAAGACAGGGTGGATAAAGTGTTTAACAACCATGTTCTCCGTAGTGCCTTGATGAGAATATGGAAGAAGCACCGGCCCAATTGGGATTATAAAATACCGCTTTGGTTGGATCTTGCAGACACCATGGGGATTATGAATATTAAGTCACTCGGGGGTTGTTTATATAAAGATGTGCTTATCGCTGATGGGGACGAATGGAAGTTGAAAACTTTGGAACAGCTGTTGGAAGAAGGAATTACTTTAAATTGGTTACATTACATACAGCTACAGAAGAGATGGGAAGAAGATCGCAGGGTCGGTTTTATGGATGAAGAAGTGGAACTGATTAAGCAGATAAAAGAGACTGGCCCAAAACAGGTTAGAAGAATATATAATGTACTGTTAGAAAGAGACTCAGAAAGTGAATTGGTTAAGGATTGTATGATTAAATGGGCTCAGAATTTTGGTGAAGTGGTTATGTTGGAAACGTGGGAAAAAATATGGGTTCAGAATGTTAAATTTACACAGTCACAGAATTTAAGGGAGAACTTTTATAAAATGTTTTACAGATGGTATTTAGATCCTAAAAAATTATCATGCATGTACCCAAATGTTCAACCAAAATGTTGGAGATGCGGGTGCCTAGATGCTACCTTTTTTCATGTATGGTGAACTTGCAACAAGGTTAAAGCTTTTTGGATAAAAATATGGTGGGTTATGCAGAATGTATTTAAGAAAAGAATACAATTCACTCCGCAAATGTTTTTATTGGGTATAGCTAAGGATTTCACCAAAGGGGAAACAAAATTGGTCTTGCATATGGTCACAGCAGCTAGGTTGTTGATTGCGCAACATTGGAAAAAAGATTTTTTACCGACAATTGATCAATGGATTCAGAAGGTGGCGGGGTTCGCCGAAATGGCAAAAATTTCAGCTTTCTTAAAAGCTCAGAAACAGGAGGATTATACACAGGAATGGGTAAAATGGATTGATTACATACAGAATAAATACCAGACTAGGAAGTACTATGTAGCCTTTAGGTAAGAATGTTTAGATTGATAGATGATCAGAGTAAATATTATATGGGATGCTTGGAATTGTTAGAGTGGTATACAGCGGAAGTCAGGGGGGTGGGTTTGTGTGGGGGGTGGGGGAGGGTTAGGGTGGAGGGCGGGGCAATATATATGTATGAATAAATTAGAAGATGGGATTAACAAAACATTGTTATTCTAGGAGAAATTTATATTAAGAGTTATAGATGTTAAATTAGCTTAGAAAATGGGATCAATGTGTTATTATTAATCTAAGAGAAATTTATATTGTGTTTGCTGGGAGGAGAGGGGTTACGAGTAATTTACTTTAAGACGGGGGGAGGGGAGGGGGCAAAGTATTTGGTATAATATTTGAATGTGAATTTTTGCGGGGGGGGGGTTGGGGGGGTATAGCATTTGTATGAGATTTATATTGTATGGAGGGGGGGTGAAAAGGGGGGAAATTTGTTTGTACAAAACTCTTTTAATTTAAAAAAAATGTATCTATGCAGTATATTGAAACATAAATAAATTCAAGCCAGGCATTCAAATCTAATGACATGGTGGTATGGTGGAGGAAGGTGGGATTGGTTGTCAATCAATCAGCTCCATTTATGCTGTTCTCCTATTGGGATCCCAAGCCAACTGGCAGAGCCCTAACAAAAGGATAAGAGGGTTGGGTTCAAACTTACATTGGGGGGGGGGAGACGTTCCAGAGGGCAGGAGGAACAGCAGAGAAGGCCCTCCTTCTGGACCCCACCAGTGGGAATAATCAAGCTGATTCCACTCACAACATGCCTCCTCTGCTGGCATGAATGGGAAGAGCCAATCCCAGTGAGGTGAGACAGTTCCTCAAATAGCCTTAATCATAGGTAAAGGTTCCCCTCGCACATATGTGCTAGTCATTCCTGACTCTAGGCGCGGTGCTCATCTCTGTTGCAAAGCCGTAGAGCCAGCACTGTCCAAAGACATCTCCGTGGTCATGTGGCTGGCATGACGAAATGCCAAAGGAGCACAGAACGCTGTTACCTTCCCACCAAAGGTGGTTCCTATTTTTCTATTTGCATTTTACATGCTTTCAAACTGCTAGATTGGCAGAAGCTGGGACAAGTAACGGGAGCTCACTCCGTTATGCGGCGCTAGGGACTTGAACCGCCAATCTTTCCGATTGACAAGCTCAGTGTCTTAGCCACTGAGCCACCGCGCCCCCTTAATATATGCAAGGTGACTTAAGAATATTTCTGAGCTATAAGAAAAAACATCCAAAAGCCCATGGTTGCCATGAAGGCCTGCAAGATAAATTAGCATGTAAATTGCGAAAATAAAATAAAATATTGAAATGACAAGAAGGAAATGTATTAATGGATGACATGGCTACACAAAAAATATTTTATTAACCTGTAGAGCCAGTAGTTCACACAGAATCAAAGTACCGGTAAGTGGAATTCTGCTTTATTTGTGCGCAGGGGCAAAGAGTGTCCCTCTGCTGGCCAAGTAAACAAACTTCAGCAAAAAGGAAGAGGAGCCCAAGAGTCATGTTTATGTTTTAGCTTTTATATTTTTCGCACAAAGAAGCACAAGTTTACAGTCTCACTGATTGGTTATTTATCATTTCCTGGGCGTACTGATCTGGACCCCTGCCCAGATTCTGCCCATAGCTATAAGCTAAATGTCACACTACTTCTCAGTAATGAGCCCACTTGCAATATTTCCCAGAACTGTTTACCCACCACATCTCTTCATCAAACTAATGCCCCCTCTATGTGGTCTAGGCCTTCTGCAGTTTCTAGCAATTTCCATGGTTGATTTTTATCTGTGGTTTAGCATCTGCTGGCAAACTTCCGTTTCTCTGATCTAAGTTGCTGCTTTGCTGAATCTTTGCAAAAAGCTTCTGTTTAACTAGCACTTAATTCACTATGGAGTAACTTAACACATAGTTCTACCTGAGGTTCTTTTATAAGCTAAAATTGAAGTACATGTTATTTACTGACCAGGACTTAACTGGACCAAGATTAAAGTACCAGGTCTTCATAGAAGACATACTGTTCCATCAGAGAAAATAGATGAATATCTCAGGAAAAAAAGTCAATTGTGGAATACAGTGGAATAAATTAGGAATGGACCATAACATAACACAACAAGAAAAAAAGTTTAAAAATAAATCAGGAAAGGTGCCTGGATCAGATGGATTATCAAGCTTGTATTACAATAAAAGTGTTTTGAGAATAAACCTTTGCAGCCTCTACAAAACACAACGAACTCTATTTTACAAGGAGGAAGGATGGCAGAGACTTGGAAAGAAGCTAATGCATATTAATATCTAAAGAAGGACAAGATTTGACTTTAGCAAGAAACTATCGTGTTTCCCCGAAAATAAGATAGGGTCTTATTTTCTTTTGACCCCCCACATAAGCACTTGGCCTCATTTTCAGGGAGTTTTATTATTTTTGTGGTGCTGGAGGCGGTGAGTGTGGTCACCTCATGGCCGCTGATGTGTTGCAATATTTTCAGGGAGGGCTTATTTTGGGGGGAGGGCTTATTTTAGTGCATGCGCTCAAAAGCCTGATTGGGCTTATTATCCGGAGAGGTCTTATTTTCAAGGAAACAGGGTACAGACCAATATTGTTACTGAATAATGATTATAAATTGTTTATAAAAAATTTAGCTGAAAAACTGAAAATAATTTAATACGCATTTTTTCATGAGGCTCAAGTAGGTTTTTATCTAAATGACAATTTACTCACTTGACTCTGGGGAACAACATGAAGATGCCTTGCCAACAGCATTTTTCTGCCATGTCCTCATGACATTGCCTGTGCTTCAGTTTAAAGTTGACATAGCTTAAATTGTACTTGGCTATTTCAGTTTTAAAGTAGTTGGTTTCCTCTCATCCCAATATAATTTTTTTAGCATAAATACGATCTGGCATACATCAGTAAATATCTGGTTCCAGATACAGTCAGGGATTAAGATATTTTTAGTTTTTGTTGGCTACTTTCGTCTGTTGTCACCTGGGCATTGAAAATTGCCTCCCGTTGCGATTTTGGCAGAAAGGATAACGTTAGAAGTTTATTGGATGTTTTAGAATATTTAGAACAACATAATGAAAAACAAGTGCACTGACACAGTGAAGGCTTTTGACAAAGTGAACTTTTTTGTTTAGAGAATTTTGGAGAGAATGTTATAAAGAAGGGAAATCAATTTATATTTCACAAATAGCATAAATAGCTGTATGTGAAAACTTAACCAAACTAAGATTTTTAAAAAGGGACAAGACAAGGTTGCCCACTGTCTCCTCTTCTGTTAATAAAACAGATTTTAAAATTAAGAAAAAGATAAAATAGTTTGGTATTATTATGACAAATGAGTATTGTGTGTTATTTTTACGACATGGAATGAAGTTAAAAAAGACATGTTAACATGGGATAAAGTACAATTGTCATTGTTGGGGAGAATTTCTGTGGTTAAGATGAAAACTTTCACCTAAAATGTTATTTTTGTTTCAGACAATCTGATAACTGACGTACCATTTAAAAATGTCAGAAGGATATATCTAAATTTGTATGGCAGGGAAACACCCCGAGTTATGTATAAGGTATTTCAAGTTGCAAAGGAAAGATGATTGAGTCTACCAGATTTGAAATTATATTTTGCTGTCTGCTCTTTATCTTGGGTATAAGTAGTATAAGGCTATTGGAGTTGGAAGGAGATTTGGGTGGCATGGATATCTATGGTATGACAAAGCTAATGTCTCAACATTAAAAAAACCTAAGATCATGGTATCCAGTCCCATCACTTCTGGTAAATAGGAGGGGAAGAAATGGAAGCAGTGACAGATTTTATTTTCTTGCGCTCCAAATCACTGTATACGTGACTTCACCCATGAAATTAAAAGACACTTGCTTCATGGGAGGAGAGCTATGGCAAATCTAGACAGCATATTAAAAGGCAGTGCAATCACCTTGCCAACAAAAGTGTATACATTCAAAGCTATGGTTTTCCCAATAGTACTGTATGACTATGGCTCATAAGAGGGCTGTATGCCAAAGAATTTCAAATTGCAGTGTTGGAGAAGACGTTTGAGAGAAATTGGACTGCAAGAAGAGTCAATCAGTCAATCCTAAAGGAAATCAATTCTGACTGTTCTTTGGAAGGACAGATACTAAAACTGAAATACTTTGGCCACCAAATGAGAAGTCAGGATTCACTGGGAAAGATTGAAGGCAAGAGAATGGCAGAGGATGAGATGATTGAGAGAAGGGAATGGCAGAGGATGAGATGATGATATAGTATCATTGAGGCAATGAAGATGAATTTGGGCAAACTCCAGGAGACAGTGTAAGTCAGGAGATCCTGACATCCCTCTGGTCCATGGGGTCGTGAAGAGTAGGACATGATTTAACAACTGAATAGTGAACAATAAAGGTTAATGTACATTTCAAAAATCATTATGTAAGGTGGGCCATTTTTTAGAGTGTGTAATAAATACAAATCTAAGTCAAGCCCACAAACACTTTGTGAGTCCCAACACAAGAAGCATTTTCTAGATGAGAAATTATAAACATAAATGGTTAAATTACTGTGATGTACTAGAATTTTCTCAAGGAGATTATAAAATCAAGAGATGTTTTGATAACAGAAGGATATACTTGTCAATCGTTTTCCTACGTACAATTATCAGAGATTTACAGTGGCTAAAAGTTGTTATGGTTTTGAACAAAGTTTGAAACAGAATTATATACAATGTGTTGGTAAAATGTATAACTTTTTGTTGAAATATGAACAAAGGAAGACCAAATGAAAAAGTGTATAATAAACTGGGCTAAAAAAATTAATTACAATGTACAAGTGGATCAATGGGAAAAAATGTGATTGAAAGGACTGAAATTTACCCTGTATTTTCATGTTAAAGAGAATTTTGATAAATTGATGTACCATTGGTATTTGTCACCAGAGAAATTATCCATGTAAGACAGCGATGGCGAACCTTTTTTGGCTCGTGTACCACAAGTGGGGGGAGCGCAGGGGGGTCATGTGCGAGTGTGCCACACCCATAATGCAATGCACGACCCCCCCAGTGCGCATGCACGCACTACAGGCACGACCCCCCATTTTTACATGATTTTTTCGCCCTCCCCAGGCTCCAGAGGCTTTATAGGAGCCTGGGGAGGGTGAAAAGAGCCTCCCCCGCCCTCCCCCCGGAAGCCCTCCGGAGGCTTCAGGGACCATCCGGAGGCTTCCCTGATGCCTTCGGAGCGCTTAAAACTACCCTCCTAGCAAATCAGAAGTCACTTCCGGTTTGCTCGGAGGGTCGTTTTAAGCGTTCCGAAGGCTTCAGGGAAGCCTCCGGACGGTCCCTGAAGCCTTTGGAGCGCTCAAAACGACCCTCCGAGCAAACCGGAAGTCACTTCCGGTTTGCTCGGAGAGTCGTTTTGAGCACTCCAAAGGCTTCAGGGAAGCCTCCGGATGGTCCCTGAAGCCTCCAGAGGGCCTCCGGGGGCACGGGGTAGGCTCTTTTCGCCCTCCCCAGGCTCCTATAAAGCCTCTGGAGCCAGGGGAGGGCGAAAAATGGCTTTTAAAAAGGGTGAACTCAGCTGGCCAGCGTGCGCATGCGCACTGGGCAGCTGACAGGGCAGCGCCTCGCTTGCCCTGACAAATGGCTCCACGTGACACCTGTGGCACGTGTGCCATAGGTTCGCCATCACTGATGTAAGAGATGAACAGGTAGAGTAAGCGGGTGGAGTCAATAGATGAATCAACATGGACTCATTACATTTCCACAAAGCAACCCTTCTTGAATTGCTTTAACTCTTATTTAGTGCCATTTTAGTGCTGAACATTAGTGGATCAGATTCTTGTGTGTAGACGCATGACCAATAAATCATCTTAACAGGAACTTAACATTTAGTCCTGATTCTGACAATTTAGAATGTATAAAGGCACTTTGAATTTATGATGGAAATGTGAACAATATCAAGAAATGTTTGCTTGTATGGTAGATATGTTTTTTAAAAAAACAAATCTGCCTTTCTGCAAACAATTTGCTGTGTGCAGTGATGAGGTGGGCAGGGAAAAAAGACAGAATAGAGAAAAACAAAGGGAAAAGGAAGCTTGCACCAGAATGACTTTTGCCTTAGTCCTGCCTTACTATTGCCAACACATGGCCTTCAATTTGATGCCCCAACACTGGAAGTCTTTAAGAAGATGTTGGATAGCTATTTGTCTGAAACGGTATAGGGTTTCCTGCCTAGGCAGGGGGTTGGACTAGAAGACCTCCAAGGTCCCTTCCAACTCTACTATTGTATTGTATTGTATTGTATTGATGAGCTGTATAGGAACATTGCTTTCCAAATCAGAATGATATCTGGTTCTGAATTTAAAGATGATGTCCTCAGCCAAATTCATTAGATAGTCAGTTGTTCTCTGTTTAAAGCTTATCATTCCTCAGGCAACCTTCATTTTACTATATTCAAACTGGTGGGAAAAGGGAAGTCTGGGTGCTACACTTAAAAGCAGCCAAAATAAATATCAGTGTACTATTATAAAGTGACAATAACTATTATTCTGGTAAATGTGATCCCATGAAGAATGATGGCCATTGCAAGAAATGGGGAACTATACCCCCAAAGAATACAGTATTCCATGCTGTTGTTTACATGCCCATTTATTTGCAAACGAAGAGTGAACCACATAAAGGCACTTCAGGATGGATCTCCATGCTGTGGAGGTTCAAAATGTATCCCAGATTGTAGGAAAATCTGGAGGCTAAAAGGAGTTCAGGAGCTATTACCTCTCATAAGACTTTGCACAAGAGTAAAATTAATCTTTCTGATTGCAAGCTCTCTGTCCTACCTAGCAGCAAAACAGCTCTCCACATGGCAGTGTAAGATCTTTGGGTTAATGTTAATGACGTGACTAAGTGAGAATTATACGATTGCCTGAAAGTAATGGATGATTACTGGTTCAAGTGCCTTGGGCATCCTGGCTTCTTTCTTCAGTGCCAATTTTTTTTAATTTTGTTCTATTATTTTCTTCCAGCAGAAGAGTTAAATCTGAAGAGCAGATAACTAAATTCTGGCCAATAGCCACATATTTTATTCTCTTTCTTTTCAGCACTGACATATACTATGGGGAGCCATTCATCACAAATGCCTGTGTAAAAATGGTTAGGCGTTTAAGAAATGATAACATGAGTGCACCACAACAGACTTATTTGCTTCTGAATGATAATGCTACTTCAGTCCAGACAGAATCATACCCTAATATGGGTATGATTTTTTTTTGTTGGAAAACTTTACAGAGCACTGAGAGCTGTAGGCATAGGAAGTGTATGGAAGGAGTACATAAGAAGGGAAGAAGGGATACAAGAATTGGTATGATGAATAAATACTGGACCAGAACTTGCAAAACAGCTATTCAAAATCAAAGGAGATTCTCAATCATCCAGATCATGCTTTTTCAAAAAGGCATCTGGACTTTCTTGGGTTTTTTTTTTTTCATTTGAAAACTTTTTGCTTCATATTCAAGAAGCTTCTTCAATTCTGAAGAATCAGTTCTAAAATGAAGAAGCTTCCTGGATGAGAAGTGAAACATTCTGAAAGAGAAAAATAAACAAGGAAGTCCAGTTGCTTTTTGGAAAAAGCAATTTTGGGACAGCCATTCAAAGAACCTTGGCTAGAGCTCCCCATAGTCCCTTCATGATTGCATCTCATGTGTTTTTAATTGAACTACAAGTAGTCCTCAACTAATGACCACAATTGAGCCCAACCTTTCTGTTATTAAGCGAGACATTTGTTAAGTGACTTTTGCTCCATTTTACAACCTTTCTTGACACAGTTCTTAAGTGAATCATTGCAGTTAAGTTAGTGACCAGATGTGCCACCATTACAGTAACAAGATTGTGAACCTGGCTTCCCTATTGACTTTGCTTGTCAGAGGGTCACAAAAGGTGATCACATGATCCAGGAATACGGTATCGTCACAAATGTTGCCAAGCATCTGAATTTTGATCACGTGATCAAATGGGGATGCCGCAATGGTCATAAGTATGAAAAATGGTCATAAATCACTCCCCCCCCAGTGCTGTTGTAATTTTGAACGGCCACTAAAAGAACTATTGTAAGACGAGGGCTACCCATACTATTCTTGTGCCTTTCGAATGGACTGGATTACAAGTCCCATAACTCCCTAACAAAACATTTACATTATGGGATATGTAGACCGAGCCATCTGAAGGGCGCCAAATCGGAGGACCTGACCGAAAATTTCCTGTTCAACTCTAGCAAACGACCGATGTGGGGGGAGGATGCAAGCCCCCAACCCTACTCACTGCTTAAGTTGGTCGTGGAAGGGCAAGGCCAGCCAGCCCGGGTGCATCTTGTACATAAAGCTCGACATTTCTTCCTGGCTGCGGTCGGACGAGATGAAGATGATCTGGAAAGGGGCCGGATTTGTGACGACATCCACCAATTCGCTGTAGAAATCGCACAGCGTGGGGGTGAAGTCCCTGCAGAGGGAGCACCAAGCGGCCGAAAAGTACAAGCCCACGATTTTGTTCTCCAAAGCTTGCTCGGGGTCCACGAAGTCGCCTTCCAGGTTCACGAGGATCCGCCCGCTGAACAAATCCACCATGCTGAGAGCGGGAGGGCGGGCGAGCGACGAGCAGCCGCCCGGAGGAGCTACGTAGGAAGGGAAGGAGTCAACTGCAGGACAGACGGCCCTTGAATTGCTTACGCCGACCCTCGCAAAACATCCACGGGACAACTTTTCCCCCCCGACGGCGGGAAAAATGAACGCCGTCCTTTCCCCCGCTACTGCTAACTTCGCAAGGAGGCTCTTCCCTCACGGAAGCACCCTGGGAGGCGACTCGAGGCGCGGGGCCAAGTCACTCGGATCCGATCTCTGCCCAGAACCGCCCTGAGAAAAATAAAAAACCCGACGCCTGGAGGGCAGACACGTAGACGGGAGAGAAAGAAAAATGAACGTCGGGCTCAGAGAATCCGATGAGCGGGATTAAAGGCTTGAGAATGTATTTGCCTGAGCTATAAATGGAGGTGACGTTTTTTTAAAAATAGACCCCGAAAGCCAGACTTAGAGGAGCGTTGGGAAAGCTCGCATCTTCGCAAGAATATTCCCCAGACCCGATTGCACCGCCACGGGGCGTGTCTCTGTTGAGAAGACGGAGCGACAAGTGTGACCAAGTTAACGCTCGCCCTTCAAATCCAAGACCACAACGATAGGCCAGCAGAAGGGCGACTCAAGCGCTCAGTCCTGCAAAATGTGGGAAAGGAAGGAAGGAAACTTGTTAGGAGTGGGAGTAAAGTGGAGAACAGGGTGCGTTTGTCTTTTCGCGTTGCACTATACTAGCATCTCCAAGCCTCAAGTACAAATACCCCAGTAACCTTCCTAGGACTCTTCTTCAGCCAGGTACTCTAGTATATTGCCAATATGAAGCATTCTCAATCAGCATAACCACGTTGAATGAGAACTGGGAACAATGGGAAGGGCTGGTTAAGAGCTGGCACAGAGCAGTGAAAGTAATTGCAAAAATCATGAGAACCTACAGCAGAGGTCTTCAAACTGGGCTGGCTGGAGAATTCTGGGAGTTGAAGTCCACAAGTCTTAAAGTTACCAAGTTTGGGGACTCTTGATCTAAAGGTTTGACTGAGGGGAACAATGTTGTCTTCCCTTTCAGGTTTGTATTAGTGGAGGAGATTTTGGACTGGAATGAAGTGCCTCAGCCTGAACTTGCTCCTCCCTTAGATACTGCAGTTGTGAGATAACTCTGTTTTGCACCTATTGCACACTTCAGTGACTGGAAAGTGCTGCCATTACTCTTTCCTTTCCCAGTTTATCACTTCTACTTTTGGCTGTCCATTCAGGTGACTTTGGGGCTCATAAATCTATCATTTAAAGGGCAAACTGCTCCCCGCTGCATGTACACAGAGGCATTCACAGCCAGAAAGTATATCTGTATGCCCAGGTACATGAGCATTGCCTTAAACAAATTTTTTGAATAATTATTAATAATAAAAATATTCTTCCAATGTTTTTGAGTGTAACTCTAGGAAGTCTCATCAATGATGGTCATTAAGGAAGTCTTTAAAAAAAAAAAAAACAGACGCAGCCATGCACTCCGAGCATAATTGTTCATATCCCTGAATTTCCTTTAAAAAGTTGCGGGCCTTATTAAAGACGTGCCTGAAATTTCTCCTGATAATTTTTGCCTAACTCTTTCCATCTTACAAACACTCACTGCAGTGGAAAATGTCAAGTTTTGTTATGGTTGCGCAGCAAGTGCTCCTTTGAGAATGGTACAGATTAGAAGTAGACAAATTCAGGTGGAAGGGCCTACAGTTCTTGTTTCTATAGTATAGTCACGGGGAATTCATCTGGGAATTATGAGATTGCAGTCCCTGTAGCCAGGTGAGAAAAAGCTGAACGTTAGTCTGTGAAGAGAAAGATCAAATTCAAGTCCTTCCTTCACCCTGAATGTCATGAGTAATTTTAGGCTAGTCATTATCTCTCTTCCCATCCTATTACAGGCAGTTATTGAGATTAAAACAAGAGTTGAGTCTCCTGGGAACATACAGTACATATGCATAAGAAAGAAATAATACACGTCTATAGGAGTCTTCCGCATCTTGTATTTTTCTAACGGTCTGGTAATTATATGCAGTGCAGTTTAATTATGTAGAGTGCAAAGCTAATATCATCTAGGGATTTAGAAAAGAAGACCCTAGAGAATGAAAGTTATCTTATTTCTTCTAAAGGAAAACAAAACCAAATCATCGAACATGATTCTAAGAAAAAGTGTGGATTATTGTACTCTGTGGAGATGCAGTTAACAAAAGGCCACTTATAGGTCTAAAATATTTATGACTATAAGATATTTAACTGTAAATAGAGCAGCTTTCCACAAAATAGATTTTGCTTGTTTATGTTACCCTTTAGCAATTAAATAATTGTAACACAATTATAGATCTTCCCTTGAGAACTATTAAACAGCAAAAACATATATTTTACCTGACTATTTGATGAAAAGGCTAATTTTAATATACTGCAGATGTTTAATAAAATGTCATTTTCTTGGAGGAGCAAATGGTAAATAATCATTTTGTATATTTATTAGACATCGACACCCATAATTCCCAGCTCACATGGTTGGGAAACATTATAATGCAACCAAAAAACCAAATACAGATAGTCCTTGATTTGTGACCATAATTGAGCCTAAAAGTTATGTTGCTAAGTGAAACATTTGTTAGGTGAGGTTTGCCCCAGTTTACGACCTTTCTTGCTACAGTTGTTAAGTGAATCACTGCAGTTGTTAAGTTAGTATCACAGTTGTTAAGTGAATCTGGTTTCCCCATTGACTTTGTCAGAAGGTCGCAAAAAGAGGATTACAGGATCCTGGGACACTGCAACCTTCATAAATATGAACCCGTTGCCAAACATCCGAAGGGGATGTTTGGGAAAATGGTCATGAGCCCCGCTTTCAGTACTGTCGTAACTTCGAACAGTCACTAAATGAACTGTTATAAGTCAAGGATTACCTGTAGCTGGTTTGTGAGGAGATAGCCTCATAGTATACTTCTGGTTGCTGTCAACAGCAACCACTCACTGCCAACACTCACCTTGTTGAAATTTGAGATATTTAGTAGGGGGAATCTGAAGAGTTCTGCCCATTTCTCTTCTTAGCTCAAGTATCAGAAGAATAGTAAAAACTGTCAACAGGTTTTCCTCTAAGACTGATAAACTTTCACCCAAACCAGATATAGAATGGGCTGGAGATGTGTGGAAGGAGGGGGTGGGGAGCTTTACCTCGGAGCCCTTCTCTTTTCCACCGAACTGTCAGCTGGGGTTTTTTTGAGCAGAGATTTGCTAATCTTTAGGCTGGGAGAAATATTTTCCATTCTTATCATTTGGGTTTCCAGAAGCATGTTAAATCTGCCTTCAGAATAGTCGGAGTGATAGGTTATCAGGGCACAACACATCCATCTATCGCTCAAGTAACTTGAAAAGTTGAGGGTGAAGGGTCGTTCTCCGAGTTTGTGGGTTGGTTTCTGAACATTTCATTACCAGACTAGATAACATCTTCAGCAGAGTTCAGGAAATCCCCTAAACTTCTCTGAAGATGTTTACCTAGCCTGGTAACAAAATGTTCAGAAACCAACCCACAAACTCGGAGAACGACCCTTCATCCTCATCTTATACCCGAGCTACAGACATACGGCACTATTGCATAACTTAAAAAGTAGCTAAAACATTCAACCTACCCATAATTACTCAAATCCCACAAACTTTTAGGAGAGTAATTATCCCCCCCAAGCTGTTGACATTGACTGTGAATAAAAACAAGGCCAGGGGGATCTAAAAATGATTACTGCAAAATTGTCAGTAGAAAACTGAACAAACAGAACTACCTACAACTTTATGCACTGAGACAAATAGGAACTTACTTCTCAGGGCTTCAAAATTATCCTGGCATACTTTTTTGCAGCTTCATTGACTTTGGGAATCTATATTAAGGCAACTATGAGTTACAATATCTGAATTGCAAAACTTGAGACAACCACAAGATTGCAGCAAAAATATGCTATTATATGGGGACCCTATTTAAGGTCTGTAGGTCTTATGCCCATGGATCACATATGGCCCACCAGACATAGCAGTGAGCCTCCTAGCTTCCTTGTGACTTCCTGCTGGCTTCCCCATTGACTTTGAATTGACCCCATTGAACCTAGCAGGAGGTTTTATGTTGCAGTCACATGTGGTTCTTGTTTAACTCATGATCCTCACTTAACAATGTTGAGTGCTATGTAGTCATGTGATATTGCATTTTATGGCTGCATTGGTTAGCAACACAAATTCCTGTTCCAATTACCAACATTAAGCAAGGATCAGCTATACTGCTTTTTTTTAACTTAAGGAAAGCAGATGAATCTGATGTATCAATATGAATCTCTTTGAATGTTAAGATCTGAAAAAGTACTGTATTTTTGGAGTATAAGATGCACCGGAGTATAAGACGCACCGGAGTATAAGACGCACCAAGACTTTGAAGAGGCAAATTAAAAAAAAAAGTTTTTGCACTCTGCAGACCTCCCCAAAATAGCCCGTTTTTCACAAAAACGGGCCTGTTTCCCCCCCCCCCCAAAAGGGCATGCATAGCCTTTAGGAGGCTTGTACAGTGCTCCGAGGGGGGGGGGGGCAAAAATGAGCAAAAACTGGCCCATTTCCGTGAAAATGGGCCCATTTTTGTCAAAAAAAGGACATGCATAGCATTTAGGCAGCTTGTAGAATGCTCCTGGGGGATGGGGGGGTAGAAATTGAGCAAAAAGCGACCCATTTATTCACTCATTTCTGCCTTCCCCAGCTCCCAGGAGCACTCAGGAAGCCTCCTAAAGGCTATGCATGGTTATTTTGGTGAAGGGGCGAGGTTTCGGTGCTGTATTCAGTATATAAGATGCACCCAGATTTTTAGTCTCTTTTTTGAGGGAAAAAGGTGCGTCATACTCCGAAAAATACGGGTAAGTCTCTTGGAGATGTCCATTTTCCAAAGTATATTTATCGATTCTATGGGAGAGGATTTTCTTTTGTGTTGTCTGCAGCAGGGGTGGGTTCCTGCTAGTTCTAACCTCTTCTATAGAAGAGGTTCCACAAATCTACAGTGCTGTTTAGAACCGGTTCCAGCTCCCTTCCCCCCACCCATCCGCACATCATCAAGATGAAGAGTGAGAGGAGGAATTCTGGGAGTTGAAGACCACAAGTCTTAAAGCTGTCAAGTTTGAACACCCCTGGGTTTTTTTCTAAAGGGTTAGGGGTGCAAGGGTCTTGTAACTTGACAGCTTTAAGACTTGCGTGCTTCAAATGCCAGAGTTTCTGAGCCAACATTTTGGTTGCTAAGCAAGAGCATTGTAAAGTGAGTTTCACCACATTTTACAAGTTAACCACGCCCACCCAGTCACATGGCCAGCAAGCTACTCCCACCCAGTTACATGGCCGCAAGCCACTCCCACAAAGCAGGCCACACATACAGAAGAGGTTAGAGGTTTTAGAAATTAACAGTTTGAACTCAAAAATATACTTTCGATAGGGGAGCAGATCCTGTATTCTCACTGTAATGTATCATTGGTTTTGTCAAAATGAGGATAATTTACATTACAGCCAAATGATTGCTGGAAACATGGTTAACAGTTTATTACATTTCCAAAATTCTGCTCTTTTTATGTAGTTTGGTGAACAGGTTTTTAGTATAATGAACCAATACAATACTGAAGTCTTTCTAAATATTCACATTTGAAAATTGCTAGTAGAATGATTGACAACATGTTATTTCTATGCTGTATTTTAAATGTATTTTGACATGTTTCTAAATACTTGAATGGGCAGAACATAAAATTGAATGGCATCGTCAGAGGACATACACTCCACTCCAAATTTCTTTGGTAATAAGATCCTGTTAGAAAGTTGAAAATATTCCAACATTCACTTTGAAAAAACCCAACCACTTTCCATGTTCAGTTTTGGAATTTCCCTCCATTAAATAATGTATGTATGCATGCATGCATGCATACATACATACATATATACATATTAGCACAATACTATTAAATTATAATTCGTTAAAAACAAATAGGAATAGGATGTTAATAGGAACAACTATGAAGACTTAGGTCCACTGAAATATTAACATATTCTTACTTAAAATTCTCACTTGAATTCAAAAAGACTTATGAGATAAATCTATAACCTCAATCTAGATTTACCTGTTGTTAAACAGCCACTGGATTGCCATCTAAGATATGTTTCCCAAAACCCAGAATTCTTTATTTTCTTTTTTCTTTAAAAGTTCCCTGTCTGCAAAAATTAACTTCCTGGAAGAAATCCCAACTGTAATATTTTGTCATTTGTAATTGTTTCCTTAAGAAATTTTGAACTTTACTATCTGTAACGTTTGGGAGTTTTGCAGAAGAAAACTGGGAACATTGTCAAAGCTTTGTGCCATTTTTGCTAATAGAAACTGGTTCTAGCCTAAGCTTCTAAGTCAGTCCCAAATGAGCCTTAGGGTTTTGCCTGTGCAAGCTCTATCCTTGGCACATGAAACACTTCTGTAATACTAGTTTCAACTATTGAAATATTGATTACAAATTGTGTTTCTTGCCCAACCTAATGACAGTATAATTATTCATAATTCCAGGTTAATACATTTTTTTTTCATTTTAGAAAGTTGGGTTCCAGCAAAGTTTGAAAATTACGGTGTAATTCAGCTTCCCATACAGGAAATGAAATTTGTGATTTTTTCTCTGATTTCTGTCCAAGGTAATCCACATTTCCCATTGTCAGACAGCTTTTGATTTAAAGCCACCTCATAATCTTCCCCTCATCTGAACCCAATCAGTTCTACCATCTGCCATTTAGTGCAGTTCCAGAGAACTGTAATGTCCATATTCTTCTCCCTTTCACTAAATATAACAAGTGTTATTCATTTCAAACCTTTCAACGATTTCTTTCTTCTTTACAAGTCCAACTCTCTGAGAGGCAGTTTAGAACATTGTTTTTCAACCTTGGCAACTTTACCACATGTGGACTTCAACTCCCAGAATTCCTCAGCCAATTGGAATATTTGGTTTAGAATATTGCTAATCCAAGGTTTACTTAGTGTTTCTCATTCTGTTACAGTTTTAAAGGGAAATGGCCGATAAGGGATTACTTTATTCATTGTAAATATGTATGGAGGGGTTTCTGTGGCATACGCAAATGTTGTTCCTCAAAACAACATTTAAAATTTAAAACATCTTTAAAATTACACCAAATCTGTACATAGCATAATGGTCTTTCCTCAGTTTTATGCCCATCAGAGACTTAGTTGGGGAAATTTGTAGGTTATCATTTGTCTCTTTCCAAGGAGACAAACCTTGTGGAAATAGTGAGGCGGACTTAGTTACTTTGCAACAAATCCATCTTTCCCCCTTTTTTTCTTTTGGATACGCAGACCAAGAATCGCCAAATAAGCATATTGAATTAAGCTTGATTCCTGATAATTAAATATATTTAATTTCTTATTCTCCTGCTAACAAATAGCTGAACTGGGATGGCCTTTTTACCAAGCCCCTGATGAAGGCCTCTACTCAAACCCTACTTTACAATAGAATCATAAACAGGGTACATCTCCAAACTAGAGCAGACTATCAGCTTTTTTTCATTACATCATTCTTCAAAGCATGAGGGCCATTTATTATTGCCTTCTTGCAGTAAATGTCTGTTTAAGAAATTTCATAGTACTTTAGTTTCCTTCCCAGTTCTGAAAAAGAAGTTTTGTTTGGAAAAGAAGTTTTAATAATACTGCGTACAGAAATAAGAGAGCTCCATCAGAATCATATTTGATTTGGAAAGAGTAAAAAGCTTTCCAAAAAAGACTCTTTCCTTAATTCCTCATATTACTCTATTCTATATATGTCAAACATTTATTTGACAGACCTTACTTACTCAGGTGTTTAATCTGTTTTGCTTACTGGCTACTATGTGTTGTTTTAGGGAAAAAATCTAAGCTCATAATTTTACTGGTTCCTAAATAGAGATTGCATTTTTTTTCATAAGAAATTTTGAGTAGCACTGATAGAAAGGCTAGATATTAGTATTACGAATAAAGTGGTAGGAAAATGTAATTACTGGAAAACAACCTATATAAATGATTAATTTTTGAATTTTCTGTAACATAAGTTAGCAGTGAAGCTCCAGTTTCACTTTTTTAAAAAAGGAAGAAAATGTAAGATCTCAATTTCTTTAGCTTCATAGCACAGGCCAGTATCAAACCCATTCAATGAAAATACATTCTATTTCAAAGAAAGGGAAGTTTTGGTCAATGTCAAAAAGTTACACGAATGTGGCCCTCAAGTCTCTTTTTGATGGCCTAACTTTGGCCACAAGCTCAATACCATTGACATAGTTTAATGCTATTTTGAAGTCAGTAGTACTTGAAAAATATAGTCCCAAAGTAGGGTAAACATAGCTTAAGACCCCTCAAATCCTGGTTGAATCTACTTTGTACCATCAATGTGTCTTCTGCTCTCTACTCCAATTGTGTGTGCCTGCTGATCATTGAAATGTTTCATTTCCACTCTATTCCAATCCATTGAATTTTCAAGCGTTCATTTTATAACTGTTGTATTCTCCCTTTCAATGTGTACTGTTAGCAATATAAGATACAGTATTAGTCAATCTTAATACTTTTGAAGATGTCATGAAATGTGCACCTGCAGCAGCGGGGTGGGGGTGGGGTGAATATTGCCAACTCAAGAGCTTTTCCCGGAAAGAGATCTGGATCAAGACTATAGTCTCGAAATGGAAGGTGAGAGGGAAGAAGAGATTAAAAATGCAATATGAAATAAGAACAAGAAATAAAACAAGCTCCAAATAAATGCTCATTTAAATTAATACCACGGATATTCCTATATTATTGTTAAATTGAAACATCCAATCTCTTCTCAGCTTCAGATTGTTCACTGATACATTTAGCTTCTAGGATATTTTGATACATAGTGATTGGCAAGATGTTCTTTTCATATTCTCTACTTTTTTCTGTAATTGAATCTTAGGCAATGAAGTTGGAGAGAAGGGTTTCTGACAACTTTCTCTTGCAAATTATTTTTATATGAGTATTATGGGCCTATAGACAAATAGTCTAATACTATCTAAACCTTCCAGTTGATCATTTATGGTGATCTGGAATTTTGTTTTGCATATATGGCCAGTTTGCAGACATTTTTCTTGGGCTTCAAACTAACATCCAGCATGTTCTACAAGCATTCTCTGTGGTAGCTCCCATTTCATGCAAAATTTTCCCTGGAGGTAATGAAGCACCAAACAATCTTGTATTAAGCAAGTAAAATCGATACATGCCTAAACCTAATTTATTACAGGCATCCACTACAGCTATTTTGATTTATTTTGTGCTATCTTTGAAAAAATTATCTGTTGTGTTATTTACTCACCAGGCAGAATCTAGTGAGATTGGGGGCATCTTAAAAATATTCCCAGGTGAATTTGAACATAAAGGTTTTTACCATATACATTTTTCTTCGTGTGAGGATTCACTGAAATATGTTATTTTATCAGAGTGCCAACATTTTTGCATACAAATATTAGATAATGGTCTAAGAAGCATTTTTTTTAAATTTATGCCTGTATTGAATCCATAATCAGAGTGCAAATGTAAGAACTGCTAGATGAATGACGATTGAATGCATTTTTAAGAGTGACAAGTCAAGAGACAAGTTAATGAAATCCATTTGAGTCCAACCCTTTTATTTGCTTACACCTAATGGCTAGAATCTTGCCAAACTAAATCTATAATTTTCTAAGCTACTAGATATATCCTGGGAGATTTCTAGGGTGCAGTTACCCCGATTCTGTATGTTCTGTAAGCTGCCTGGAGTACAATGTTTTTAACAATAGCCAAAAATAAATATATATCTCCAAATCAACCATGAAGTACTTACAGGTAAAAAGAGAAAGGGTTTGGAGTAGTCTTCACAGTCCCCAGGCTTGATTATTATTGATACATGTACATGCAAGCAGTCCCAAGAATAATTTGATATTAGAAGAATTTCTGCAAGGAAGAGTGAGGGGAAAAATCCAAAGAATAGCAAGATGATTTCATTGCAGGAAACATTTGGGAGCCTTTATTTCTGCCAAAGATGTTACAAAGGAGTTGTGATTCAAATGGTTTCCAACTGCCAGGGTCACTTTTTTTTTTTGAATCTGAAAATTTGTTTTTAAACTTTGTACATTCAGATGTATCAACTTCTGTCCACTTGAGGATTCACTTGAACATACAGTTTTACTAAGGATGCCTAAATGTTTGCATACAACTTTATTTTGTTTAACTATAACACAGGGACGAGTTAATGAAACATTTATGTTTTCAGCTGTTTGGTTTCAACAATTTAAATAATGCAGCTCAACTGCTGATGTATTGCATTTAACTGTTTGGTGTTTTGCATGATTTTTTAAATAAAGCATTGCCTAATATTTATCAGCATAGTAATTTTTCATTGTTAAAATAGTTTAATTACAAAATGGAGTATTTTTTTTAAAATTTCATTTTAATTATAAAATGGAAGAAATTTCTCTTCAATTTGAACACATCACATTTGTCTTATGAGAACAAGATTTACAGTCGTAAGTTGCACATAAAGGGTTTATTTTAAATGTTTTAAGGATAGAGTTACATCATAATTATAAAAATTACTTACAGAATTAAGTAACAGATTTAAAGATTTAAAGTGTTTATACTTCTAAATGCAGAGAACAGGGAACTGTCTACATCATTAAAAAAAAAAAAGAAACCAAGCTCTACAGATGAAGTCATTTACCTAATTTTAAAATGTGAACACGAAGACCTTTGAACTATACACATAGCAAGAACCATCCAAATTGCACTAATGATGAAAAATATAAAAAGCACAGCATTTCCAAGGAACCACACATTTATTTTGTTTTTTGTTCTTTGAAATGGTTGCAATTAATATATCCATGGAGAAGTCTTAATTTTCAAAACGCACCAATTTAAGGAAGTTAAAAATTATCCAGCAAAAATAGCCTTTTGCACTATTGCCTGGGTTTCTAATATGATTCTACTTCATCACAATTTAGGATTTGGCACAAAAAAAGCCTAGTACTAATTTGAACTAATTTTTATTTTTTTGAACAAAGTACGTGGTCCCTTCAAACGCTGCATGACACATACAACTGGAAAGTTACCTCCTGTTGGCACTATGTTTGCCTCACCAGTGCATTTAATCCTACTACCACCATTAAAACAGCACAATAAGCAAATTCACAAAAAAATAAAAACAAAATTTAAAAAAACCTAAAAACCTAAACATTTTTTAAACATGCAACTTTAACTTTCTTACACTGAACATTCTACCTTCTAAGCATGCAAAAAAGGGATGGTCTGCATTTAAGTTTTGTCTTAAAATTTTACAAGGCAGCCTGACATCACATAAAACACACAATATACAATACTACAGCAGGTAAATGGAGAAAGGCCAGTAACTTTTATACACAGATCCATAGCTTGTGCCACCACAAGCTTGTAATAAACTTGGAAACCAATGCTGAATCCCTGGAGCAAAGGACCAACATTAGTTACCAGGGTGACAAGCACTGCATGCAGATCTGAAATATGAGCCTAAAATGAAGCCCAAAACAGACGGGCAGGGTATAAAATTAAGTATCTAGCTCAAAAACAAAAAAGGTGGTCTAAGCTATCAAAAAAGCAGACAATGTGGACACATAAAAACCCATAAAATTTATACAGAATATAGATTACTCTAAACTGGCAGAATGTGGTGTATTAAGAGACTTGCAGAAATCACCTCATCACAAGCTCTTTGAACATGATCTTTTCGTTCTACTTAATCCTTAGTAAGTATCTTGAGATATACTCTGGATTTATAGTTTATGTAGCCCACAATTCAAAGTACTACATTTACGTGGTTCTCTTGTGTATGTTTAATACACACTCATTCTTGTGCCACAAATATCAACTTGGGCTCATGGAGCCAGGCTCAGCTTTGAGATTTACATGCAGGACTCTAAAGAGTCAATAGAAAACATACAGATCTGCTGGATGAAAAACACTGGGTCGCAAATCTGCTCACTTTGTTCAAGAACACAGGAACATCATGACTCAGGGCTTAAAAACTGCATTGGAAAAGCTCTTCATGGAAAAGACACCAGCTTGCCTTTGGTTGCCTGTGATGAAATACTGGACATAATGCAATAGTAGCAATGGTCAAGAAATTTTAAGATACTGTTTATATATGGTGAGTATTACCATTAAAGAGCATAATGAGGCACAAGCCTTAAGGCTATAATATGAATTCAGGCAAAACTAAAAAAAAAAGTTTAAATTGCATGTAGTTTAATATGCATACTCACACCAGAGGTAAACTTAACCTCAAAAAGCTGATCAGCAACACTTTTTAAAACTCCTCAGCTTTGTAGTTAAGTAAACAGGTTTGGTTTTCATTTACTTGTGCAAAGCAGTCCTTCGGTCACTGCAATGCTCCACCTCAAATTGGTTGGTTATATTTTCCACTGATTGGTTTAAAAAGCTACCACTTTACAAAAAGAAAAAGAAAAAAAAATGACCCAAGAATGAATTCTGAAGCTGCGGGCGGCTTATTTACATCCATCTTCGGCTGCAGATGGCTGAACCATGGAGACTGCCTAGCTTCCATTAGATAGTGCACCATTAGCATGCAGAGCCCTA
Source organism: Natrix helvetica (assembly GCF_964273705.1). NCBI lineage: Eukaryota > Metazoa > Chordata > Lepidosauria > Squamata > Natricidae > Natrix > Natrix helvetica. The sequence goes on from NC_138552.1 coordinate 62,817,129, forward strand.
GTGTTCTTTTAATGTAGTTCACATTAAACAGCATACCTCAAGCAAATACAATGTACAGCACAAAAGGCGACAATAGGTTGGAATTGCACGTCTTGTCTGGACTCACCCAAAGAAGAAAGGCCAGGAGAAAAAAAGGTAGAAGCCTTCTTTAGCAGAAGATAAGGAAACAGGGAGGAATGCAGTATATCAAAATAGAAGGCAACAGATGACTTTCTTTCTCGGTAAGACAAGCCTTTAATGTATGAGGACTCTTGTGAGGTTTGTCATTACATGTAACAGATTTTAGTCCACATACAAGAATCTAAGTTGCTAGATTTGATAGACACCCAATAGTTGCTGTGTAGTATTCTTTAATGTTAACATGAATGACTAAGCTGCTACGGCACCAAGCACCTGGGTTCTGCTAAAAGTTAACAAAAAATCCTACAACAACAATATTGAGAACTGAAGGCATCCTTGCTTTAATTTTGTCCAGGTCCTACATTTGATAAACACTTGCTCTGCATTTTTCTTATCAACTGCATCATATGTATACCATATTCTATTATCCTGTAATTAAAATGTACAACATTCTCATGTAACAGAAGCGTAATAGTATCTGGAACATAGGACACTGATATTAATTGGTTTAGGCACTCCTTAACACTGCTTAAATAGTTTTAATCATCTCTGCCCAAACCCCCAAAACAAGGACATAATATGTTTAATACAAGAAAACTTAATATTACATACAGGAAAGCAATTTAATATCAAGCTACACTTGCATTGGCAGTTGAAAAGTTAAGTGAAAAGCCAAGGGAAAGTTATAATTGGGGGAGGGGGAGAAATCAGATTAATGATTACATTGCTAGATTTTTACACAGCTTGAATTTGCAGCTGCTGGTTTTTTGTCCTAACTTTATCCAGATACCCCCCCACCCCCCCCCAACAAGACTTCCTCTAAGGAATTCCCCTACATAAAATGTGTCATGTTCACATCAAAGTCTATTTGTACAGTTCACAATGGAATAATTTTCCTGGCAGAGATTGTGGGCTCGCAGGGACATCTAAGCTTTCAAATAAACTGGAAAGCAGTTAAGTCTTCTGTGTCTACAAATTTTACACTCAAGGTTCCACAAGTTTGGCAAAAGTTTGCATGGTGGCGTCTAGGATGTCTTCACCAAATCATAGACATAAATATGGAAATCATCATCAAACTTGATGAAATAGACAGAGGGTTTGGCTTCAACTTGATGAATGACCATGCCAGTCCTTTTTGAGCCATCTTCTTTGGCATATTCCACTTGTTTTCCAACTAGGCTGTCCACAACTTCTCCAGGTTCCCGCTCTGCTGGAGGTGAATCGTCTGAAAAGACAAAGTTTATATTAAGACACAACAGTGTTTAACATAATGTATCCTTCTTAAGTCCATTTCTTCATGAGAGTTATCTATGTTACCACTGTCAATTTATTCACTTCTAATGATAAGCAGAAGGCAAAATGTTTTCTTTTTCTTTTTTGCAAAAGAGAAGTTGCTTCTTTACAAATGAAAATAAAACACCAGGAATATATTGTTGCAAGAAATACTCCTTTTACCAAGTTTCTCCTAGTGATTCATTTCAAGCACCTTAAAACAAAAGCTATGTTTATGGCATACATAGACAAAATGGATGTCCTCAAAATTTTATCAAAGACTAATTGCATTGATTGAATGGGTAATGTCTTATTCAAATGAATAACTGTGTATAACCTGGGTACAAAGTAGAATAAATATATTCTACTTTATGCAGCATAGTACAGTCAAAATTTCAAATGTCAAAATTATTTCTCCTTAAACTCAGGTTGAACAGTATAACAAATTCTTACTTAATATTGGTTAAATATTGTCTAGGATAGAAAATAAATAGAAAGTGATACTTGTTCATTTTTCTTGTTAGTTGTTCATTTAAAAAAACCTTAATTTTTGCCAGAAGGAATGCTGATCTTCTGGGAGGGAAACAGAATTAGAATTAACACAGTTGTGGAGGCAGAGGCCTTCATTAAAAAACATAGTGTCCTCCTAGAGGACGGAAATATAAGAAGTAGTAAAAAAGGCGACAAAACACAAGACATGAAGGAGGGAGGGGCTGCGGCTCCACCTGGGGACAGGGGGGTGGGAACAATAACGGAAAGACTCAGGTCACAAAAATAAATATATCTGGAATATTATTTTAATTGTTGATATATTAGAAAGTGGCAAAAGAGATGATTGAACACATGGTTGATACAATGTATAATAAGATGCTGTTTCTGCTTATCTTTTATCTTTTGTTTTGTTTTTTTCTGTAAAAAGTTGTGAGAATTGGAGAGATTCCTACCTCTAGCACAATGGAGCTGCCAAAAATATTTTTTTTTGTATATCTACCTACCCTTTTCCCCAATTTTTTTTAAAAACCAATAAAATTCTTTCAGGAAAAAAAAAACCCTTAACTTCACATTCGAAGTTCGTTATTAATAATATCACATTAAAATATTATAAACCATATGAGTATTTTACAGAAAGACATCAATTATCAATACTTCATATACATTTAATACATTTAATGGTCCAAAGTATCTTCTTGTGGCCTGGCCATTAGTGATCTTTCTACCTGGTTTTGACCTGCCTCACCTTGGTTGAAATTGAACATAATTAGGTTCAATTCCAGAAGAAGTGTCCTGTATCAGTGGGAATGCAGATTCCCCTTGTTGAGATTGTGGCACTAATATGCAAACTATTAGGCATATTGTGCAACATAGCCCATGCCACACATTCTCTGGTTCCTAGAAAATTTGCATGAAGTAATGCCAGATGTAATTCTCTGGATAGCTGAATTAGAAATCCAGTTATGAGGCCATGCCATACCCCCATAGAAGTTTTACTTATAATTATGCAGACTGTGTATATTGTTTACTTCTCTTCTGTCATATTCTCATCATACGCTAAATACTAAATAACAACACATTTAGCCTATAGCCGTGATGGTGAACCTATGGCACACGGAGCCATATTGAGTGGCAAGCCAGCTGTCAGCTCCGACGCGCATGCGCGTGCCAGCTAACTAATTTTTCATATTTCCGGAGGGCCAAGGGAGGCCTTTTCGCCCCCAAACCTTTTACCTGGTCACCACACGCTTGTCCTGCCCCGCCCAGTCTCTACTCTGCAGCTTGCCTGCCTGAAGCGCTGCGCCCCTGCTAGGTAAGACTGCGAGTCGTGGCTTAGCTAGCTACCCCTTCCCCCTTCCCCATGGCCCTGCCATGCTTCCCTGCCTTCCATGTGGCCTTACCGGCGGATCCCCTTGCCTGCTAGCCTTCTGAGATCAGCGTCCAGCCCAGCCTGCCCCCCGCCCCCACTGCAGGAAGATACTGCCTTCCACTCGGGCTCTCATGCCGGCTCCTTGGGGCTTCAGGCTCCAAAGCAGCCCGCTGGCTTCCCACCTAGCCACCTGCCTGCTCCTTGGCCACGGCGCCGCTTACCACCGGCGAGGAACCGGAGCAAGAGGCAGAAGCTGTGGATGGATGGGGGGGAGCCCCTCATGTGGGAAGCAGGCCGCGGCGGAGTCTCCTCCAGACTCCACAGGCCAAGTTCCTGGAGTAGCGCCAGCGGTCGGTTCCTTCTCTTTAAGAGCTGCCTTGCAAAATGTGAGAAAATATCCTGTTTTGCAAGGTGGCTCTCAAAGAGAAGGAACCGACTGTGGCACTTCTTCAGAGGAGCCAAGGCTGGAAGGGGGGTTAACATAGATCGTCTAGCCTCCCCTCCCCACCAGCCAATGTCTTCGAAGCCCACGCTGTTGCAGCTGCGAGGGGCATGGGGACAGGCTGGCAAGCTGGGCGCCCAAAAAGCACCCGGAGCAGCCCATGTGCGCCTGAAGGCTGCCAGGGAGAAATCGGGAGGAGAGGGAGCAGCTGGCAAAGAAGCCTTGGTTTCCCCACTGCCGTGGCTCTCGGGCAAAGGAGGCAGGGATACTGGCCGGCGCTTGCTTCCCAAGGCTTATTTGCTAGCTTTCTTTACACACATACACCCCGCTTGCTGCTGGCGAGTGAGAGTGAGGCTGGCAAAGAAGCCTTGGATTTCCCATTGCCGTGGCTCTTGGAGAAAGGAGGCAAGGATATTGGCTGGTGCTTGCCAAGCTCTCTCTCTCTCTCTCTCTCTCTCTCTCTCTCTCTCTTTCTCTCACTGTGTGTGTGTGTGTGTGTGTAATGGAGGTTAGCAAAGAAGTCTTGGATTCCCCATTGCCACAGCTCTCGGAGCAAGGAGGTAGAGATATTGGCCGGCGCTTGCCTCACGCGTCAGCAAGCAGTATATATGTGTAAGGGAGGCTAGCAAAGAAGCCTTGGGAAGCAAGCGCCTGGCCAGTATCCCTGCCTCCTTCCCCCGAGCACCACAGCAATGGGGAATCCAAGGCTTTCTTGCCAGCCTCTCCCTCTCGCGTCAGCAAGCAGTGTGTGTATAAGGGAGGCTGGCAAAGAAGCCTTGGATTCCCCATTGCTGTGGCTCTCAGAGGAAGGAGGCAGGGATATTGGCCGGTACTCACCTCGCACGGCAGCAAGTGGTGTGTGTGTGTGTGTGTGTGTGTGTGTGTGTAAGGGAGCAAAAACGGCCTCCCCCAGCCTCCTGGAGGCTCTCCAGAAGTTGGAAATGGCTTCAGGAAAGCCTCTGAAGGTTGGAGAGGGCAAAAAACGGCCCCAACTGGCCAACTGGAAGTTCGGAACTGATCCGTTTCTGACTTCCAAAGGACCTCTAGTGGGGCGGGGAGGCCGTTTTCACCCTCCCCAGGCTTCAGGAAAGCCCCCGGAGCCCGGGGATTGGTTGCATGCACATGCACGGGGGTCACATGCGCATGCACAGTTGGGTGGGGAATTGAGTGGACATGCAAATGCGTGCAATAGCGCGTGCGCCCCCAATTCTGGCACGCCGTAAAAAAAAAGGTTCCCCATCACTGGCCTAACTTAGCTAAGTCTAAAATGCTAATAAAAATGGAGCATTAATGAATAAAGATACTATTAAGATTGGGATAATATCACAATATACAAGAAACATGCATGACATATAATAGAATACATAGGAACTTACTATTTTCAAATCATAATTCTTAAAATAAAATAACATAACATGTTTTTGGACTAATAATCTTATGTAATAAAAAAGAACCAAAACAAATTTAACTACCAGTTCAAGATTATGAATATACTATGTGTATAGTATGTGACAAAATATCCATTAAAAATTATCGTACCTCTTCGTAATGCTTTATGTGCTTAAAAAAAACTGTGCTTAAAAAAAACTTGTTTCATTGTGCCAATAATCATTTGACCTTTGCAGATGCTTCTGCTTAAAAATAATGAGTACATGATTCCCCAATACCCCAAGCAAGGATAGTGAGGAAATCTATTCTGCAAATATGTGAATATTCTCTTTCTCTTACAGACACATACATCCAGGCATACTTTCACTGGATTCTCAATTTTTATTTTGCAATGAAATTCATAAATAAAAGCACAAAATGCATATATATTATTTCCAGAAAAGACTGAAAACTGATGTAAAAAAGAAGAAGAAATTGAGCTAAACTGAATTGAAAAGATTCACCAACTCCCAAACAGCAATTTCTTAACCTTACAAATATTCTAATCAAGCTTAATAGGCTTAAAAGTTACGACAGTATGTCTAATATTTCCATAACTCTCTTTCTCTCTCTAAGTTTCAAACTGACACAATAAACAATGAAGTCTTTGAATAGTAGTCTTTTTTTAGCTGTAGGAAACTTTGCAATAAAGGAAGGCAATTTGTATGCAGTTGCAAGAGAAGGCAATAATAGGATGTCTTCCCCCCATGCTCTTCAAGCTGAAATATCCCACTGGAAATTAAGCCACAGAAGCGGATGGGAAACCTAGAATGTTAAATGCTAGTGACTTATCTTTGAAAGTACACTGGGAGTCAAGCCCAGCTTGCCTACTGGAAAAATCCAAAAACATAACATTCTTTTAAGAAATCACAAATGGTGAAGTCACTGACTAAAGGAAACCATTCATTTTGCAATTATTATGCATATACTATAAAAACTTCAAAATTACTATAAACAAGGCTAATTTTTTGATAACTGTGGTAATTTGAAGAACTGTTGTTAATTTTTTGACAACTGTGGTAATTTGAGGAACTGTTGCTGGCACTGTTACAAACAACTGCATTATAAATAGTCATGAATACCTGCAGGCAAACTAGTGGTACTTCAGGGGCTTGTTCCAGAACCTGAACACAACGTAAAAGTGACTCCTGGTCCCCATTTCTTTTCAAGCCTATAGTCTTTCTCTTTCAGGAGAGCCCCTCTCACAAGCTCCCATTACACAAGGCACAGTCAGTTTTGCAAAGAAAGCTTGTATCTTTCCTGCTTTTTCTCTCCCATCCTGGGTAAAGTTACAAGGTGTTGTTCTCTGAACAAAATCTCTTATGAATTAAGCTCGACACTTGGCGACTTAACGGGCACATCCATATTATTTCTTGGAAGTGATGTAGGAATGGTTTGTCATTTTCTTCTAGGAGTATTTCTCATCTTCCAAATCTTGTTTATAGCCCTAGAATTTCTGTTGGTCTCCAGTAAAGTACTATGTTCAACTGCTTTGCTTTTTGAAGATCAGCCAAGGTTACCTCAATGGTGCTAACTGCCCTACCTTCTCATTATTTTCAACAGCCTCTCTTTAAGCCCTGCCCCTCACTAGTATTCTCGTTTTCTGTCAGTCCTTTAAGGTAGGGCAGATCACAAAACAAATATCACAAGGATTTCAGGAAAACTCTTTATTATACTAAGTTCAAATAACAGAATCTTCAAAGCCTGACCAAGTTTGTCCCATCTTGTACCAAATAAAATCAAGACAAGACTATCTTGAATTTCTTTCTTACTCTTCTTTCTATCTTGGACTAGGCCAACCTTTCTGCAAGTCCTTTTTAAGGGCTCCCTCATTTGTCTTCTACCTTAATGGCTCTCTTATACCTTGCCCAACATCAGCACTACATTCATTTACATGATTTTTTGTAAGCTTCATCTTCCCTTATTCCCAAATAGTGGGATTTGAATTTTCCTATAGCAGGATGTAAATATAGGACACAAGATAACATTATGTTCCATAAAGGAAAAAGAAAATAGAAATTTAAGAAGTTTAAACACAATCTAGGTAACTATTCACATGACATAACGTGAACTCTGCCAACTGTAATAGTCAATTCTCTTTTGCCTTCCCTTCCAATGAAGTTATTTGTCATGGAAACCTAAAAAATTATTTTGACTGCGGAACATTCAAAACGTGCAACAATTGCATTGAAAAACCTTTCTTTTCTCCACTTTGTGTAGTTCTCAGATCAGTTCGCAAGAATTATTTTTTGTATTGGTGATAAAATTTATTCTAAAAAGTCCTGTATTCTAGCAGACTCTGAGAATTTTAAATTGATTTTTATACATGGATCAACTTACTAGAATCAGGCATAATACGGAGATCGCCTTCTTTATAGTCATCTAAGAGCTGGTACATGTACAAGACAGGATCCTTTTCATAGGTGATATAAAACCATGTCTTCATTATAGGTGCTTGAGCCAAGACCATTCCCCTCCATTCATCTTTTGAGCCGTCTTCTGTCTCAAACATATGCTCTACTGCTTTGCCAATCATTATGTCTGCCAGGTGGGCATCACTGATTCGAGACGAAGCTGAAAGACACAGTTCAATGCTTGGTTAACATTATAAGCTATACCCATTCTACTTTAAGATACCAGAAAAATAGAATAAATGCAGCAATTGAGCATTGCCTGACCTTAAAACTAGATACAATACTTGATTTGACTCAAGATTTTATTCAAGATTAACATAATTAAAAATTCTCTGTATGAGATTTAGGCAAGAAGGATATTCAGCAATCACACTTAAAGGCTGAAGAAAACACTTCTAATTAGATTAAAGCAGTGCTTCTCAATTATTTTCTGTCATGCCCCCCCTAGGAAGAAGAAAACATTTCGCGCCCCCCCCCCCCGCGCGACTGTAAATAGTATCATTTGTCTATAAAATTGTTATAAGTACACCTCTGCATAACATAGCACACCGGTCTTTCCTCGTCTCCCACCGTAGTCACATGCTTTCTTTCCTCTTTCCCTCTTACTTGTCTATCCTTCCTTCCACCCTCCCTTCCTCCTTCCCTTCCTTCCTGCCTCCCTTCCAGTTCCCTCCTTCCTCTTTCCCCCTGCCTGCCTGCCTTCTTTCCCTCCTGCTTATCTATGCTTCCTTCCTTCCTTGCACCTCCCTCCCTTCTGCCTGCCTGCCTTCTTTCCTCTTTCCCTATCCTCCTATCCTTCCTTTCTCCCTTCCTCCTTCCCTGCCTCCCTTCCAGTTCCCTCCTTCCTCTTTCCTCCTGCCTGCCTGCCTTCTTTCCCTCCTGCTTATCTATGCTTCCTTCCTTCCTTGCACCTCCCTCCCTTCTGCCTGCCTGCCTTCTTTCCTCTTTCCCTATCCTCCTATCCTTCCTTTCTCCCTCCCTCCTTCCCTGCCTCCCTTCCAGTTCCCTCCTTCCTCTTTCCTCCTGCCTGCCTGCCTTCTTTCCCTCCTGCTTATCTATGCTTCCTTCCTTCCTTTCTCCCTCCCTCCCTTCTGCCTGCCTGCCTTCCTCTTTCCCTATCCTCCTATCCTTCCTTTCTCCCTCCCTCCTTCCCTGCCTCCCTTCCAGTTCCCTCCTTCCTCTTTCCTCCTGCCTGCCTGCCTTCTTTCTCTCCTGCTTATCTATGCTTCCTTCCTTCCTTGCACCTCCCTCCCTTCTGCCTGCCTGCCTTCTTTCCTCTTTCCCTATCCTCCTATCCTTCCTTTCTCCCTCCCTCCTTCCCTGCCTCCCTTCCAGTTCCCTCCTTCCTCTTTCCTCCTGCCTGCCTGCCTTCTTTCCCTCCTGCTTATCTATGCTTTCTTCCTTCCTTGCACCTCCCTCCCTTCTGCCTGCCTGCCTTCTTTCCTCTTTCCCTATCCTCCTATCCTTCCTTTCTCCCTCCCTCCTTCCCTGCCTCCCTTCCAGTTCCATTCTTCCCTCCTTCCTTCTGCCTCCTTCCTGCCTGCTTGCCTTCTTTCCTCTTTCCCTCCGGCGTGTCTGCTTTTCTTTCCTTCCTTCCACCTCCCTTCTGCCCTTCTTCCCTCCCTCCCTGCCAGCAGCTCCTCCAGCATCCCAGCTGGAAGCAGCAGCACAACAGTCGCCGTTACCAGGGGCGAAGGGGTGGCGGTGGCAAGATCGGGCGACCGCCGCCCCTTTGTCCCTTCCCCAACAGCGACTGTTGCGGTGGAGCTTCCAGACGGAATGCTGGCGGTGGAGCTGCTAGCGGGGAGGCGAGCTACGCGGTGGCGAAGACGGGCGGTCCCATGCTTCCCTCCCTCCCACCCCCGCCCGAGCAGGCTTCTTGCACAGCTCCAGCCTGCGGCTCCAATGAAAATCCACAGTCCGAAGTGCTGCCACTTCCAGGCGGCATATATTATGCCTCGCCCACGCCTTCGCCGCCGTTGCACCCAGATGGAAAGGGAGCCTTCGCGCCCCCCTTTACGGAGCCTCGCGCCCCCCCAGGGGGGCGCGCCCCACTATTTGAGAACCGCTGGATTAAAGTAAAATTTTGCATTAAGCACTAAATAAATTTCAATTTTAAAGTTTCTTCAATAACAAAAAATAAGAAAGTATTGAATTTTAGTGTTAGAAAATATTCACCCCATCTTCTACAACAGTTTAAGCCTATTAAAACATTTGCTGCTGAATGAAAAAGATTGTGGAGATAGGGCAAAATGGTTGAAATTCAAATAAAGTGACGAAGACTGCATAAAAGTTTTAAGAAACAATCTATAAAGCTTACTGAATTATATTATCAGTATTTAAGATTCAGTAAAGCTTGATGAATGTGATTTTGAGTTATTTCATTAGAAACAGTCATTACTGACTGAATTGAAAAAGGGAGCACGTTAACTGGATTTCAGGATCCAATAAATATATAGCAGCACATCTGATAGATCTCCAGCCTGATTTGTATTAAGTAACAGTTTCCCAGAGAGTCTTTAAAGACCTCTATGCAGATACCATCACTAAATGTTCTGGCAGTGATTTCCCATAAACAAAGATAGGCTCTTTTCAATAAATCACAGTCTCTTGTTCTGCCTTGTACTAGACTACTGGGGTGCAGTCTATATATGCAGTTCTTGCCATGGGTACTAGTATTGGTTGAAGGAAGGAAGATTGCTATCACAGTTCCATTGAAGAACTTAATCATATGTAAAGATAAATCTAGAAATCTTGGAGAATCATATTAATCATAAAAGGCCTCAGAGTAGCTCATCAGACTAGAAGCTGCATAATCATAATTCCGTGTCCAGACACAGGATTTGCTAATCCCAGCTTTTGATTTGACAATTTATGGTTGTGGACACTGCTCCACCAAAACTTCCAATTATTATTTGCATGGCAAATAATTCTAGAACACTGAGAATAAATTCAGACTAAGTAGGGGTAGGGGGAAATTAGGAACTAGGGGTGTTTACAGGTCAACCTGTTTGTGAAAGTTTTCATGGAGGGCCTTCTCTGAACATTTGTCAAGGCAATATACACATTCAAAGAATTGCATGGCTGTAATGTAAAGTAGTTTTTCCCCCCAACACCATAACAATAACAACTTCCTGCCTTTATATATTTAACTCAAGGTGGTAAACATACCTAATGCTCTTGCATCCTACTTTCCCCACAACAACAGCCCTGTGAGATTGGATTGGGCTGAAAAAGTATGATTTTAAAACTGAAAAGTTAACCGGCCAGCTTTCATGCATAAGGGATGCCTAGAATCCATAATCTCCTAGTTTTAGGCATGTATCTTCACCACTATACAAAACTGGCTCTTTTTAAAAATATTGCTTCCTGATTAAATTTCTGTACTTCCTCATTTTTAAGTTTTATTGATGTAAAGTACTTGCTTTTATAACATAGATAAAGGCAGGCAGGCTCACATTTTTTAACAGCAAGAATAAAAGTATTAATAGGTCTCTTAAAAGTTTCTAGGATAAAAACATGTATGGATTCTATATACATCTCTACTTTCAAAGAGTACTTGAAAATTACTTTAAAATGTAATGGTCTGCTTATTAATGTGAGAGCCTTGTTGACAGAATATTAAAGTGGTTCTAAGAAATATATATGTGATCTCCACTTACCTGTGAGTAAAGACTCGGAAGTGTGACATGCTTAACTGATATACTACAAATATTTCTTCCTTTAATTTATCTATTTCTAGTCTCCTTGAACACTGGTTTAAGCAGGAACAGAGGCTATAAATTTAATAAATCAAACAAATGACTTATCTAAAGTTTGTTCATTTTTACCACAACCATTAACATTTATAACAATATTATTTGGAAGTGTTTTCTTAGAAGCTAATTTATTGGCAAAAAAGGATTCTTGTGTTGTACTGCCTTTTCTATGTAAAGCTTATCCTTGATAAGGTTCACTAAAAGAACTTGGTAAGAATTCAGCAGAAGGGATAAGCTATGATTCTTAGTAAACTGGTTCACTATCATTTGCCAATTTTTTTACATTAATTTGCTGCTTTGTGGGATATGAAAATGTTTATATTTGCACTTTAAACAGGTACTATGTTCAGTTGGCAGCTGTTCATAAAGATATGTGGGGATTATTTTTAAATCAGAAAATTTTCTATCTAACATTCTAGCGCAGAAAATCATTATCCATTCACTTTTATAGCACTATTTGACGATTGACACCCAACGCTTCTAGTCTCCATCAAAATACTTACCAACTCGGTCTGGAAGGACTTCAAGTGCTGAAACCCTCTCATCTTTGTGCAGTTCTAGTCCATAGACACAATCAAATCCATCGTATTTAATAAGGAAGAGAGAGGGGTTTACAGGAACCTGGTCTAGGACTGTGCCTTTCCACTGTGTCACAGGCCCACTCCCTTCTTTCCATCCATGTTGTATTCTGCAGCCTACAATATTTCTTCTGGGTTGAGAAATGGGTTTACTTGGTCCCACGTTGTTTCGATGCTTTCTGTATTTGTATATAAAGCCATTAAGATGTAAATACATTGAAAAATTCTATTATGTTGTAGAAGCTGCTCAGTCACTTCAACTGCAAGAGTGGCAGCAGATCAATTTAATAAAACATATGAAGCATCTCATACTTATCTACTCTTTCCTATTAGGAAATGTAGTTATTTAATACACACACATGGACACAATTTTCAGCAAGGAGCCAACTCCACAGTGCATGTGCAATACATTCAGTAAATGAAACTATGGCTATATCTCCTTCCAAATATATCCTCATTTGAGAGATGAAGTCTTGGATCTTTCTAAAATTATTTCATGTGATTCTAGAATTATCCCAGAAGTGGACTCTGCTTAAACTCCAGAAACTCCACTTTTTTTTCACAAGGACCACATGATAAAATTGATATACACAAGATGAGATAAGTCTTCTCATAATGCCCAAGTTAGATAAAGGATAAGGTCTGAAAATGTCCAGATAACTTAGTTTTTTGAGGAGCAAAAGATTTGCAGATCACACAAGGAACAGCTACTCTTCACAAAACTCTACAATTGCAGTTCTCTCATAAAAAGGGAAAACATGAGATTAAAATGATAACACTACTTACTTGTGGGAAGCTCTTTTCTTCATCATGCTGGCAGAGACACCTGCATGCCCTACAAGAAAAAAGAAAACAAGAACTAAGAGGCAAAGTTGCATGATGGGAAGGTTTAAACTTTATTCTTATTTCACAGAGCATTTGCTGTGGTTATACACAGAGCATATCAATCTAATCTATCCTAATTTAAACTAGCCCCAGTGAATTAAAATTTTACCTGATCCCCAAAGATACCTTGGTATTCATATTCAAAACCAGGTTTTCCTGACTATAGCAGAGGAGCGTACATTTTCTATCCCATTATGAATAACCTCCCCTCTTTTATAAACTGTAGAATTATCAAATAAACTCTGTGTCAGCTAAGGCCAGCCAGAGACCTGGAGCTGCCATTCAGGGGAGAAATCCGGGCCAGCTGCCAAGACTCACCAGGCTTCACTCCTACACAAACAGCTGAGTAAATCTACAAAGCTAGTGATAACTGACCGACAACAATCCACGATTGCCGAGGTGTTTGTTTTGGGTTACGAGGGGATGGGTGTGCGCATGCGCAAGGTGCAGGTTATCCTAATTACTAAGTAACTATAAAGGTGATGGGGAGTACTGGGTGGCAGCTCTAACAATTTATTCATTGCCTTAGTGCTTTGTTGGTCAGTTCGTGCTGAAGGAAGAATACCAACTCCATTTCAAACCGTTTCTGTGTTTGGCTGTTTTCACTACCCTTCGGAACCTGATATCTTTATATATACCAAGACCATGGAGGAACAAGTAATTCTTGTATGTCAAGTGCTTAAAAAGCTGCTGGATGCACATTTATACATCAAATTGTCTAAATGTGAATTCCACAGTACGCAGCTGGATTACCTTGGGTTTCGCATTTCACCTAAAGGGGTGGAGATGGACCCTGCGAAGGTGAAGGCAGTGTTGGACTGGCAGGCTCCCAAAACCCGCAAGCAGTTGCAAAGTTTTTTGGGGTTTGCCAATTTCTATCACCAGTTCATCCCGTCCTTTGCCCAAGTGGCTCTTCCACTAACTGACCTCTTACGCACATCTCACGACAAACCCTCGACCTCGAAGCCCAGTTGTGTGGACAACAGTGTGTCAGCAAGCGTTTGAGCATCTGAAGTCTGTATTTGCACAAGAGCCAGTACTGAAATATCCAGAGCCCACTAAGCCATTTGTGGTTCAGACGCCAGTGATGTGGCAGTGGCCGCAGTCCTCTTACAAAAGAACAATGAAGGAGTTCTACAGCTGTGTGCCTACACCTCGAGGAAGTTTTCAGGGACCGAACGCAGCTGGTCCATTTGGGAAGAGGCGCTTGCGGTCCGGTGGGCCCTGTTGACATGGCGGCATTTACTGGAAGGGGGAGGGATACCCTTCGAGGTCTGGATGGACCACAAAAATTTGGAGGCCCTCCAGACCCCAAGAAGATTGTCGCCAAAACAAGTTAGATGGGCCTTGTATTTTCGGCGATTCAACTTCCAATTAAAATATATACGGGGGATGGGGGGGCAAGAACTTCTTAGCCAATGCCCTCTCCCGCAAACCACAGTATCATAGTAAAAGGGAGGATTTAGTGCAGGCTATCATCCCGACCCCACAGCCTAGGGTGCTAGCCACTCAACAGGCCGCACTGACACCAAACCTGTATTCCCAGGGGGAGGACCTCTCCAGAGCAATCAAAGCAGCACTCCCAATAGACCAGTGGTTTCAAGAAAATCAAACTTTATTAACACAACAAGAGGGCTTTGCCTGGAAGGGATCGAAGTTATATGTACCAAGTGTGGTATGGGTGGCCGTGCTGTGTAGCTGCCACGACGATCGCTCAGCTGGACATTTTGGGTTCCTCAAGACTCTACATTTAGTAAATCGCCAGTTCTGGTAGCCCCACATGAGGAGGGACATAGAGGAATATGTAAGGAGGCTCATTTTGTAGCATGTACCGGCCTTCCATCTGCTAGAAAGCTGGCAAAACTGTTCATTACCCATGTGCATAGACTCCATGGCATCCCCAAAAGGATAATTTTCAGACAGGGGAGTGCAATTCACTGCTCGGTTCTGGCACAGATTCATGGCAATGGTGGGGTCTTCACAGGGACTAAGTACAGCCTTCCACCCCGTGACCAATGATGCTGCAGAGAGAGCAAACGTGATGGTGGAGCGCTACTTAAGAGGTTACATCCAGTACCAACAGACTGATTGGGCTGAACTCCTTTCCCTTTGCAGAGGTTGCATATAACAATGCAGTGCACAAATGTACGGGATTTACCCCATTTCATGTGGCTACAGGGCAGGAGTTCGTCCCAATTCCAGAGTGTTCTCAGGTGCGCCCAGATGATACAACCTCGCAGGAGTGGAAAGCCCGGATGCAAAAGGTTTGGAAAGTGGTGAGGGATGTGTTATGTCACTCTTTTGCCACATATAAAAAGAGCGCCGATAAACGGCGGAAGGCGCAAGGCCCTTTCCATGTAGGCCAGAGGGTATACCTCTCCACTAAATATCTCAGGCTACCGTTGCCATATAAGAAACTCGGGCCCAAATTTATTGGGCCTTTCCCAATCATGCCAGTTATTAACCCGGTCACAGTGCAGCTAAGACTCCCCCCTCTACTGGGGAAAACACATCCAGTCTTCCACTGCAGCCTGCTCCGATTAGTTCAGGCATCTGATATCAGAGGAGAGCCGCTACAGCCGCCAGCCCCAGTTACTGTAGATGGGGAACAGTACTATGTAGTGCAAGATATACTAGATACCAGGTGGCACAAGGGACGGTCCCAATACCTTGTGTTCTGGAAAGGTTATCCCGTCGGAGGTATTGTGGGTTCATAGCAAGGACTGCAGGCCGCCCCACCTGATAGCGAGATTCCACCGCAGACATCCCACAAAACTGGGGGAAGGGGTCCTTCGACTCCTAACTGACTAATTTGTAGCTCCCTGAATGCTGTCTCCGTGTTAGGGAGCCGCATGTCAGCTCCGGCCAGCCAGAGGCCTGGAGCTGCCATTCAGGGGAGAAACCCAGGACAGCTGCCAAGACTCACCAGGCTTCACTCCTACACAAACAGCTGAGTAAATCTACAAAAATAGTGGCAACTGACTGACAACAATCCACGATTAATTGCCAGGGTGTTTGTTTTGGGTTATGAGGGGATGGGTGTGCGCATGCGCGAGGTGCAGGTTATTCTAATTACTAAGTAACTATAAAAGGTGGTGGGAAGCACCGGGTGACAGCTCTGACAATTTATTCATTGCCTTAGTGCTTTGTTGGTCAGTTCGTTCCGAAGGAAGAATACAAACTGCATTTCAAACAGTTTCTGTGTTTGGCTGTTTTAATTACCCTTCAGAATCTGACAGTCTGTGCTTTACCCTTCGGAACCTGACAGTCTGGTACTTTAACATTCATGTTGCCAGATAATGTTAGTCTTTGTTATTTGTCTCTCCCTAAATACAGTCTGTCTCCAATGACAAGAGACAGAATCTATAACTAGGCTTGCTTAGGTCCTTGCACAGAAAAAAAAATATTTCACGTTATTGGGATTTTATATTCCAAATTAAGGCAAATATTATGGTTAGACAACTTTCTTACACAGCTGTTTTGGTTCTCATACTGTTACAGAGCTAATTATCAAAAGTAAAAGAGATATCAATTTCCGCAGATGAAGAATATTTTGGGCTATCTCCATGAGGACAATGAAAATATCTGATAAAACCTGAAATTATAGGAAATTATTATTTTTTAAATAAACCAAGTCTGTCTTGCATATGGCAATGATTAGTCATGTTCTAGGAACCCTAGGCATTGTTAATACCCCATAAATCTTTACCATATAATATCTCTACAAATTTTAGCCCCCTCAGAGAAGGCTCGCAATCTGGGAGTCCTCCTGGATACGCGGCTTAGTTTAGAAGAACACCTGACGGCCGTGACCAGGGGGGCCTTTTACCAGGTTCGCCTGGTACGTCAGTTGCGCCCCTTCCTGGATCGGGATGCTCTGTGCACAGTCACTCATGCCCTCGTCCTTTCTCGCCTGGACTACTGCAATGCTCTCTACATGGAGCTGCCCTTGAAGAGCACCCGGAGGCTTCAGTTGGTCCAGAATGCGGCCGCACGGGTTTTCATGGGGGTACCTAGGTGCTCCCACGTTACACCCCTTTTAGGCGGCCTGCACTGGTTGCCGGTTGTTTTCCGGGTGCTATTCAAGGTATTAATTATGACCTTTAAAGTACTCCATGGCTTAGGCCCAGGGTACCTGCGAGACCACCTACTGCCACCAGTAGCCTCCCACCGTCCAGTACGATTCCACAGAGTTGGCCTCCTCAGGGTGGCGTCGGCCAGACAGTGTCGGCTGGTGACCCCCCAGGGGGAGAGCCTTCCCTCTGGAATGAGCTGCCCCCGGAGCTTCGCATAATCCCTGATCTCCGGTCCTTCCGACGCGCCCTAAAAAGTTGGCTTTTCCAGCAAGCCGGCCTGGCCTGTTAATTTTAACTTATTTTAAATGTATTGTCTTTTAAATTCAGTTTGGTTTTGGATATGGATTTAATTTTTTTTAAACTTTTGGGATGTATGTTTTTTAATGTTGTACGCCGCCCTGAGTCCTTTTGGAGAAGGGCGGCATATAAATCATATATATATATATATATATATATATATATATATATATATATATATATATATATATATATATATATATATATATATATATATATATATATATATATATATATATATATATATATATATATATATATATATATATATATATATAGTAAATCTGACTTATCAAAGAAGAAGCCAACCGTACAGAAGTATTTATCTTGTCAAAACTTTTTCTTAATTCGAAAAGAGCAAGACAATGTCCATTTTAGACAAATACTGTGCGTCTTTGTAACCTGAATGTGGTAGCTAAATACTGGCATAGTGGCACCCCAACCTCGTCATTATATCAAATGAGATTTTTTAATGCAAGCCTATCAGTTTTATCTTTTATTCCAGAATTATTAGAATTTGTTGCTGTTTTAGTCTGGGATTACAAATAATTAAGATTCTTTAGCCAGGTGCTGCAAATATAAAATAGTTTGATAGGTGGTTCTCCACTTAGAACTGTTCTTTTAATGATGGTTCTGTGATGGAATGTGCACCTGCAGCAGCAGAGGGGGAGGATTTTGCCAACTCAGAACTTTCCCAGATTGAGATCTGGATCAAGATCTGTGTAGTCCTGAGATGGAGGGGTGAGAGAGAAAAAGGTTAAGAGGTGCCTCATCCTAGAACAGGGCTGTCAAACATGGGCCGGATGTGTCATGCATAGGCCACCCCACCCCAGCTCTACAAAGGGAAATACGTCGCGAAACATAACATGATGTGGCAAGTTTGACACCTGTGTTCTAGAATCTTTCAGGATATATTTAGAATCTTAGAAAATTATAGCTTTACTCTGGCAAGATTCTGTCTATTAGGTATAAGCAAATAAAGGATTGGTCTCAATTGGGTCTCTCTGTCTCTTCGACTTGAGCCTAATGGATTCAAAGTTATAACAGTCTTGGAAAAAGTAATTTATAATCTACCCTTGAAGTTATGACCATCCTACTATCCCTGCAGTCACATGATCACAATTTGGGCGCTTGGCAACCAGCTTGCATTTATGAAAGTTGCAGAGTCACAAGGGCCCATGATCATGATTCGCGATTTTCTCAGATGACAAGCAAAGTCAGTTTGAGAAGCCATGTAATCTGTTTAATGACCACAGTAAAAATGGGCTTAAAACTGGGTCTGGTCATGTGCTGATTTACTTAACAACTGCATTGCTTAGTGATTCAGTCCCAATTGTGGTTATAAATTGAGGACTACTGATACAACTCATAGGCATTTGTTCAGTACACTACTAATAACCTAGTATTTAAATTGTTTTGCACAAAGGTTTCAAGCATAATTATTAAAAATTGGCAAAAAAGCATATTAAAAGAAATTAATGTGATATCAAGAAACATATTAACATATTCTGACAAGCTGTTAAACACAAACAATTAAGTCAGGTTGGGCTAGCGCTAGACCAAGTATCTGCTTGAATAGTAATCCTTTCTCTTTACCTAAACTGGGAGCTAACAGACTTGCATTCAGAAAATACACTCTTCAACCTTCTAAAGAAACCCTTAATGTTATCAAGGACATCAGCTGCAGTGCAATTTAAGAAATGCATCACATTTTTTAATATTAGAAATTTCATTTTTATCCCCAAAGGCTGGCTAAACCCAAACACAGGATCAGTTAGGACAAAAAAGCTGAAATGCACATACAGTATTAGGCACTGGTTTATAATCAAATGAAATCATGAAGAGCAAGCAAACAATTCACTGCCTAACTTTTTCAAAGCAAGATATCAGAGCCACAGCTTTGATATTCTAACATAGTTACTACTAATAGAACCATTTTTATTAAAATTGTGCCAGACATGTTGCTGAATACTTAATACTCCAGTTAAGATATAGTCTATGGCCCAAAATACAGCTTTGGAAAGTAACATATGGCTACTTGGACATTTAAGATGGGCCATAGGACTGAAAACACGTTATTAATATTCCTGTAGAACAGAAAAAAGACTTCGAAGAAGCCTAGAAGATTTAGTAGCAACAACACAATAAGGGAGATCCTATTATAAAAGGAGCTTGTCATATAATTCGACTGAAGACATTAGTAGAATCTCTCATTATTCAACTTAAAGAATAAACCTTGCCTTTTACATTTTTTTGGGGGGGGGGGGAAAGCCAGATATTTTCATATTAGCAATATATGCAGCAGATAGAATTTCTATCATAGTTATCTAGTGTCATCATTAGTTAAGTGTTCACTTAATTATCAGATAAAAGATTATCTTCTGGCAGGTTGTCATTACAATAAGGATGACAACTGATTTAATGCACAACACAACACAACAATATAACTATAAGGAAAGCGACTTATAGTGATACATCCAGCATTTATGAAATGGGTATGGAAGGGGGTGTGTCACTGTTTTGAAAAAGTCATAGCATTTGGATCTTCTAAACAGAGAAAACAAAGTAAATGCCATGTGTGTTCTGATTAATATTTATCACAAATATGCATCTTATCTTCATTCACAAAACTATAAATGGATCTAAGCAATAACATCTAAGTATGTGGATACACAATAGAAAACAGTATACTATAGAAAGTTTCTATACAGATTAAGTCTCTAACACAACATTTTAAAATTTAACTTATTTTATCACCTGTTAAATGCTAATCTAACAAAACATAATTATATTTCCTTTTCCACTATTGGGCTTCAATGACTATCAATTCCTATTCCATACTAGTTTTATTCAAGCCAGATATATTTATATTGTGCTCTGATAATTAAAAAACAACAACCAAATATAGCAGTTTTTTGATTAATGAAAAAATAGACAAACCTACTGCATTTTTTCTTTTATCAGAAATTCTCTTGTGGTTCTAGAGCAGGAAAATCAGTGGACTAAGTTCTCTTAAGCAGTGGTCTTTTGTTAGGATAATGAACTTAGTAGCCGAACAATAAAGTGTACAATGGGCCTAACTTACAGTTGTAGATGATTAGTTAGAGTGATGACTCATGCATGATGCAATCTAAGCAATGATTGGTTGCTGTAAGTATAAAGGGGGAATTTCCCTTTTTTCCCTCCTTTTTCTTCTTCCTGTTCTATATACTGTTCAGATTTACCTCATGATATTCCTGACTATCTTGTGTTCTTCCTTTTCTGGATGATGACAAAAACTGCGGCAAATTTGAATGTTAAATATATTTATATTTATACAAAAGACTACAAGTTTGTGTCAGTGTCTCTGACTTCACCTGGACAGCTGCTGCACAATTCTGTCATCTTTACATAAACATTTTTTAGCAGGTTGATTGGGTAGTATAGAAACAGCTACATTCTGTGCATTTATTTGCTGGATCTGGGAAACTAGACACAAATCTAATACTAAGATTTAAACTCTGAATATTATAATTTTGAGATAATTCTTAAAAAAATATTTTAATTAACTTATATTATAATTTGGTATTTTAGGTTCTTGTTTTATATAGATATATACTTCAGCTATGATCAAAGTAAATATTCATGAAAAATCACAAACATTTCCCTCATTTTAAAATGTCAATGCCTTTATCTCCTCTGATATAATTGCTTACTAATGGTGACTTTCCCCCCCTTCTGGCTTACAACAGTTACAATCAATTTAGGTTACAAAAATAATTTGACTATCCTGATAATTTATTGCTTGAGTAATCTTGAGCAATAAGGAATATTTATATTAACATTTATATCCCATGTATATATGCTTTGAATGGCTTATAAAATTAAAAACATACAAATTAAAAATTGAAAAATATCTAAAAAGTATTTTTAAACATTTCTAATAAGAATTAATTAGTAAGAGTAGGCAAGGCAAACTGATAATAACCTCAGACAAAATGTATACTACCTACGGGGTGAAATGGCTTTAAGATGATCACTAATACTTTGAATTGAACCCAGAAATAAACTAATTAGTGCCGCTCTTCAGCAGTGTAGCTGAAGAATCAATTATGAAGTGATGTCAAATATCCAGCACTGTCTCTGGTCCTACATTTTAAACCTGTAATAATCAAAACTTAATATTAAAATGTAGCCATAGCCACAAGCAATATTCATTACAACACACACACACATACACACACCATCCATTAGTTAATTGTTTCAGAGATACTTCCTTACCAGATTCCTCAATGCCTTCAACAATGGCAGAGCTTCATTCGTTCTGAAAAAGTTCTTAAAAGTTCAGGGAGATATACAGTAATGTATCTGCCTTGAAAGTAGTTTATATATGACCACAGAAAAGGTTTATGACATTTTGTATTATCTCATAAAATGCTTTATGCTTTATGCTAATTATGTCATAAAATGTTTTATAAAATTGCCAAATTTCAATTAAATGAAAGATATGAGGTTTGGGATTTTGGACTTTATTTATTTTAAAGGCAAGTAATTCATCAATTTTCCAGTTCATCTTTTTAACTCACCCCTCCTTTGATATTATTCTGGTTGGGGGTCTCAAGGACATATTTTAAATCAGAATGTGAAAGCGATAAACTACTTGTCTTCATCTTCAAAGTGGACATGTTTTCTTAGAGTGATTGAAATTATCATGTAGGATGGTCAAATTATTTTCACTATCAACTAAAACTTTTCCATACTTGCTACATTCACTCTCTGTTGTCACTATTACACGACAGTTATCCTGCAAATCAGTTTCTTTCCTTATGAACTTAAAAAACACATGTTCATACATGTATTCCAACTATTTTTTCCTACAATAAAATAGCAATTGCAACATTACATTATAGTCCAGGCTTTCTTTTGGTGATCATCTACTTGATTGATAATGAAGTTACTCATCTTCAAGAAAAACGAATCAATTTAATGTTTGTTAGGGAGTCCCCCACAATCCCATTGGATTGTGTGTTCCATTGGAACACACAATCCAATGGGACTTCATTCCTTTTTTTATTCTGACAAAACCCATGCCACTGTCTATGGTCCTGGCCTTTCCTTTGGTCCAAATTGGACCCAAAGGCTTTCCTTCACCCCTTTCGTCTTGAAAGTCAGTGGGTTCCTTCCCTGAAGCTTCCCTTATCCAGAATTTGGAAAACAGCACTTAACCTTTTCATGATCTGGCCTGTCAATTCGTCTCAGAGAGTTAGGATTAATTGCCCAACCCTGATCTATGCGAATTGTTATCTGTGGTTAACATCCGTTTTGGCTGGCAAGTTTTTATCTGATCTAAGTTGTTAAACTTTAGTACATAGCATGCTTCTTTTTTGTCAGACTCAGGTTGCTAAATCTTAACAGAAATAGATAATTCCATATGAAGTAACCTGTAATGTGACTCTGATTAAAGTTCGTTCATTAGCTGGAATTAAGGTACCAGCCTTCAGAAACACTCTTTAAGTTCATCTATTTAAGGTACCTTGGTTCAAAAATAGTTGCCCTATGAGGCACCTTGTTTTGCCCGCTTAAAGTTTACAGACATGAGAATTTTAGTAACAGAGAGAGACACACACAGACAAGCCTTACCTATATATGTCAAAAATCCAGCACCATTCCTGGTCCTACATTTTAAACTTATTGCAGGACAGCACTCTGCAATAACCAAATATTTATATGCAGTATATTACACTATACAATGCAGTCTGCCTGAAAAGATTTAAGGGATGATATAAATAGCAAAATACATTCTGTCAAATTATGTCAATATGAGGACAGCATAAATCCTCTATATCTATACGCAAACATTTTTAACCGTGCATGAGGAATGAGTAGGCCTATGTCCTGCACCATGGTTAATTCATGCTGCCTATAGAAACTGTAAGCAAAGCCTGCCTAAATATTTCTGTACATCATTTTTGATTAAAAAGAACCAAACCCTTATCAGAACAAAGCAAATTTAGGCGGACACCTGCTCATGCAAGATAATATACAAAGAGGAAAAGAGTAAGGACAATCAGTTTTAAATCAGAATTTTCAAAGAGGCTTCATGAGAAACCAATCTAAATCTCCTGTTTAGTAGCCAACAGTTCTAAAGGAACAGCAGGAACATCACCTACCCTCTTACGTCCCTCTTGCCATGTTGAGCATTCCAGAATGAATGTGCCAGTCTACATTTGCAGTGGATGTCTAGTGTGACAAACGCAAGAAACTAGCAGAACTCTCAGGTACAGGCATCTGGCCTCCAACACCTAGAAGCACCATAATGCAAGATATGGATCTGCAGCCATCAATATTTGCTATCCACTGTTGGGATGTAGGATAGTATTGCTACCTACCTGCATCAGCTCTGGATCGCTGACCTGGTGCCTTTCCAAATGGGGTCTTCATTCATCAGTATTTAAGTGAGCAGCAAAGCTGCAAAACTAGGGTGAAAATCCAGTTCTGTGTGGAGCTGCAAGGTTTCTCTGTCTTGGAATAACAACACCAAACTCGAAAATGGGATTATTTTCCCTTGATGATCTTCAATTACAATATTCTGCAAATGAAAAAAAAAAATTAGTAAAAAGTCTATAGAATAATGGTAAGAGATTATGTGCAACTAATTGGGCCAATGAAAGGCATAGATGTCCACACCAAGTCACAATGATAAAACAATCTGTATGTGCCTTCACACTGCAAAACCATCCTTATGCATATGCATTATGATGCCTGACAAAGACATAAGTTGCAAAGTTTGTGTTGTGATATCATGACACATTTCATTACTTGGTTTCCTCATCCCTTCCCTCAGACTCCACTGATGAAGGACCTCTAGACATAACAACCTCTTTCCAACATGTTGTTGAATCACTAAGGACTGTAGTACAGTAAGGCTGTCATCATTCTTATTTTTCTTTGGATTGAACAGTTATCAGTTCTCACTAATCGGTTTCTTTTAAAAAAAACAATTTCTTAATTTTCTTGAAGTTTAGATCAGCAAAAATGTAATTTCTTTATTCCCATCATCTTGGTTTGTACCTCCTCCACAGCTAATATTTTCAAAACCAGGTAATTCTTAAAATACAGTCAAGTATTCTTTTTAATTTGTATGGAAAGAAAACAAAAGGGCTTGTTACTCATCTATGGATGGTTCTTGGAGTTACAATCTATGAATTCAAACACACAAGTCATGTGTCTGTGTGCAGTTAATTAAATATATTTTATAGCTTATAGCTTTAGTTTTCAATTTTTTCTTCATCACAGACCCTCTTTACATACCTTTTATAGCCAAACATCATGGCCAGAGACCACAAGCTTAAGTAAAGATTTAAATTATAACAGTTCTTCAAGACTTTGTGGACCCCGTGATGGTCTGACGGTCCCTCAGGTGTCCGCGAACCACTAGCTTACAGTATTCCTGGAAGAAATGTTGCCCCCTGCTCCATTTGTACCATGAATTTGTAGCATGATTTGACTATGCTAACTCTCCTCAGTTTTTATGAACAACATAGTGAAACTGAACACCAAACATGTAGGAGAATGGATGTGTGAATTCACAGGAAACCAATGAAAAGTTCCAGTTACATCTGATGAACTAAAGTGAGGTTTACAAAAACCTTTTTATAAACTTGTATTAGTCAAAAAAGGTACCATGCTCCTTCTGATTTTTTTTGTCACTGTAGACCAAAATGACTTTCGCCCTACAATTAATACAAAAGGATCACTGTTATTTTGCCAATTCTAAAGCTTCATCATTATTTTTATTCTTTAAGACAAACATTGGGAAGAGAGACACAATTTTTAAAAGGGGTCTTTCATCTTAGTTTCAAATGAAAGTCAATCACTATTTGGACATCAAGAAAATAGTTTCTCTTTCAGTTTCGAGGAATTGGGAAAGCATGGTAGGCAATTTAATAGCCCAATCTAAGTAGTATGCAAAAGCAAATTTAAGAAAGAGTCTTGCCCCATGAAAATTAAAGAAGGATTACATCTATGTAAGGCACATAATACACTCAGCTGGTTAGTTGATGTCACAATGTCACAACTGACTTGCGGTCAATTTGAAGGACTTCAACCACATACAGATAAGGCTTGAAAGATTTGATAAAATGAAAACAAGAAATATCTTCCAGGCAGAATGATGGAAATAGGCAAGTTAGAACTTGTGAAACACTTTATTCTTATTGGGAAAAAATGAGTACTGTCTGCTAGAGGGTGGAAAGAAGAAATGGTATCAGATATATTTTATATGAGAGGAACCATGCTACTTTATTTGTGAAGTACAGACCCAAATTTGGTGAATCTGGTTTTGTAAAGAGTCAGTGCTTCTTATATATGAAGTCCTCAAAGGCTTTACATTTAGCTACATATCGTCATTGAGAAAAGCTATTTATGTGTCTGTTAAGAGTAGTAACTGACTTGATAGCACAGAATCAATCAATATGTAAGAATCTACTTGAGGACAGATGAGAAGGCATGAGGAATTTCTTTAGGTTAAATTCTGAGGTGATGAGCAACTCAATCCACCTTGCAAAATGGGAAGTTAAGATCTAGGTAATACATTTGCTCTTAATGGGTAGAAAATGATTTGGAAAATAAGAAGTAAAATGCAACAGAGGAGCAAGTCATGGCACCCAAAGCTACCACAATGTAACAATGGTGCAGTTGATAGAATTCCTCTAGATTTTTGCAAGGAAACTGCTCAAAAGGAGCATCTGTGGGGAAAAAAGCATAATTGAAATTTATTCTGACAGAATAAGAAAGCATAACCTAAAAGCAAGGTATCTATTCTGTGTAAAAGTAACCAGGACCTATACCCATGATGATGAATCTATGGCACATGTGCCACAAGGAGCACGCAGAGCCCTCTCTTCAGGCACGCGAGCCGTCGCCCCAGCTCAGCTCCACTGCGCATGCGGCTCCCACTGGCCTGCTGGTTTGCGGAGCTCTGCCGTGGCATGTGCAGGGGGAAGGGGGAGCATGGGGGGTCACGCGCACATGCGCAGGAGAGCCCAGGAGGGTGATGCGCACATTGGGTTATTTCAGCACACGACAAAAGGTTAGCTATCAGAGACCTACACCATGTATGGCTTTATGAGTAGCAACCTTGGATTGCTCCTGGAAACAAAATGACAACCGTTGCAGCTTGCAAAGCAGAGGTGTTAACTTGGGCATACTCATACATGCCTATCACTGCCTGCGTTGTTGCATTCTAATCTAGACGATTTGAAGTTTTCAGTGGTCTTCAAGGGCAGCCTCACATAGTGTGTATTACAGTAGTCAAGCTGTGAAATGGCACAGAAATGGAAGAAAAGTAATGTTATGGGTCCTATGTATGATGGGGCCATCTGGCAAGACCCAGGAGAGGGCCCACACTTTTCAACATCATCTCCCAAGTGAAACTGGCTCTGATCTTGTAGACTTTTCGGAGAACCTAATGACATCATGGGGATCCAGTGATGTTGGTGGAGAGCCTGCTAAATGGCTGTATTTCTAGGAAAACAAACAGTATTATCTCACACATTATGTTTTTCAGTTTTTAATAGTTTTTAAATGATTTTATTGATTTATATGGTTATTTTTGGTTATGTTTGTAACTATTAACCTTGTAAGCTGCTCAATATCAAGGCATCCATCTATCTATCCATAAGGAGTCAGATGTGATTCCAACCAAGCCAAACTTATACAGGCTCCAGGCATTAGGACAGAATCTCAGTAGCCTCACTTAGCCAGGCTGGGGTCGAAAGACACAAGTACCATCAGCATACTGATGATGCAGAATTCCATACAGGTGGATGATCTGTGACCTACAATGGTTTGATATAAATACTAAAAAAAAGGGGGGGGGGAGAATCCCTATGGTAACCCACAAGGGAGGGGCGAGGGACATGGAATGTGGAGACAGCCATTAGATAGCATACAGTTACATACTGCATGTTTGAGGATATTTAACATTTTACAGTCATAGGCATTACATACATAGGCAAGACAGTATGCTTGACTCAAACTATACTTTTAAAATATAGCATTTGTGCACCCTCTTGTGGCAACTTTCTTCAGCTATATCAGCTAATCTTTTCCAAATGGGAAATCTCCTAGCATTCCTTAGACAATGATTCTCCTAGTATCTCAAGGTCTCTGTGGCCTTAAGGTTTCATGGTTGTCAGGACATGTGGCTTCTGGCCTCTATGTGTGATTTTCAATGTTTTTTTTTTTTTGCAGTACTATTAAACATGCTCACATTTTATACACTTTAGACTTCTTATTTAATCTTTTCTGATATTTTAAATGCTATAATCTAATGTTATATGCCGCCTAAACTGCATAACCTAGCATGCTGTGTAGGTGAACAGCAGTAAGATTTAAACTCCAAATATAATCTCCTGGATTTTCCACATACTGAATTACAGGTAGTCCTCGAGTTATGAATGTAATGGAGCCTGCCCATTCATTTGTACCTCGAGGATTCGTGGAAGTGAATCTTGTACTTTGAACGAGATCACTCCCTCTTTCGCCCATACATACGTTAATTTAATGTATGGGCAAATGCACAGTTCATTAATCTCAGGGTGGGAAAGGCATCTCAGGGTGGGGCATAGCGATGGAACAGGCCGACGCTACCCCAACCCACTAAGATACCTCATGCTTCCCACTCCCTGCCATGTTGGACTCACTTAACTTGCAAAGATGTCTTCTCTCTGTCGTGGTTTCTTTCCCTTTGAGGAAGAGGAGAGTCGATAGAAGCTCCTGGGCACAAAGTGTTTGTGGTGTCTGTCCCATACTCCTTTCCACCATCACCAGGATACTTTTTGCCCAGACGGAAAGCTGATGGAGACTGGAAGCTTCAGCTGCATGCAAATGGGGCCTTTAAAAACAGAGGGATTCCCTCCATTTTCAAAGGCCTCAGACACCTATAGGGAATTTCAAAACAGAGTAAAATCCCTCCACTTTCAAATGCCCCATTTGCACACAGATGAAGCTTCCAGTCTCTGTCAGGTCTCCATCTGAGAGAAAAGTAGTTGAGGGGGGTGGAAAGGAGCAGGAGACAGACATCGCAAATACTTTTTGTACCGAGAATGGAAGTTTCTGGCGTCTGTGATGAATATTGCAGATCTGTGCAGTTGTTCATAAGGGCGAACAACGGCTGTGGTGCTGCAACATTCATAATTTTGGGACTTGCTCATAAATACTAGGGAGCGCTAATCTTGTAACTTCGAACTGGCGCTAAATGAATACTCGTAACCTGGGGATTAGCTGTACTCTGTATATTTACTCTTTCCTAACATGTTTGCAAGGGAACCTGTTTCTTGACATATTTGCAAGGGAAATATATAGTTTGGGGTTTATGAACCAGTAATACTACAGAGATAACGACATAGAAAAAATAATTTCATATGACTAGAATATACAATTTATATTGACTCTAAAATCTAGATAATTTGATTCTTCCTGACCACATAAATAGGTAACCAAGCATTTTCAAATCAAAATCTAATATGAAGATTTAATATGTTTCAAAATGAATTTATTTCAAATTGCAATACTAATTTCATATTCCTTTTATATGAAAACGACGACATATAAAAGCAAATTATATGATGATGACCATCTAACAACAGCCTGTTCATTTTCTCTTTGAAAGTCTACTTGCCCACATAAGCCAACGTCTTTGATCAATAACTCTTTCAAGCATCATCTCAAGTCTTTTAAGTTTGCACAGCAAAAATTATCTGAATTTTTTAAAGACAAGATACAGGTTGTACATCTTTGCATATATAATTCAAATCAAGCTATAAATTATTTCTGAAAATATACCATCTCTCTCAGACTAAATATAAATTGCACAAGATATAGATAAGTCAACTATTTTGGACAGAAACACCCAGTCTCTATACTGCATTTGATTAATGTTTTCTCTTCATAGTTCCCTTTTCTGCTAAATAATACCCAAAGTAGCTAGTAATAATAAACAGTATACAGTATAATACAGTAAGGGCTAACCTTTTTGGCCAAATGGGAGCACGCCGGAAACCAGAAAAGCAGATGACCTTCTGGTTTCTGACACGTGCATGCGCACATGAACACCAGCTGTCCAGTGCGCATGCGCTTCTCTGCCTGACCTTTCGGGGGTCCTCCGCCTCCATCCCCCTCATCAGGGTGGCAAAGCATCCCTACCAACGATCTGGTTCCGTAGTCCTGGACAGGGAAAGTTGGGCCGCCTCCCTCCACTGGAAAGCCAGAGCCCCTTCCCAGCCTCGGAGGTAAGGGGTGTTGGTGTTCCTAGGGCTCAAATTGTGGGGCCAGCAGGCAGGAGAGCTTCGCCCCAACTCTGGCTGGGATGAAGCACCCCCCCCCCCAGCCCACTACCAAGAAGCCAGTGCAGCCTTTCCCCTTCCCAGTCGCTTCCCAGCCGACACATCTCTTACCCCTCGGTGGCATCTCTATGCTGCACTCTCCTTCTAGTTCTTTTTCTTCGACTCTGGCATCTCCAGGAACAGCGATATAAATAAACTCTACACTTCGGCCCTCTACAACCGTGATATCTGGCGTGTTGTGCTCCAAATGACGATCCATTTGTATTCAAAAGTCGCACAAGATCTTCACCTTCTCATTTTTGATACCTTTTTCCACTTTATGTTCTCATGACTTTCTGGATACGAGTAAATCATATTTTTACATAATGACCAGTGGATTAATTTAGCAACTCAGTCATGTCTAGCTTTGTAATCAATTTGTGTGATTTTGCTGCATTCACCTTTTAAATGTGAAACAGTTTCGACTTTGTTATTGCAAAGTTGGCAGTTTGGGTTGTCAGTGGATTTTTGTATCTTCGCTTTCATGGCATTAGTTTGTAGTGCTTGTTCTTGAGAAACCAGTATTAAACCTTCCGTTTCTTTCTTGATGGTTCCCATCTTAAGATATGTCCATGTCAAGTTGTCATCACATTTTCCTTCAAGTGCTGTCCATGCAAAGCTTTGGTTTTTCATCTATTTAATGTCATCCAGCTGTTTTTCCTTATATTCTGCCTTTGTTTCTGTTGTTTTTATGCTGTTCTCCATTTTCACAGCCTGCAGCAATTTTTCTGTACTTTGGTTCACATAATCATTCAAACTTCATTTTTCTTCTTCTACAGTTTGATGGATTTGCAATAGCCCTCTGTCCCCTATTTTTCTTGGCAGGTACAACCTGTCAATGTCACTTTGTGGATGTAAAGCGTGGTACATATTCAAAGGTTTGCGTGTTTTCCGGTCCAAGTTTTCCAGTTCAGCCAGAGTCCAGTTGATTATTCCACCTGAGTAGCGAATCACTGGAACTGCCCATGTATTAACGGCTTTAATTATGTTTCCAGCATTTAGTTTTGATTTTAATATTTTGAGGACCCTCCTGATGTATTCCTTTTGCGTTGACTCTTTGACTTTTCCATTCAAGATGTTATCTGCTTCCAATATGCCTAGGTACTTGTAACCATCATCCTTTGCTAATGCTTTCACTATATTTCCATTTCCCAGTTCTATTCCTTCTGGTTTTTTTTTTCATTTTTCCTCACCGCATGAATAATATAGCACATTTTTCAAGCCCAAAGTTCATTTTGATATCGCTGCTGAACAGTTGAACTGTGTTGAGTATTGATTTAAGTTCAGTGGGGCTTTTCGCATACATTTTTAAGTCATCCATGTATAGTAGATGGTTTTATCTTGCCATGTTGGCTTGAGATTTGGTATCCCAGTTTTGTGTTTCATAGGATTATTGTCAGTGGAATTAATGCAACATTGAACAGTAGTGGTGAATGTGAATCCCTTTGGAAGATTCCTCATCTGATGTTGACTTTACCAATGTTCACCCCATTTGTTGTTAGAACTGTTTTCTATTTTTTGCATATTTGCTTTCAAAAATGTACAGATATTTTTGCTGATTCCAAAGTTTTCCAGACAGGTGTTAATCCAGCTGTGGGGTGTTGAGTCAAATGCCTTCTTGTAATCAATCCATGCCATATTTAAATTTGTTTTTCTTCATTTTGCATTTTTAGTACCATTTTTTCTATGAGCAGCTGATCTTTTGTTCCTCTTGATTTTTTATAATTTCCTTTTTGTTCTACTGGATGCAAACTGTTTTCTATCAGATGATTGAATACTGAATTTGCCAGTATCCTTGTAAAAAATTTGAACATTGTTGACAGACAAGTAATTAGGTGATAGTTGCTTAGTTCTGTGCCTTTTCTGGATCCTTCATTATCAAGTATGTTTGGCCAGCTGTTAACCATTCTTTGCTTGTTGCATTTTGAAGCATTTGATCAAATTGAGTGGCCACGCAATGATGGAGGCTGGTCAGGTATTTTAGCCAGTATCCATGCAGTTCATCCAGGCCAGGTGCACTCCAGTTCTTGACCTTCTTTGTGTCAGCGTTCCAAATATCATGCCACCATGTCAGTTTTTATTAAAATATTTTCCATCTTGTTTTGTGTTGTTTGTTGTTGAATATCTTTGTTCCAGGAGGAAGTGTTGCTGTGTTCCACTGGGTTTTCCCACAGTTCTTTCCAAAAGTTCGATTTTTTTTTCTTACATGGGTGAATATTAGTTTGGATTCGATTTTCATCAAGGGACCGGTAGAAGAAGTATTGGTTTCTTCTGAACTGGACATTTTCACGATATTGTTTTATTCGTGCTTCGTAACTTTCAATTTTCCTTGCTGTTGCTATTGCACGTTGTTTTAGTTCTTCCATAATCTCCATTATTGTTTTTTCCTCCAGGTTGTATTTTTTGTGTAAACTATTTTTCAGCTTTTTGTTCTTTAGTTTTCCTTCTTTTAAGAACTTCAGATTGCTGATATCCCCTCATAGTTTTTTAATTTATTTTCAAGTCGAATTTTACACTTTGGTGTTCCAGTGGATTTCTTTTTTGGTATTTTATAACCTAGTTCTGCAGTTATAACGGCGGCTGTGCTATACATTAATTGGTTGGTTTCATATGGTGTGCTAGATGGGATGGAAGTTAAAATGTTGTTCAACGCAGTTAACAGATCTTTCACTCGTTTGCTATGCCCTTCGCGAATGGTAGTCTTTTTCTTTCTACATTTTCTTTGATGTGGTTTTTAATTTTTTCTTTCAGCATTTTTGCTACATCACTTAGATCTACACTTTCAAGTTGTTGCACAGGAGGGTTTTCATCCTGTATGTTCGTTTCTTCCATTGGCTGGTCAATTTGTTCAGGTGTTGGACCAATTTCTTCAGCTTCTTCATCATCACTTGTTTTCTTTTTAGCCAATATTTCTAGATGTTGCATTTCTGCTTGTGTGAAAACTTTATTATGAATGATGAAGCGCCTTTGATCCATTAATCTTTGTTCAATTATGTCACTTTTCAGGTGTTGTTCCTTCCACAGTTGCATCACTTTTTAAAAATCCCCTGGATGTTGATTCTGCCTGACAGTAATATTTGAGGATTTGTTGATTTTCTTTGGTTCTCCAAGTTTTGCGCTTTGGTTCCAGGCGCTTTGCAGTTGCACGCCCTGTTTCCCTAGCAGTAACAACTGAGCCCTGTAGCCCCTTTTTCGACTGATGTCCAGGAGCCATAGCATCTGATGTGGTCCTTGTTGACCCGGGTGATGACCGATCCAAAGTGGAATTTTGTTGGTTTCTCCTCATCATTAGTGATGATAGGTGCCTGGGTTGGTTCTCAGTGCTAAGCCACTACTGATTCAAGCACGATAGTATCATAACTGTAGGAACCGCATCAGATAGCTGTCCAGGCCCAGCCACGGCAGGAAAGAGGCGGGAAATAATAATAATAATAATAATAATAATAATAATAATAATAATAATAATCTGTAATGAGAAAGATGAGACAGTCGACCACTTGATCAACGGGTGCAGCAAAATTTCACAAACTGACTACCTACAACGCCATGACCGCATTGCTAAGATTATTCACTGGAAATTGTGCCAAAAGTTTGGATTTGAGTACAGCAAAAACCACTGGGACCATCAGGTTGAGAAGGTTTTAGAGAATGAGAATGGCAAAGTCTTGTGGAACTTCAGAATCCAGACTGACATGCACTTGGCCAACAACACACCTGACTAACAATAATTGAGAAGAAAAAAGTATGGTTCATTGACATTGTAATACCTGGTGATGCACGAATTGAAGATAAACAGCAAGAAAAAATCACAAAATACCGGGACTTGCAAATTGAAGTTGAGCGACTGTGGAAAAAGAAATGATGTGTTGTCCCAATTGTAATTGGAGCCCTTGGAGCAATACCTAAAGGGCTACCTCACTATTTGAACATTCTAAATTTACCTGACTTGAACATTCTGACTCTACAAAAAACCACCCTACTTGGAGCAACATATATCCTCCGACATTTTCTTAACAGTTCCTAGGTCCTTGGTTAGGACTCAAGCTGTTGAACTACCAACCAGCCCCAAAGGCTGTGAATCTCACCAAAGATTAATCAAATAATAATAATAATAATACTACTACTAATAATAATAATAATAATAACAACAATAATGACGACAACAACAACAACAACAACCGCGCCGTTGCCGGTTCCAAGCCCAGATGAGAAACTCGCCAACCCATATAATATGGTGAAAGAAACGACTAAAAATTCTATACCGCATCGGTCATCGCGCGGGTTAACAAGGGCCGTGGCGGATGTTGAGGTCTTTGGGCATCCGTCGACAAGTGGGCTACAAGTGGACCAGCCAACAAAATGACAAAAATATAGTGCAGATGAAAATCGTGCCATAATGGCCTGTTATTACAACTCAGAGCCAAAAAAAAAAAAAAGAGGCTACTTAAAGCGAATGTATGATTTATGGAAACAATATCCAGATTTAAATGTTAGTGAACGACTAGCAGATCAAAGGCAATTTATTATACGGAATAAGGTGTTTAGCGAAGTTGAACTTGAGGAAATTCAGGCAAATTGCAAAACAAAAACAACAACATCACAAGAGGAATTAACTGATACTCAAGACACAACTAAAGAAATCGTAGTAGAACTCCCAGAGGAAGCTGTCGGAGAGGAAATAACAATATTACCACCAGAACCAGTTACTATTGAACCAACTGATGAACCAACTCAAAAACAAAAAGAACTGAAGGACAAGATCATGGAGCATTTTCTGGCTAGTGAGGAAAGGCAACGTTTACCATAATTAAAAACTGTCCCTAAGAAAATTTTGGGTCCTATCATGAAAATGGTTAATGCAGTGCTTTCAACAATTGAATCGGGATCCATCTTGGAAACGAATCAGTTAATGTACAGTGCAGCTGTAATAGTCACTAATGAACTAGGCATTAAAATCAAAGCACCTAAGCACACAATGGAAAAAAGCGTCAAAGCCAAAGTGGAAAATCCGATTAGAACAAAAAGTCAAAAAATTAAGGGCAGATGCTAGCAACTTAAAGAACATGCATGAGCAACGGCTTAAAAACAGCAAAATCATAGATCAGCTAATCAGAAGATATAGATTGGATACAAGAAACTTCAATGAAACTGTAGAGATTGTAAAACAGCAGATAACAGCAACAGCTAGAAAAATTGAGAGATATGAGGCACGAATCATGCAATACAAACAAAATCAACAATTTCGATCAGTCCAACGGCGTTTTTATCAAAGTCTTAATGTGAATGGTGACACCAAAAGTGAAAAACCAGAAAAGCAGGCCACAGCTGAATTCTGGAAAGAATTGTGGGAAAATGCAAAGGACTACAATAAGGAAGCAAAGTGGATACATGACTTTGAGAAAAGCATTGGTAACAAACAAATGCAAGTATTAGAAATAACAACTGAGATGGGTCAAAAATCGAGTAAAAAAAGTAAAGAATTGGACATCACCTGGAAATGACCAATTCCATGGTTTCTGGCTCAAATATCTGACCAGTTTACATGCAATATTGGCCAGGCAACTGAATGAAATTTTACAAAATGGTCAAATTGATGAATGGTTGACAACTGGAAAAACATACTTGATTCAGAAAGATGCAACTAAAGGAACAATACCTGAAAACTACAGACCAATAACATGCTTGCCAACAACCTTCAAATTACTCACAGGCATTATTGCAGATAATATTATGGATTATTTGGAAACAAACAACATCTTGCCAGTAGAGCAAAAAGGCAATAAAAGAAGGAGCAGGGGCACAAAATATCAGCTCCTGATTGATAAAATGATATTAGAAAATTGTAAGAAAAGAAAAATGAACTTGAATATGGTCTGGATTGATTATAAAAAGGCATTCGACTCATTGCCACATAGTTGGATCATAAAATGCTTAGAAACAACTGGCATTAGCAAAAATATTGCATCCTTCATTGAAAAGGCGATGAAACAATGGAGAACTGAGTTGGCAGTAGGGAATGAGAACTACGGAATGGTTAATATCAATCGAGGAATTTTCCAGGGTGATTCACTTTCACCTCTTCTCTTTATCATCGCGATGATCCCGCTATCAGTAATCTTAAAAAAAGTGAAATTAGGCTACCAAACAGCCAAAGAAGCTGAAAAAATTTCGCATTTATTATATATGGATGATTTGAAACTCTATGGTAAGTCAGAAATAGAAATCCAATCACTGACAAACACAGTCCGAGTATTCAGCACCGATATTTCAATGCAGTTTGGCATGGAAAAATGCGCCACTGTATCCATAAAAAGGGGCAAAATCACTGCGTGTGAGGGAATTGAAATGCCCAATGGCCAACTAATTAAATGCAACAAAAATGAAGCCTACAAATACTTAGGCATTCTGCAGTTGGATAACATCAAACATGGAGAAGTAAAAACTATTATCAGGAGAGAGTACACCAACAGAGTTAGGAAAATTTTGAAATCTAAATTAAATGGTGGAAATATAGTCAAGGCCATAAATACCTGGGCAATACCAGTTATAAGATACATAGCTGGTATAGTTAACTGGACACAAGCTGATTTGGACATTTTGGACCGAAAAACCAGGAAACTAATGACAATGCACTACAGTTTACATCCACGCAGTGACACTGATAGACTATACCTACCCCGAAAATCAGGTGGCAGAGAATTATTACAAGTGAAGCAAATAGTTGAAGAAGAAAAACATTCACTGGCTGATTATTTAAAAGAAAATCAAGAACATCTACTAATCGAAGTAAAGAACAAAAATCTACTGAAGGCCGAACAGACGAAACAAGAATACAGAAAAGATGTGATAAAATCAAGAATGGAGAGTTGGCAGAACAAAGCATTACATGGTCAATTTCTGGAAAAAATAAAAGATAAAGTGGACAGTGAAAAATGGTTAACAACAGGTACATTAAAGAAAGAAACAGAGTCACTAATCCTGGCTGCGCAAGAACAAGCTATCCGAACAAATGCCATTAAGGCCAAAATCTAAAAATCCTCTGATGATGCCAAATGCAGACTCTGCAAAGTTGTTGATGAAACTGTTGACCACATACTCAGCTGCTGTAAAAAAAATCATGCAGACTGATTATAAATGGCGGCACAATTCAGTAGCACAAATGATCCACTGGAATTTGTGCCAAAATTATAATATTAAAACAACAAACTGGTGGGAACATAAGCCTGAAAAAGTCACCGAAAATCAGATGGTCAAGATCTTGTGGGATTTTCGTATACAAACGGACAAAATACTGGCGCATAACATACCAGACATCGCACCGGTTGAGAAAAATAAGGTTACAATCATAGACATCGCAATACCAGGTGATAGCAGGGTCAACGAGAAGGAACATGAAAAAATTGCAAAATACCAAAATACCTAAAAATTGAAATTCAACAATTATGGCACAAACCAGTAGTGGTAATTCCAGTGGTAATCGGCACACTGGGTGCTATTCCAAAAGCACTGGAATTACAGTTAAAACAGTTAAAACTTGACAAAATCACCATCAGTCAAATGCAAAAAGCTGCACTGCTTGGATCTGCACGTGTATTACGAAAATACGTTACGACGTCCTAGGCCCCTGGGTGGGGCCCGACTAGTAATCAATGCCAAATCCGGTGAAACAACTGGCCGCTGTGATACAATTGAATAATAATGATGATAATGATGATAATGATGATAATGATGATGATTATGATTATTATTATTATTTATTCATTAAACATGAAACTCAGTCAACTGAACATTCAAAAATGCATCACAAATACCATTTGTGGTACTAATGGTTGATATGGGTTCCTGCCAGCATCCTAGATATCAACCAAGTACCTTCTTAAAATATACGATATTCCAAGTAGCACAGTTTTTTGCAGTTCCACTGGTGTTATTGCAGGAAGCTGCAATTTGTTGATGTATCTTATAAAATGCTTGGACATGGCTCTAAGTGCTCCGATGACAATGGGTATCACTGTTATATGTTTCATCCATAATCGGGTAGTTTCGAAGGCCAGGTCGGGGTATTTTGCAATTTTTTTTTCTAGTTCATTTTCTTCGACTCTGGCATCTCCTGGTACCATGATGTCAATAAATTGTACGTTTCGGCCCTCTACAAATGTAATATCTGGTGTGTTGCATTCCAAATGACAATCCATCTGCATTCGAAAATTCCTGGACATTCTAGAACTTCAACATTTTTTTTACATCGTGGCGACCAAAACTGGATGCAGTATTCCAAGTGTGGTCTTACCAAGGCATTATAAAGTGGTATTAAAACTGCACATGATCTTAATCGCTCTGTTAATACAACCTAGAACAGTGTTTGCTCTTATGGCAGCTGAAACACACAGATGGCTTATATTTAAATGATTGCCCACTAGGACTCCAAGATCTCTCTCAAGTTACTATTGAGCTACCACCTATAATATATCTGTGCATTTGATTTTTCTTGCCTAAATGTGGAACTTTACTTTTTTAATCACTGAATTTCATTTTGTTAGATAGCATCGAGTGTTCAAGTCTGTCAAGGTCCTTCTGTATCTTAAGCCTATCTTCTGGAGTGTTGGTTATTACTGCCACCTTGGTGTCATCTGCAAATTTGATGAGTTCCCTATCTATCCCCTCACCAAATCATTGATGAAGATGTTGAAGAATACTGGGCATAAAACAGAGCCTTGGGGTACTCCACTGCATACTTGCCTCCATGTAGATGCAGTTCTATTGAGGACTACACATTGAGTGCGGTTGGTCAGCCAGTTACGAATCCATCAGGTGGCGATGTTGTCTAACCCACATTCTTCTACTTTATCTAGTAGTAGGTTATGGTCTACCTTATCAAATGCTTTAAGTAGTAGGTTATGGTCTACCTTATCAAATGCTTTAAGTAGTAGGTTATGGTCTACCTTATCAAATGCTTTAAGTCCAAGTAAACTATATCTACAGCATTTCTCTGGTCCACTTTATCACTTCGTAAAAGAATGCAATAAGATTTACGTGGCATGTTTTTGAAAAACCCATGGTGGCTTTTGGTTATGACTTTGTTTACCTTCATTGAAACTAGGCATCAGATATTTTCTCTGTTGTTACTCTTGGTAAGATTTATTTTCTTGACTTCATGTAGCCAATGTAGCCAAATGTATCTTCTGAAATAATTCATATTTGATATATTCTCAATTATTAATGTTCACAATTGATTTCTAATCTATAAAAAGATTGGACTAAAGACTATAAATACATACTTTATTTTTAAAAAGATATTATTTCTAACTTCCAAATTATCACTATATAATCTATACTATCTAATGTATTTCCTATCTGCTCATTAAGATCTACGAGACCTTTTACTGAATCCCAGAAGTGGCTGAGATACTGCTAAGGATCTATTACCTATGAATTGTATTATATCTAGCAAAACAGAATTTAAACAAATATATAAAGCTGATTTTTAGGATCAGTAGGGGAATTAGACAGGATGTATTTATCACCAATTTTGTTCAATCTGTATGCTGAAGTGATCATGCAGAAGTTAGATCTGGAACTGCCTGATGTTTGAGTGAAGTCTGTGGGAAGAACAATAAATAATATGAGGTACACAGATCATATAATACCATTGGCTGAAAATAATGGAAAAAATGTTCTGGAAAATCAAGGATGAAAGTGAAAAAGTAGGATTGAGTCTTAACGTTGGGAAAACAAAGATAATGACAATAGCTGCAGACCTGAGATATTTAAAATGAACAAGGAAAAAACTGAATTGGTTCGAGAAGTTAACTTCCTTAAATCAAAAACTGTTCATGATGGCAGTTCTACTCCTGAAATCAAATGCAGGATAACCTAAGGCCACACTGCAATGGTTAATATGAATACGATCTGGAAAAGAAGAAATATTGATATAAATACAGAAAGCAAGGTAGTTAGGGCAATAATCTTCCCTATAATGATATATGATTGTGCTGAATTGTATAAAACCAATTACTTCACTAGAAGCCAAAATCACAAGAGTACATCTGATTTACTTTGGCCATGTTATGCATGCCAATTCATGCATGAATTGTTGCTAGGAATGGCTAGTGGAACAAGAAAAGAAAAAGAAGCAAGCAAAGACGACATCTTGGTAACATCAAAACTGATACAAAGATGAACATCCAACAACTGAAAGCTGTGCTTGACAGGGTAGCATGTATTAATTTGTCAAGAGCTGGACATGACTGAACAGTTACAAAAATAAACAATAAATCTTATTATTGCCACAAGGGTTTCTAAATTGACTTGTTAGAACCACAATGGTTCAGTTTTACATGAACTTTCCTAAAAAAAAAGATAAGGAAGAGTGATTTTGAAGCAAGAAAAACCAAATGAGCATATATGGAAACAAAAAACCTAATTCAACTCTCACTAATTCATTATTCTATCTTATATGCTAAAGGAAAGAGGTAGATGTACATTTTGGAAAATATTTATTGTAATAATTTTAGATAACAATCTTAGGTTAGATTGCTATTCAGATAACAAAACTGAAGCATTCCTCTATCAGGGAAAATCTCTTCATTTCACATATTGAATTTAATTTCACATGCAGAATGCCTATACTTAACCTATTGTTAATTACATTTCAAAGTTTGACAATTTTGCCAAAGATGTATATATTAGTTCAGCACTGAAATATTCTAGAAATAAATCTTTAATGAGTCTTTAGGCAAATTAGTTATTTTAAAGACAGAACATCTGAGAATACTGGTATACAGAGGATGAACCACATAAGCAGACTTTAAAAGGACACCAGATAGGAAATTACAATACATTTAAGTAAAATAAGATAGTAACATTTACCATGATAGCTGTCTGTTATTTGATTTTAGTTCTAGGCAATGCTGCACTCGTCAAAAGAAAAAAAAATGAATCAGTATATAGTACAGTATAATCCTTGACTTATGACCAGTCATTTAGTAACTATTTGAAGTTACGATGGACTCCATAAAAGCTACTTATGATCCAGATTCAAAGTTCTGACAGATGTGCCCCCCCCCCCCCCATGACTGCATTTTGGGCACTTGGCAGTCTGCCTGCATTTGCAGCCATTCCCATGTCCCACAAGTTCAATTTACAACATTTTTGCCAGAAACTGGCATTTACTCCAGTTTCTGGCAGAAATGTCCCCTAACAATGGGTTTGTTTAACGACTGTGGTGTTTTCTTAACAACCACCACAAAAATCAGTGGTTGTAAAATTGAGTCTGGTCACATGATGACCGCTTTATCACTGTCACAAGTTATGACTGAAATTGTGGGCTCAATTATGGTCGTAAGTCGAGGACTACTTGTATAGCAATTTCTGTTTTGTTTATTCTTTGGTAATTTTATAGAAAACAAAATACTACCTGCTAATAATTCAAGTTATTAATCATAGAATAAAATCCAGATTTACAGAAATTTGATTTCTTTTGGAAATATTTAATAATATATCAGGATTCAATTTGGGCCTCATTTGATATTATAGAACTTTATTTCCTGTTCTTAGTCCTTTGCTCTTGGCTTTCTTCTGTCCTAGTTAAGATTTCATCCTTTACTTTTTTGTAGTTTTCCTACATCCATTTTCTGTTTCTCTTGGGACATTTTGATTTGGTTCTATAAAAGTTCTATTTTTGTAGATATTTGATATTTGGCTGCCCAAAGACTTGTTGGTTAAGATACATATAACATATAATCCTTCCATACTTGTCTGTGGTGAAGATATTTTCTTGTCCTTGTGCTGTCTTTAACATAGCATCCTTTCCAACTTCCTTCTGATCTCTAGATGTTTGTTAGATTTTTAGTTTTATAAAAATCATACAGATATACATGCTAGATTACCTTTTATCCAACTAACATAATTTTAATCTCTTACCCAGTCTTTTTTGCACATCATTATTTCTAATTTCAAAACAGAATATATGTGTACCTCTGTGTTAACTGTGATGGCAGTTAACCGAATGGAAAACAGAACCTTCCAATATTCTTTTTCAGAAACAGGTTCTGCTCACCAGAAAGAGGATCATTTTTCTTGTGCATGTATAATGCTAATCATAACTATTACTATTTTTAAATTGACAACAACATGGCCACTGCATATATGTGTGTTAACAAAGGGGGATGGGGTACACTCAGAAACACCCTTATCAGTACATATTCTATGACTATGCACTTTTGGGCAAATATATTTTAAATGAATTATTGCCTAAACATACCTTTCAGAAGCATCCCTTCCCTTGATTAGCGGGATTAAATTCAACCAGTTTCGTGAACTGGTTTTGTGAGCTCCTTTGCCAGGAATGCATAATTTGAAATGTGAAGTTTAATTTTATAAACTGAGTTTTATAATGTTTAGAATAAGATTATTATCTTAGGCTGTTGGTTTGAGCTGTGAGCTTGGCAATTTGGTTGCAAATGTTTCATGATCATTTGAGGAGACATTGTCAGTGCCTTTTAAATTGTGCTTGGCTGTCAGAACTATCCAAACAAACAACATTCAGATTAATTTGCAACTCATAAGGAGGTTGAAAACTTGTGTTCTGACAGACGAGCACAATTCAAAAGGCACTGATGATGTCTCCTTAAATGGTGATGAAACGTTTGGAACCAAATTGCGAAGCTCGCAGCTCAAACCAATAGCCTAACTACCTACCCAAGCTACTAATATTCAAACACATTTCAAGAATATTATCATTTATTTATTAAATTTATATGCTGCTCATCTCACAGTTCGAGGCAACTCTGAGCAGCTATATTTATAGTTGTAATCAATAAAGTCAATTTGATACCACATATCTTGAGAATATCAACATTGAATAAATGCATGTAACATTTACACTTAGTTCCTAATTTGGGAGTTTGGGATAAAGGCCAAAAATGAGAAATGAAAAATGAATAACAAAGGAAGATTGGATCAAATATGAATGTGTTAATGTTGTTATAGTTGAAAACAAACTGGTTTTATGTGGTCTGCCCAAGGGGCAAAATTAACACCAAATTACTTTACAAATTTCCCAAGAGTTTGTAGCTGAATAGAACTCATGTGTGAATCACATATGTAAATACTATTGCTGGCAAATATCACCATCACCCAGCTTTTATCTAGGAGAAAGGTATTGCTCTGTGTGTACTGAACTAACTGCTTACTTCATTCACCCACTCATGCATGTAAGTTATGCATTCTTATTTCAATGACATGCATGCATGTGACCAGCAGGCCTATCAAAGCCAGAAATGACTAGTGTCAAGTCTCTTTGCCCATACAGAAAGATGAAGAGTAATTTCAAACTTTCAGGCTCAAGAGTTCTGTTCCCTGTTGTGGAGAAAGTTTATTTCAGTGAGTTAGTCAAGTCCTCTGGAACAACACAGTTGATTTTACTCTCCCATCTGGTACTTTCTTTTACATCCATCTATAGCAATCAAACATCCTCAATGCCCACTGCATTAATTGTGAGATTCCCAATCTCTCAAACTTCCTCCCTCCCTAACGCATAATGTAGTAATGAATTTGTCTCACAATATTGGAATTAGAAAAGGAAGTTAGATTTATTGATTTTCTCAAACTTCTAAAGTTTCATGCAGAAAATTTTGAAAATCCAAAACAGTATTTGTTAAATTTGTTTTCATTTGAGTTCAAGGCTGTGTGTATATTTTTTCCCTATTTTCCTCACAACTTCCCTGTGAGATAGATTGGGTTGAGTCAAAGTACCTGGTGCCAGGTAATGCATTGAACCTCTGTGGTTGACGGTCTCCTCAGTGTGAACCTAGCAACTTCACCATTATATCACACTGGCAAGCGGTGTGGCTTTTTTTGTTAATAATTTTATTGAGATTTTTAAGAAATGTAGTAAAAATAAATACAAACTAAACTAGAAGAAAAAAAGAACAATTAAAATTCAGAAGATGCAGAAAAAAAGAGAAAAAACCTAGAAGAAAAAATATAGACAGTCCTTGGGTTAAGAAAAAGTTCCACACCTGTCAGTCTTTAAATTGAATTTGTATGTTAAGTTGGAACTCATGAACAGACTAAGTATTACTAAAAATGGCAGATAGAATTATCTTCCTTTCATGAATTGCTGAAAATGGACTGTGTATTAAAATCACACTACTTCAGCAGTTCATGAAAACACTGCACATTTTCAGCAGTTCATCAGCTCGAGGAAGAACAGTTTTGTTTTTAGTAATAGGCAGCCTGTTCATAATTACAAGTTCTCAGTAAGTTGGACATTCTTAACCTGGGGACCACCTGTAAAAAAATAATAATGCAACAAAGACATTAATAAATGTCAGTGTGTACACAGTGTGACTATTTTGTGACAA
The DNA here is from genome assembly GCF_964273705.1 of Natrix helvetica. Taxonomy (NCBI): domain Eukaryota; kingdom Metazoa; phylum Chordata; class Lepidosauria; order Squamata; family Natricidae; genus Natrix; species Natrix helvetica. The sequence continues at coordinate 62,860,991 of NC_138552.1, forward strand.
CCCATGTGCAAATACAATAATCACTATTCAAATAGTGATTTATCTACAAGGAATATATACATACATGTATTAGGCAAAGTCAGGCAAAAAATCATCAACTATAGCATGGAAGCACACATGGAGAGAGAGACATACACCCTCACAGGCCTTCTTAAATTACAGCCTCTCAAAGAGGTCAAATAACCCTGCTGAATCATTGCTACCATTGCATCATCATTACAGCATTACAGTATTACAACATTACAGCAGCTAGTCAGCTATTGAATCGTCATTACTCTGACAATAAAGAACTGGCTTTCAACCTTCATCACGCTGAGCATAAGCTAATATACAGTACTTTTAGCACATTTGTAAAATTACAACAAAAAAATACTCCTTTTTCTTTTCATAGTCTTTTATCTATATGCAAACCAAAAATAATCATCCTTTCTTCCTAGTTCAGCAAAAAGTCCATTAGCTGTTACAAGAAATATCAAATATTTTGTCCTTGGTCAAATAGCCTACCTTTATATTCCTTTTTGTTCTGCACAACTTGGACCTTTAAATAATTCTTATGGCATCACAGGATTTGATCCTTCACTACTCTAGCATTTAAAAGATTTTGAAACTTTCACCAGCCTACTTTGTAAATCCCATAAGGAGCCATCTCTAGGATTTCTTATTCCAGCTATTTCATCTCCAAATCCTTTGTGTTTATATATTGTTTTGGTAATTTTGTTGTTTTCTATGCCTTCAGACTCTATAACGTCTATGTCAGGTAAATTGTTTTTTCAAAATTTTCTCACCATCTTCAAAATGTATCCATTAAAATGTACATCCATTCTGAGACATTAATTATTAATAGTTCAGTCCATGTATCAAAAAACTTGTCAGGGAAATACTTTTAAGAGCTAACCAGCTGCTACAATGATATAAGAACAGGAGTGAGTCAGCAGGGTTATTTGACTGCCACTGCTTTAAGACGCTGTAATATAAGAGGCCCTGTGAGTGTGTATCTGTTTCTCTGTGTGTGCTTCCATGCTATAGTTCAGTGATGGCGAACCTGTGGCACGCGTGCCACAGGTGGCACGCAAGCCATTTGTCAGGGCACGTGAGGCGCTGCTCTGTCAGCTGGCCAGCTGAGTTCACCCTTTTTTAAAGCCATTTTTCGCCCTCCCCAGGCTCCAGAGGCTTTATAAGAGCCTGGGGAGGGCGAAAAGAGCCTCCCCCGCCTCCCCGGAGGCCCTCCGGTTTTGCTTGGAGGGTCATTTTGAGCGTTCCGAAGGCGTCAGGGAAGCCTCCTGATGGTCCCTGAAGCCTCGGGGGGGGGCGGGGGAGGCTCTTTTTGCCCTTCCCAGGCTCCTATGAAGCCTCTGGAGCCTGGGGAGGGCGAAAAAAGCATGTAAAAATGGGGGGGGGAGCGCCTGTGGTGCGTGCATGCGCACTGGGGGGGTCACGAATTGCATTATGGGTGTGGCACGCCCGCACATGACCCCCCTGCACTCCCCCCACTTGTGGCACGCGAGCCAAAAAAGGTTTGCCATCGCTGCTATAGTTGATGATTGATTGCCTGACTTTGCCTAGTACGTGTATGTATATATTCCTTGTAGATGAACCACTATTTGAAAGACAAACCTCTGTTTACTATATTTTGCTCCTGGGTTGTCTCAAAATAGTCACACTGCGCGCACTCTGACAAAACTTTTTTTTTACGATAAGAAAAAAGTTATAGCTGACTTAACTATTTTAACATTTTTCTGCCTAATTCTTTAGTTTCTTCTATTGTCTATTTCCAACTTTCATCAAGATTCAGTTCCTAAGACTCAAGTTTATTTTCATTTTAGACAATTCCCATAACTATATTATTTAATTCTATACTTGTTTTTCAAGACCTAAAGCAAAAACAACCAATAATCCAAATACCTGTCCAATATATGCAATTCTTAAATCAAAATTCTTTTTTATTATTGACTATACCTTATTTTAAATTCTTTCTATTTAAAAATTATAAATCCAAAGAACGTAAAATTCAAAAGGTATCAAATTAAACTTCTATTTTGAAAATCTCTAATGTTTAAATTGAGCATTTTTAAATGTGATTAGAAAGTATCTAGTTTAATGTCCTTATGAAAAGCTTTGCCGCTACTGCTGAAAGCAAAGATCAGGTCTCCCTTGGAAACTTGTGCTCAAATCCACCATTGTTTTAGGGTCTCCTCACTAGGAGCTGCCGTGCAGAGTACTCATGGCGAATCCCTTGAGGTTTTTAAAGTCAAATCTATTTGCCAGTCTTTTTTTCTTCACAGTGGTCTGTCATTTCACTCATATGCAGAGATGCCTACAGTCAACCATGACTCACACTGAAGGCACAAACTGGCAACATTGTTATAGAAAAAGAATTTGGCAAAACGAGACTTTCTTTCTATCTACTTATTTCTGCTCGGAGGAATATTTCCTTACCAGAATTCACATTAAGGAGATAACTATTAGCATTGATCATGTACTTTGAGTAAGTGCGTCAAACTTTGATTTATGAATCTGAATGTATAGGATGACACCAGGTATTAGGAGTATCACTTAAATCTTATATATGGCTTTTCAACCAGAGTACCAGAATTTCATATTATCTTTAGACTGGTTTTCCTTATGCATACAGTCAAAGCAGAACCACCACAGAGCATCACACCTTAGCTAAGAAAATTATGAATAATAGTATTTTACTTACTTAAAAAAACACTTATTGACCTCCATTAGATGGACAGCCTGGGATTTGCTTCCCTTTTTTGACCTACAAATGAAAATATTTATAGTTTAATCCCAATGCTATTATATGTGAATGCCATTGGATCAATCAACTCATCTAATCAAATATGTCAACCTGATGCCCCTGATGTTTAGAATATACCGTATTTTTCGCCCTATAAGACGCACTTTTTTACTCCAAAAAAGAGGGTGAAAATCTGGGTGCGTCTTATAGGCCAAATGTAGCCACCTGGGCAGTGGTGGGTTTCTGCCGGTTGGTCAATGAACCCGGAAGCTCCGCCCCTATCACTCACTCGCAAGTCCTTGGTGTTTTTTTGCATCGGGGCTTGCTGCAAGAGAGAGGGAGCAAAGACCTTTTCTCTCTCTCCAACATTCTTTCTTTCTCTTTCTATCTTTGTCTCTCTCTCTCCCTTCCTTCCTTTCTCTCTTACTCTTTCTTTCTCACTCCCCCCCCCTCACACACACATACGTACCTTCCAGTTGGCAAAAATTTCTGTTTTGCCAGCTGGGAGGCTGGCAAAGAAGCCTCGTTTTCCCTGCCGCCCGTGGCACTTCACTTGCTGCAACTCGGACAATGGGGAGGTGGGAGTAGCGCTGTCCAGGTTGCAGCAAGAAGAAGGATCGGCTGCGGGAATCCGGCAGAGCAGCGTGCGGAGCCGTGCGGAGCCCCGGGGAGACGGGCTCTGCGCGCTGTTCTGCCGGGCTGCCGATCATCCGCTGACCCCTAAAGAAGAAGGATCGGCTGCGGGAGTCTGGCAGAGCCCGTCTCCCATCATTATTTTAAAACTAAACAATTGTGATATTGTGGAAGAACAACTTTTTCATCTACTTTTCAACAGGTCAAGCACTTGACCTAGCTAGGTAAAGGACTTTTTAGATTTTACCATCCTTCTTTCAAACAGCAACTTAGCGTAAAAGGATCTAAATATGCATGGAACAGGAAGGGGGATTCTGGGGTTTTATGGTTTTCTAGAAAAAAGAAGTCTGATAATCCTATATTAATAGAGAGGCAATTCTCCTTGGAGTCTAGAGGTTCACTCTTCCCTTCTAGACAAACAGTAGTGATTTTGACCATGTCTGTAAATAGTTCTCACTTTTTTTCATTACCCAGTGACACAATTACAGGTAATCTTCAACTTACGACCATAACTGAGCCCAAAATTTCTGTTCTTAAATGAGAATTTAAGTGAGTTTTGCCCCATTTTATGACAATTCTTGCCTCAGTTGTTAAGTGAATCACTGCAGTTGATAAGTTAGTAACCTGGTTGTTAAGTGACTCTGGCTTTGCTTGTCAGGAGGTTGCAAAAGGTAATCCACATGACCCCGGGACACTGCAATGGTCATAAATATAAACCAGTTATCAGGAATCTGAATTTTGATCACATGATCATGGGGATGCTGCAAAAGTTGTAACTGTGAAAAATTGTCACCACTTTTTTCAGTGCCATTGTAACTTTGAATGATCACTAAATGAACTGTGGTGAATTGAGAACTACCTGTATCTTTTCAAGAATTAGGTTTTATTAAAAAGGAGAAAGTGTGTGCTACCGAAATTTAAAAATGTCTCTTAGAAGTGTTTGTTGATTGGTATCAGCCCTGTTGAGGTAGTTCAGAAAACAAACCAAAGCTTTGAGTATCAATACTACATTTACTTTAAGGTTACAGTAACAAAACATTGCAAATCCAAGAGTCCCCCCCCCTCCACTTTCCCCATCATCATCCCTCCTTTGGACTCAGATTTCTCTTATCAGACTGTTGCCTAGATTGTAGCTATTCCTTCTATCGCCCAAGGTTATTCTCACAGTTCTTTACACCTGATTTCAGGGGTGTAGTGAACCTCTGCTCTATACACAAGATTTAGAAATTGTGTTGTGTTCTCTTTGTCAAAAGACTGAATGTCTCATCTTCCCATATCTCTGATTATACCCTATCCCCATCATCTCACTGAGGGGGAAAAAAACACCCAAGAGGTGAACTTATTGAGGGTGACTGAGATACCTTTTACTGGGAGCCATGAAATCTGACAATTGCAATGTTGCTAGCAACTTATCAGGATGGACTGAGAACAAAAGGTACTGTAATATGTTTCAACTCACTCAAGGCTTTGTTTAACATTCTTTAAAGCTAGTTTTGTCTAGCATGCGAATAAGGATAAGTGTGAAAATAAGGTAGCAGTAAATTATGACAGCAATATAGACCAAAGCAATAATAAGCACAGTTAAAAACACTGCCTGAAGCGTCATGAATAAAGCACTAAACTAATCTCAAAAGAGTCTTAAAAGTGCATTCTTCTGTTCAAGAAGAGATTAAATCTTTTACTGCTTACAATAAGTTGTATATAAATTATATAAGTATGAAATATCCCAGAACTGGTTTCAAATCATTCATAGGAAACAAAAATATTTGCCATGCCAACTACTTTTTCCAAGGAAACCATTTACTCATTTGGATAATTTTGAGGCCTAGTGAAAACAATGTTGGCTCATGATTGAAACAATCTCAATTAACAAACAATGTTACTATCAGAGCATAGCAATGTGAATGGTAGGCTGTTGTGGCTTTGTGGTGATTGATACCTGCTCCTTTAAAATATGTGAATCAATTTTTTTTCGTAAGCAAATGTGTCTGTTCCCTCAATATGTCTTTCCAAGAAATGGCTCCTCCTAGTATTATGCCACTCCTGGCTCTGCCCTGTAAGCCCCATTGGGCAAAAGGATTCCAGTGAGCAAGTATAGATTGGTAGATATATAGTAGGTACATTTCTGGTCATTTTAGGGTACAGTCAGACAGCAGAACAGGAAAGAGTATTCCATTGCAGAGGTTTAAACTTGCCTTAGGATTATATTAAATACTGTAAATCTTGGAAATTATTTCATTAATTTATGAAATAATATAGTTAATAGAAACAGGACAAAGAAATTATTGCGCTAACTTATAATGGTAAAATGGTGACAAAATGCTAAAGTAAAATGGTGACTTAAGATGGTAGGGGGAATTTATGCACAGTGATACCTAAAAGGTAGTTTTAACAGAACCTGTAGGACCAAAATAGTTTAAAACTGCACTCCCAACCAGCCCAACAAGTACTCTTAATTGCTTCATGTTCATATTCACCTTTGTTTGTATTATTTGGCCAAATGCAACTTCTAAACAGCACCTCAGAATCGCTAGACAAGAATATAGTCACTAACAAAATTTACAAAAAGAAAGAATGCAAGCTGCTAATTAGTCTCATTTCTTAAAATGATCTAAATGTCACTAAAAATATCAGAATAGTTACTGAACAAATACTTCAGCTTGGTTCTTAATTGAGCCCACTTGCTGAAGAAACAGCACCCACCCACCTAAGCTTTATAATTTTAAATCTATTCTTCTGCTGTCTCCCTTAACTCATAAATAGTAAATATTTATATAATCAAGCCATAAGTCACAGCTTCTTAAAAGATACAATCTTTACAGAAACAGAAAGCAGTCCATTACAGAGTACTCCTTAAATCAAATTAGAAATTGCAAATCATGTTGTATCACTACAACCATGTTAGATGAAATTCTGTTTTTCTTCATCTGCAGATTCACATGTTTACAATGAGATTTTATTTTACAGACTTTGTTCTAACTCTATAATTTTAGAAGATAGAAGAGGATTAAAGGAAATATGATAAACAATCTTCCAAAAAAAAAATGGAGCACAATACAGTTGTGATCTTCACAATTGATGGCTCCATCAAAAATACTTAAGATGAGGAGAAAAGGGGAAAAAGTTAAGGCCCTATTTCATTTTAGATCATTATACAGTGTCTGCCCACTTTGAAATATTTTATCATACTACTATGAAAATATTTTATAAAATGATATGAATTCTTAAGCTCCTTATTTAAAAATATATCACTTAAGTAACATAATTAATCCAAAATCTTAAAATTCCTAAAATAGTTAAAAAGTCCCACAAAGTTATTTCCCAATTTTTAATTTATCAATCAATAGATAAAACAGAGTAAGTTCCTAATGGTTATAGTCTTTTTATTTAAAAATATTCATCTTATAAATCATTTATGCAAAATAGAATAAAATAAAGGGATAAAATCCTATTACAGTACAGATTGTGAAAGATCCATACAAATACAACGAAATAGGGTTTTTTATCAGTCACAATTTCCCACGGGAAGAACAAAATGAATCCCTGCAGTCATCCTTTAAAACTAAACAGCGATTATACTCAAGGTCATTTCATTATTCCCCCCCCCCCCCCAAAAAAGAAAGTTGACTAAGTACAGGGGTGGGAAGAAGGGGAGAGGCAGAATATTTTTTAAAAAAACATTTGGCTCAAATCTGTTCTATGATGTTTTGTGTAAGCCAGAAGGGGGTGCTGTTATCTGCCCAAGGTTTTGACTTGAGGGAAGGGGCAAAACAGTTTTGATAAAAAGTTTCCCTACTGTATCCAACACAGAACTAAGAAGCTTAGATATGTGGATCTGGCACAATTCTTTGTTACAGGCCCCAATTTCAGGCCAGAGCTACAAGGGTCGTAAATTATTTTAGAAGTAACTACTGTAGTGGCAGTTCGAAGTTTTGTTTTACACAAGGGCTTAGCTAAGACATTAACACCTACACTATTAAGAGGGGAATAAAAAAAAAATCATAGCTTGTTTTAACAAAATGCTTTATGCTAGTTGTCTTTTAGAAGATAATGAGGCCTATCCCTCCCACCTGCAAGAAATGGAATAGCCCTGAGCATTTTTGCTAACATAACACCCATTTAACCATCACTACCATTTTGGTGCATTGGCCTCCCTTCCCCCATACCTAGGAAAACAGATACACACATTCCAGTCCAGTTTCTCGGCAGAGGTCGCCCCACTCACCCCTCCCCCAGGCCTCTCTTAAGCTCCCAGAATCTGATGGGGCTTCCAGTTCATCATACTTTTACACCAAGGGGAGGGGGGGGAAAGCTTCAGTGGAAAAATCCTTATATGCCCGATAAGCAACCACACAAAAATAGGGGGGGAGGGAGAAAGAGAGAACAAGCAGCTATCCTTTCCCTTTGACAGTGGAGGGGGGGGAGAAGATAAAAGCAAAGAATACAAAGACTAAGATGCAGATGGGGGGATGGGGGGGAGGAGGAGGAGGAGGGGAGCCGTGTCAGCCATGTTTTTGCTTGTGTGTGCATAAGCATGTATGTGCCTGTCCATCCCCAGTATTTACAAACCTGCAGCTGCGGCAGCTCATGGAGTCTGTGAAGGAAAAAGAAGGGAGGGGAAGAAAGGGGGGGGGGAGAGGAAGAGCCACCAGGAAGGGAGAAAGAGAAGAGCGAAGGGAGGAGAGACGGGCAAGCCAGCAAGCAGCAGACAAAGGAACTCGGCAAAGCCTGACAAGACACACACTCACACACACACATACGACAGCCGCAGCGTCAGGGAACTGTGGAAATGCCTGCTTGCTTCCTGACACGGCGATTCTGCTCCCTTGCTCGGGGAGTGGGAAAGGGAAAGGGGTGGGTGGGTGGAAGGAAGCCCACTCTCTCGGGCACTACCACCAACAGTTCTCCTCCTCCCCCACGTCCCGCCCGCCCGAGGCACCGTCTGCCCACTCCCCTTCCTCCCACCCTCCCGCGGGCAAGAGGGAGACAATTCCCACGGCTCTTCTGTGAGGGGGGGCACAAGAAGCGGGGAATCCGGGCGCCCCTCGAGGGCCCCCGTATGGCACACAATAGCAGGGAGGAACCACCGAAGGCAGCGCTGGCGCCTCCCCCAGAGGAGGAGCAATTAGAGCCGCCGCGCGAAGGGAGGGGGCGGCGGAGGGTCTGCTCCGCTCCCCCGCCAGGTCGCCCACGGCTCCCCTCTGGCTCCGCTCCCGCTTTCTTGGGGGGGGGAGGACAGCTTCCGGAAGGGAGGGGGGCGAGGGAGAAGCGGAGGGGAGGAGGAGCGGCAGCGGAGAGCCGTCGCGAATGAATAATAAATTAACTCCAGCCCCAGGAGAGGGGAAAGGAGGGGAGCGGCGCCTCCCCCACAGCGACTCCCTCCGGTTGTGGCTGGTACTGACTGGCCGAGCCAAGGGCGGCGCGGCAACTCCCGCTTCCCCCCTCCCTTCTCCTCCGCGCTCGCCTTCTCCCCTCACCTGCTGCCGGAGTCTCGTCCTTGGCGGCTTCCTCCGCCGCCTCCGCCTTCGCCCGGGCAGGCGTGAGGTGCCCGGCGGGGGGGTGGCGTAGGCGGTGGGGCCAGAGCTGCAGAAGCTTCGCCACCCCCGTTCGCCCGTCCAGGCCGCTCAGCTCCTCGGCGGCGGCGGCTGCTGCTGCGGCGGCTCCCCTTGTCTCGCTTGGCCCCCTCCTTCTCCGCCGCTGTTTAGCCCTCCTCTCTCTTGCCACATTGGGAGCCTCCCCTCTGCCTGCGCTGGAGCCGCTGCCAGGAGAGAGGCCTCCGCACCTTCCTGCCAAATAATGAGCCGCTCCAAACACGCGGCCCCGCCCTCCTCCGTTTTTTGCGGCGCGCAGGCGCACTGCCTCCCTTGAACTGCGACAGGAGAGAAGCGCCTCGAGCTCGCTCACCTCCCGCCTACTCCCCGATCCGGGAAGCCCAACGCTCGGCCGGCTGTGGTGGGAGAAGCTTGCCGGCTTTGGACGGCATCCGCGGCGCTGGGGGTGCTCTTGTGGGAGCCGGGTCCTCTGGCACCCGCCGGAGCGACCCACGCGGCTAACTTCGTGTTGGCGTCCCTTCTTCTAGGTCTTATTTCAGGCAGCGAAGGAGGGGGGAAAAATCAGTGTTAGCCCAATCCGAGGTACCTGCGTTTCTGTGGTACCTTGGATTCCCCGTAGAAAGCTGAAGTACATCGTGATTTCTGCAGGCTCCCGCGTTTTCAGCACTGTTATAGCACAGATGGGAAAGCCTCTTGGGAAGAAATGAATGAGGTATGCAAAAGTTGGCGTTTGAGGGGCTGATGGAAGCACTCTGTGTACCATCAGTATTAACCTCAGACGTTTAAGAATTTATTCCAACTCCCTACCTTGGGACTGAAAAGTGTTGCAGGTAAAGTGGCAACTAGTATCAATACCCAACTGCTCTGGCTCACAGATGTGGCAAAAATGGGCTCTTCCCAGTCCGAGGCTTGACTATTACTTTTGGCAGCAAAGCAAACCCTTTGCAGCTGCTACTTTTTTGTTTGATGGACAGAACCAAACTCTTCTTAGTCAAGATGTCCTTCTCTGTGTTGCTAAACTTTTGAAAGATCTGGGACACAAAGCCTGTAAGATGCACACAGACGTTGCTTAGGTAAATTACTATGAAAACAGAGAAATAATGAATATGGGTTATTTAAAATTCATGAACCAGACCATCCCAATCCCACTAAGTAAATCTTGTTCACACCCAAGCAGATTATCCCTTCATACCCTTCAACTGAAATTACTTGGCAATAATTGTGAACAGGTGTTGGGAAGAAGCTTGGGGGGAGTGGCTCTTATTTTATTTTTTTAAAGTCCTTTCAAGGCTAACAAAATTGTAACTTTTGTAACAAGCTACAGCTTCAAAAATACAGATAAAGGGTTTATTCTCAGCAGGTGGCAGCAGCTGGCCAACTTTGCTGTATTTAGGTTTGGAAACTAAGCAGGATTGACCAGTTTAGTCCTTGGATGAGAGACTCCGCAGAATATCAAAGCAATTGGTTAGTCTGGGAAGTTAAAACATCATTGAAGAAGGCAATAGCAAACTATTTTGTCTACTGCTAAGGAAACAATGTAGATAAGACTGTGAAGATGAGTAGTTTTTTAAAAAATCCTTCTTGGTGGTGAATTGGTCAATCCTGGTTAACTTTAAAAATCTCATTTAGCTCCTGCTCCATAATTGATTCAGTTTCTCGAAAATTAATTGCACTTTATTCACAGAGCTTTTCAAAGAAGTTGGCAATTGCCCTAGGCCTCACATATCATCGACTTCTTATCCATCAGTATCTGCAGAGGAAGTCAAGGCATGCAATACAGGAGCTGGTGCAGCACAACTAAATGTTTTGCATGTGCGTCAGTGTGGCATGCACATACAAAACCGTGGGAGTAGAGTCCATTGGCTGCAACTATCCTCTTGCTTTTTTAACACACACACACCTTTGTGGCAGATGCTGCCATATCTAAAGTATGTCAATAATTTATCACATGAAATGATGCTTTTATAATGCTCTTATTTTAGTATTTGGGTTTCCTCCGGTTTCTATTTTTGGGGCCATCTGTCAGAAAATCACTGTGAAAGACAATTGTTTAAATCATTATTATTATTGCTAGCTTTCTAGGAAAAGGGATGCTAGTATGTAATGTGCTTCTTAAACTTTTTTTTTAATCCCAGGACCTGTTTTCATTTTGCAAACTTGTATAGGACCTCTAAAAAGCTTTTGTTTGTGTTATACTTACCAATATTTATTGTATTAACAATTAAAATTGACACATTGGTTGCCACTACCACACCTCATTATTTTAATAGGGTTTTAATTTTGTATTATTTTTCAACATAGGCTGCAAATAATTTTGATTTTGCAAAACAGAGAATTCTTGGGGGACCGTCAGTGGTCCTTTTATCATACTTTAAAGAACAATGACCTAAAACAAATGTGTTTATAGCTAACTGCATTTGTAGAACAGATAAAAAATAGCTAATGGCAAACACCTAAACCAGACACTGTGTGTGTGTGTGTGTTTCATTGATAATTGCTTAAGGTAGGAACCACATTGTCAATTTCCCTGTTAATAACTCAAATCAAGAGTTTAGTTACACAGCCCACTGTAGTATCTTTGTGGTTAAACACCTTAAAGGTATGCCCATGATTGTATGTGAAATCTGCAGGATCTTAGCTGTTCCTAATATTGCGCTCTTTAGGATAGAGAACCCTAGTGTTTTTCTTGGGATCTGTTGGAGCCACTCCCCAGCTTAGGAGTCACAGGGCTGACTGATTCTACCACCACTGGGATCTCCCTCCCTCCCATCCATCCATCCATCCATCCACCCATCTATCTATTAGAAACTGGTATGTAGTATCAAAACTTACTAACTGCTGTTTTAAATATTTTACTTTATTTTGCTTCATTTTGCTATTGATCTCGATTGCCAAGTTTTTATTAAAGAAGAAATGTTATTTCTGCTCTCAAATAATTTATAATAGTTGTAAATAAATAAGTAAGAATCACTCTGAATATTGTCTCATTATGTTTTCTAAATATGGCATTAAGTATTTCATAGACTAAGGCAAGTGTAATAATAAACGTAGCAGGCTCATAGTAAAACCTCTAATATAAGGTAATTATTGTAACACTTATTCACAAGATGCCCCCATCTTTAAGAAATCATTTCAAGTGGATTCTGAGAAGAGTTTATTGTTTAGCCTGTAACCTGATTTCAACAGCGGTGGCCATTTTATTGCTTAGCTTGCAGATTTTCATATATATGTGGCCTTTTAATTTATTGCCTTCTATTAGTTTCGCTGTGGGTAAACCAGCTTTTATCCTGTAGAAACTTTATTGGATAGCAAATAAGTAGATGGTAATTGCCAATTTCCAGCAAATGGATCCTCCAATTATCTACCAATATTGAGCAGTTTGTGTCTTTTCTCTCACTCCACATTAGCAGTGTAGGAAGTTAGCACCCACCTCTCTCCTAGAAAAATGAAATATTTTAGGAAATATTAAAAGGGCAGAGTATTTCCCCTAAAAAGAGAAGTAGAAACTCAGAAAGGCAGAAACTCACCCTCCCCCCCCCTTTGTTAATGGGCCATTAAGGTCTGGGCCAGTCTGTTCTACATAACAAAGATCTACCCTATTTCATTGCCCTTCATTGCACCACCCACCAAGTTTCAACCAAACTTAGCACACAGACAACCTACAAAGCTAGCTATGACCTCTGACAGCAACCAGTCAGGATACTCTTCCTGTGCCCCAGCAAGTTCAAAGCCCAGAGAGGGCATACAACTCTGGGACTTTCAGCATTTCTTCCCTTTTTCACCCAGGAGCTCCAAGGCATGTGATCCTGTCCACCATTAAACCATCTTTCCAAACAGTCTCCATGTTTCCATTGTCTTTTTCTCCACTTGGAACTGAACCCAGATGGACATTTCTTCCAACAGTAGGTTTGATACAGAAAAGATAAAAATTACTACATTTTCTATTACTCATTAGCATTGTTATCTGTTACCCACAGGCTGAGTTAAAGTTTTTGATAAGTTATTTTCTTTTTACAATCTGACAAAGGCGATGTTCAAAGATTATTAAACAATAGTAAAGATCACCAACTTCCCCTGTAGTATGGAATAGTAATATAATTATGCATTTAATTAAATATTTTAATCCCACCTTTTAAAAGACCACTTGTTTTTGATGAGAGATCCTATTAAAAATCATATTTTGGAGTACAGTCAAGTACTCTGTTGATATTGGGCCTTCATTTAATTTGGATGCCCCAAATATACTTCATCCTGAACATTTTACCTTCTTGTTGCTTGCCTTTGCCTGGTACTGGCATGTAACTTCGATTGACAGAAATGTTAAAAGAATTATTGCTACCATACCTTCTATAACAGAAAACAGCTGTATTCACAGGATTTATTAGATACAGAATATGGTACTGCTGTACTTACATTAGTAATTTGTTATCTTCAAATTTGATTGTTAATCTTGATTGCATGAAATAGCTGCTTTATTAGAGAAACAAATAGGTTTATAGTTGCTGTTCTTTTGTTGATATTCTTTGACCTTCTTTTATTGCCCATTAACCAAACATGCTGGAATGCCGCATCTCAGGAAGTAAGAAGAGATAAGAGTTGGAGACTGGAAAATGTCAACAAGATGCTAATGGGACAATAATTTAATGCTGAGTGGCATAGACTGTCACAAATCATTGCCTTATGCCTTGTGTTTTATGTCAAGGAGATGCAGCACTTGCTCTGCCATTCATGATGTACCTCAGATTGAAAGTTGCCCCAGAAAATCCAATTTCAACTACTGAGTGTTCCAATTTGCCATGCCAAAAAACTAAGAGCAGAAAGGACCAGAGCTAGTGAGAATCAGGGAGCTTAGTGCTAAGTCCTCATGCCTCCGACCAAGACTGTCAATCAAGGAGACGTAAGGCTATTGGTCCTGGTGCTCTGGCAGACTGGCTGGAACATTGGAGGCTTTCTATTGGCTGCCATCCTGACAGCTTGCATATAAAAGAGCTGTCAGGTGGGGGAAGTTCTCTTCCGTTCTATAGTTGTGTTAAATAAAGTTGTTGCAACCATTCGGGCTCCGTTCTTTCCCTCAGCCATTCAGTACTTAAAATTGGTGACGAAGGTGGGCTTCTGAAAGAAAAGACCCACCTCGCGACCTGGATAATCACACTGATTCTCTAAGCGCCAATTAGCGCAGTGTAATTGCATTTTGAAAGACTACCAGAATAACCCTATTCCCTTTGTAGGAAAGGGATCTCTTTTTGTGGAACATAGCCAGTTTAAGAGCTATTTTCCTATTGTCGTAGTGGCTGGCCCGAGGGCAACCCTACTGGGGTTAGACTGGTTTGAGGCTTTAGGCCTCTCTATCGCAGGAATCCATGCCATGATGGCCTCGGGAAATTCGATGCCCTCACCAGAGAATTTAGTGATGTGTTTAGCGATACTCTGGGTAAATATACAGGTTCACCTATTGCTTTTACCTTAGACCCTAGTGTTATGCTTATCAGACTAAAAGCTAGGAGACTCCCTTTCGCTCTGCAATCTAAAATGGATGCAGAAATCGACAAACTATCACAGCAGGGCATGTTAGAGCCCATAGATTTTGCTCAATGGGAAACCCCTATAGTGATCCCTATCAAATCGGATGGATCGGATCTGCGCTGATTACAAGCAACAATTAACCAAGCATTGCAGGCACATCCTTACCCGGTTCCAGTGGTGCAGCATCTGCGGCACACTCTGGGCTGCGGAAAATTCTTTGCTAAACTTGACTTAGTGCAAACGTATCAACAGTTGACTGTTGACGATGCAATGGCTGACGCTCAGACGATCATCACCAATTCCAATGCTGCAGATTCCAGTTTGAAGTCTGCATGGCACCTGGAATTTTTCAGAGTATCATGGAGCGGCTGCTCCATGGTTTGCAAGGTGTTCTGCCCTAGTTCGATGACGTGCTCATAGTAGCAAATAGTCGTGAAGAATTGTTAGACAAGCTAAGGCCGTCCTTCGGCGCTTCAGGGACAAGAGACTTAAATTGAAAAGGTCTAAGTGTTACTTCAAGTGACAGCTGTAGATTTCCTAGGGTTTTGTATTGATGCTCTGGGTATTCACCCGGCTCAATCCAACTAGAGGCCATTAAGAATACACCAGCTCCCGAGATCACTTCGGGTTCCTGTAGGTGACGGACGTTTTGGATGATGTCAAGTTTCTTAGGAGGACCACAAGGGATGAAGTGCTAGGGGCCCAAAGGGAGGGACCATTAAAATATAAAGATAAAGAAATTACCATCCTTAAGCAAATTCCGAAAAAAATAAGGGAAAAAAGGAGGAAGTATTCCTCCTTATCAAAGAAATTATACAATAAAGGAGTATGGTTTAGATGGTTATTGCCAGAGGGAATGTTGATTTTTTGGGAGGGAAATAGAATTAGAATTAACACAGTAGAGGAGGCAGAAGCCTTCATTAAAAAACATAGTTCTCTCCTGGAGGATGAAAATAGGGGTGTGGTGAAAAAGGCAGTAATGTGCAAGATATGAAGGGGGGGGGCTATGGCTCCATCTGGGGACAGGGAGGAGGGAGCAATATCAAAAAGGCTCAGGTCACAAAAATAAATGTATTTGAAGTACATGTAATTGTTGATATACTAGAAAGTGACAAAGAAAGAGATGATTGAACATATGGCTGACATAATGTAAAATAAGATTCTGTCTATGCTTATCTTTTATACGTTATTTTTAACATTGTAAAAATTGTGAGATTGGGGGGGATTTATACCACTGGCACGGGAGCTGCCAAAATTTTCTATGTACCTTTCTTACCTTTCCCTATAAATGTTTAAAAACCAATAAAAATTATTTTTTAAAAAAAAAAATACACCAGCTCCCTCTAATAAGGCAGAACTGCAAGCATTCTAAGGTCTTCTAAACCTTTATGCTATATTTTAGCCCCACAAGGCTTCCATTGTGGAGCCTTTGCATCGACTACTTGACAGTTCTGCATCATGGAGATGGGGCAGCCGCGAAGCGCATGCGTTCGCGGCTGTCAAATCTCTCCTGATGTAATCTGCTGTACTAATAACAGTACAACGAATCTCTGCCACTGATCCTTGCCACTAAGGCCTCTCCCTATGATCTAGGAGCTGTTTTGAGCCATCATTGCCCAAACGGCAGCAAGGCTTCTATTGCCTATTTTTCACGCTCCTTGTCCAAGGCCAAAAGAAATTATAGCCAGTTGGACAAGGGGGCGTTGGCGGCTGTAGCAGGAATCAAACAATTTCATCACTACCTTTACGGCTGCCACTTCCTATTGCGGACTGACCATAAGCCTCTTCTTGGCATTTTGGCAGAGGATAAATCAACTCCTACTATTCTGTCTCCGTGAATGTCGCGGTGGATAGAATTCCTTGCGGCATATTCATACTATATGGAATACAGGCCGAGGAAGCATGTGGGACATGCGGACGCATTAAGCCGCTGTCCCCTTCCCATAATTGTCCAAGATCCTTCTCCGGCCTCTGCAGTTCACTTAATCAATGACCTAGAGCTGTCTTTCTCTGCCACTGACATTGACGTGCATTCCACTAAAGACCCTGTCCTTTCTAAAGTTTTAGATTGGGCCCAGTCACAGTTTACTTTGAAGAATTCCTACCGTACTATCGCAGAAGGCTGGAGCTCTCCGAACTGAGGAACTGCCTCTTGTGGGGAAACATAATGGTGGTGCCATCTTCCCTACGCAACCCCGTTTTGCAGCACCTCCACTTAGGCCACCTTAGCATAGCCAGAATGAAGACATTAGGCCGCAGCTACGTTTGGTGGCCCAAGTTGGATGTTGACATTGAAGACTGGGTAGCGTCGTGCCCTCCATATCAGATGTCTAGACCAGCCCCTCCAGTTGCTCCAGCAAGGGAATGGGACCTGCCAAGGGGACCTTGGTCCCGTCTCCACTTAGATTTTGCTGGCCCAGTCCAAGGCTGCTCCTTTCTCATAGTAGTGGATGCTTTCTCTCATTGGGTAGAGTTGTGCCCCATGCACTACCACCTCTGACTGCACTATTCAGGCGCTCAGCATATGTTTGCAACACATGGAATTCCAGACACTATAGTGTCCAGTAATGGTCCTCAGCTGACCTCTGCTGCCTTTCAATCATTTTTAGCCACCTTAGGTATCAGACACACACTAATTGCCCCTTATCACCCAGCCAGTAATGGCCGGTGGAATGAGCTGTGCATTCTGCTAAAGATGCATTAGGTTGCATGGTCTCTGGCACCTGGGAACAGAAGATTAACACCTACTTGTTGGTGCAACACACAACACCCTGTCTGATCTCTGGGAAGAGCCTGGCTGAAATACTAATGGGGAGGCGCCTTCGCACACTGCTCGACCGTTTACACCCCACCTATCAATCAGACACCACACCTCAATCGAGTGGCCAGACCCGCACTTTCAAACTGGGGGAAGGGGTATTTGCGAGAAATTGTATTGGGGACCCAAAATGGGTTCCAGGGCAGATTGTTTAGGTAACTGTACCATGTACTTATTGGGTCTAGTTAGAGGACGGTCATCAGTAGCGGCACCATGTGGACCAGTTGTGGTGTCGCAGCAGAATCCTAGAACCATCACACAGACTGCAGAGCTTGCAGAGTCCACATGAATCATGCCCCTCCAACACTGCTGCCTGCCGACCAGTGTGCACCCCTGCACCATCTATTCAGCTACCTACAACCACCTCGTTCTTGTCGGAGGACGTACCTGCACATTCCAGTCATCCAGCAATGGAGGAGTCTCCAGTCGGCCTGGAACCGCACAGCCCACCAGTGGATGAGGAGCCGGAACAACCTGCGTCTTCAGCGACCCCCATGGAACTGAAGACGTTCGGGGTGGAGCCATCGAATTTCCGCCTATCTGCAAGACTACACCTGTGCAATCAGGGGAAAGGAATGCTAAGTCCTCGTGCCTCCGACCAACACTGTCAATCAATGAGACGCAAGGCTATTGGTTCTGGTGTGCTGGCTGGCTAGTGGGAACATTGGAGGCTTTCTATTGGCTACCGTCCTGACAGCTAGCATATAAAAAAGCTCTCAGGCGGGGGAAGTTCTGTTCCGTTCTATAGTTGTGTTAAATAAAGTTGTTGCAACCATACGGGCTCCGTTATTTCCATCAGCCGTTCAGTACTTAAAACTGATAGTCTTTTAAGCAATGAGCTTGGAGAAAATAAAATATCCATAGTTTACTTGCTTGGGAGAAGGATTGTATTAATGATTTTGCTGCCTTGTGTCTGTCCTTTTGTAGGAAATTAAAACTCACCCCTCTACTAGTACATGAAATATTTTGGGGAATATTAAAAGGGCAAAATATTTCCCCCTAGAAGGGAGGAAGAAACTCATTACTTCCACCTTTGCCAATGGGCCATTAAGCCTTGAGCCAGTCTATTCTACATAATATCCCCTTCAGGCAGACCCATCTAGCAAACAGAAACTCACCACAAGGCATCAGCCAGCAAAGCAAAAAAACCTGGGTCTTAGGACAGCCTCCAAAGTTAGCTAAGACCCCCCCCACCCCCTGGGAGTCTGACAACCAATCAAAATGCATTTCTTACACAGGAACAGGAAGCTCTGGGATGGAACCCAGAGAGGACATAAAACCAGAACACACTCAGTATCTCGGCCCTTTTTCTGCTCAGGAACTCAAGCCATGTGATTCTGCTCAGGAACTCAAGCCATGTGATCCTGTTCAAGAACTCAAGCCATGTGATCCTGTTCACCATTAAACCATATTTCCAAGCAACCTCTATGTTTCCAGTGTCTTTTCCCCCACTTGGAACTGAGCCCGGAAGGACATTTCTTCCAACATTTTCATTGAATTGTAGCATTTTTCCTTGACTTTCCAGGCAGTCTCCCTTTGGT
Organism: Natrix helvetica; assembly: GCF_964273705.1. Taxonomy (NCBI): domain Eukaryota; kingdom Metazoa; phylum Chordata; class Lepidosauria; order Squamata; family Natricidae; genus Natrix; species Natrix helvetica. Next base: position 62,879,801 of record NC_138552.1, read on the forward strand.
TTCTTCACGAGATCATGAGTCATCAGTTGAAGAGTGGATTGGCTATCCAGCTCTTACACCTACATCATAAGTGTAGCATTTCTGTTTCTCTTACATTTTTATGTAATCAAAATGAAAGCTGATGAGAAGATGCTATCAGCTAGAGCAGTGGCTTCCAGTCTTTTGGGCACAAGGGAAGGGTTCCATGGAGACACTTTTTTCCACAGACCAGAGGGGACATAGTTTTGTGTGCTTCCTGCATCCCGCGGATGAGACTTTGCTTGTTTGCGTGGCCTGGTTTCTGGCATGCCGCAGCCCGATGCCAATCCACAGATCAGGGTGGTGGTGGGGACTCCTGAGCTAGGGTGTCATTGCAGAAGAAGTTGAGAGCTGAGTGAAGGGTTGAATTAATTAGCCCCTTTCCTGCTCCTTATATCACTCAATTACACCATATGTTGGGCTCTAAGCAATAATTTCCAATTAATTCAAATCTATACATTACTATAATTTTACTCCCTGTTTGGAAGGGGTTTTCTTCTGATATCTGGAATGCTATCATCAGATAACAATATTCTATAATATTTTCATTAGAATGAGTGTTTTAGTTTTTGATAACAGGCTCATATTTCTTATGTTTGGCCAACCATTCTATGTCGTTCTTTGATACAAAGGTGTTAATTTAAAATTCAATATTTTCCTGTTCTTTCTGTCATAATTCCTTTCCTTAGCCATGTTTGCAAACAATGGGTGGCTTTAACACAACTCTCCAAGCCAATTATCAATAAGGGGGAAAATTACGTTTTTTCAATGAAGATTGTTTTGCACATGTGCAGAACAGAAAATAAAGATGGTGGCGCCCAGGATAGAACCAGTACAATCACGTGTCCGGCCGAGTTACTCCCTATTTGGCTGAACTGGTCAGAACTGATAGAAACCCGGACTTCCGGTTCCGGCTGCTGACCCGACGGGCAGGCTCTGCTCGCCCCGCGCTCTTCTGGTGGGCCCCCCACCGCTTGGGGGGCACAGGACGCCCCGTAGCGGCTCCTGCCGAAGGGGCGGCATAGCGGGGGATCCCCTGAGTCGGTCGGAAACTCCCCCCCCGTTCCCTTGCTTGTTCGTAAGAAAAGGAAAGAAAAAACTGCCAGCTGTTCTTAAAGTCGTTTTCAACTTGGCTGGAGAGGCGTGACTGGAGGGAGGGGGATTTCCCTCCCCTCGGACAGGCGGCTTTAAAACCTTTTGCTCTCGGCCCTAGAGGAGGAGGAAGGGAGAGAGCCAACTAATGATTTCACACCCATAACAAAGGCGGATTTTGGATTTTAACTTTATAAATGAGGTGATGATCTGAAAATTTTGGAAACTTTGGAAACTTTTTGTTATGCCTCTAAAACCCGAAGCTGGCAGGGCAAGATGGCACACTTCCGTTGTCTTTATAAACATTGAAAATTGACTCCACCTATAGACGTTCAGGCTTCCTGTCTTTGTCCTCTGTGACACTCAGACAAATCTCCGGTTGAATTGCATCTCCCTGGAACAAAGGATTTTTTTACTCTACTGCCAGAAGTAATTAGAACAATTTCCTCTCTGCTTGGACTCCTAGCCTCCTGAACTCTCAGCGGTTTCCCTCCTTAATTTCCTCTCTGTATTGACTTTGAACTTTTACTGCTCAATATAATGCCACCTAAAAGATCACCTCCGGGGAAGCCGGGCTTTGCTGTCTCCGCCCCCACATCTACAGTTTCAAGTCTGAGTGGACAACAAACGTTAACATCATTGATGCAGCCTAAACCTGCTGAGACGGACTTTCAACAGATGTTCCAACAAATTTTAAAGGGACAGGAAGACATAAAAAGTGAACTAAAGGAGATGAGAGAACAGCTGAAAGTGAACCAAGACCAGACGAGTAAAAATGCACAGAGATTGGATCTTTTGGAGGGAGGGACGGCTGAGATGAGGGGGGAGGTGCAAGGGGTGCAGAAGGGGAATCAGGAGATTGAAATCCACCAAATGAAAACAGAATTTGAAAGAATAACCTTCTTTCTCAGGTTCCAAAATGTAGTGGAGGCAGATGATAAGATTTAAGGGACATCATGACAAACATCTTGGCTGAATATATACAGAAAGAAAAACAACAGATGGGGTGGGAACTGGATCTGGTTTATTGAGTAAACTCAGCATATGCTAGAACACATAATGTTCCTAGGGAAGTACATGTTAAATTTCTCAGAAAGACCACAAGAGATGAGATTCTGAGTGCACAAAGAGGGCAAGTGTTGAAATATCAAGATAGAGAAATAACCATTCTGAAACAGATCCCCAAGAAAGTGAGAGAGAAAAGAAAAAATTATTCGCAATTAGCGAAGAAGCTTTACCAGAAAGGGGTGTGGTTTAGATGGTTGATGCCTGAAGGTATGCTAATTTTCTGGGAGGATACTAGAGTTAGAATCAACACAACCATAGAGGCTCAGGCCTTTATGGAAAAAAATAAAGCACTCCTAGATATACCTGATGATCTTATACCCGACATACAAGACACGGGAGGGGCCGGAGCTCTGCTGCCGGGGGGAGAAGGGGCAATACCAAGAAAACTCAGATCACAAAAATGAATAAGGAAATTGGCTTTATACAAATTGATTGAAACTTATATGAATTTACATGCTGACAAATTACTACTATGTAATATTGAATTATTTGTTTAAATGAATACTATGAGTACGGGGGGCGGGGACACCCTTCACACATTGTAACTGCCAAAATTTGTAACCTACTCCAATACCCTTTTCCTTCTTATTTAAAAAAAAAACCAATAAAACTTTGTTTTTTTAAAAAAAGAACTGATAGAAACCCATCTTTGATCCTGGGACAGGATTAACTCATTAAGGCAGTAAAACAGGATCCAGGGCAATCACTTTAACTTGAGGCACACAAATAAACCATCAAGCTGTAGGAGCTTCAAAGAGGAATTAAGCATAAAGGGTTCAGAGTCACATCCCCAATCTGCTTGCAAACCAGGAACACTGGAGTTGTGTCACTACTTTTCTTGCCTTCCTGAATTACCTATTTGTATATTTACAAATAGTTTACCTATTTGTATATTTAAGTATTTCTATATTTTGTATTCATACTGTTTTAATATGACTGTACACCGCCCCGAGTCCTGTTTAGGAAAGGGTGCGGTTTATAAATTAAAGTTTATTATTATTATTTTATTATTAAAGGATCCCCTTTCTGGCAGCTGGCTTCCATAATAATAATAAATTTTATTTGTTAGCCGCACCCTCTCCAGAAGGACTCGGGGCGGCGTACAATAAAAACACATAAATTTCTATTTCTTCTCAGCATTGATGACTGCTTCCCAGCTGGGAAACAAACACAGGGAATTTCTTCCAAAACGTAAGTATATAAACCTTTCTGAAAGCTAGTTTGTACTGACCTTGCCTTATTTGTATCTCACCTTTATTATTTTTATAAATAACTCAAGGCGGTAAACATACCCAATATACCTCCTTCCTCTTATTCTCCTCATAAGAACCCTGTGAATTGGGCTGAAAGAGAATGACTGGCCTAGGGATCACACAGCTGGGTTTCACAACTAAGGTGGGACTTGAATTCACTGTCACCTACTTTCAATTCTGGTGTCTTAACCACTAGACCAAATTACAACAGTATCTTAAGAATTTATTATAAAGGTCTGGTGGGTTTCACTCGCAAAGTGCACAAATGTGGCAACAATTCTCTTTTCTATATCAATGATGGCGAACCTATGGCACGCGTGCCACAAGTGGCACACGGAGCCATTTGTCAGGGCAAGCGAGGCGCTGCCCTGTCAGCTGGCCAGCGCGCATGCGCGCGCTGGCCAGCTGAGTTCACCTTTTTAAAAGCTATTTTTTGCCTTCCCCAGGCTCCAGAGGCTTTATAGGAGCCTGGGGAGGGCGAAAAGAGACAATATATTTTTTCCAATTTATTTGTCCTCCTTTTCATTGTAAAAAAGTTGGTCACCTTAGCATTTTGGACAATAGAACGTGTTTTGTCCTCCTTTTCATTGTAAAAAAGTTGGTCACCTTATTATTCTCCATATGCTTTGACAAAGCTGGACTAGTTTAAACCCAAATGAAATACTGGGGGGGGGGAGGTCTTTAAAATGCTTAATGTAAAAGAACATATATAAGTAATAACCTGTAAAATATAGAACAGTGATGGTGAACCTTTTTTGGCTCGTGTGCCACAAGTGGGGGGAGTGCAGGGGGGTTGAGTGCGGGCGTGCCGCACCCATAATGCAACGCGCGACCCCCCCAGTGTGCATGCGTGCACAACGCACGACCCCCACATTTTTACATGCTGTTTTCGCCCTCCCAAGGCTCCAGGGGCTTTATAGGAGCCTGGGGAGGGCGAAAAGAGCCTCACCCGACCCCCCAGAGGCTTCAGGGACCGTCCCTGAAGCCTTCGGAGCGCTTAAAACCACCCTCCGAGCAAACCGGAAGTGACTTCCGGGTTGCTCGGAGGGTGGTTTTAAGCGCTCCGAAGGCATCAGGGAAGCCTCGGACGGTACCTGAAGCCTTCGGAACGCTTAAAACGACCCTCCGAGCAAACCGGAAGTGACTTACAGGTTGCTCGGAGGGTGGTTTTAAGCGCTCCAAAGGCATCAGGGAAGCCTCGGACGGTCCCTGAAGCCTTCGGAACGCTTAAAACCACCCTCCGAGCAAACCGGAAGTGACTTCCGGGTTGCTTGGAGGGTGGTTTTAAGCGCTCCAAAGGCATCAGGGAAGCCTTGGACAGTCCCTGAAGCCTTCGGAACGCTTAAAACGACCCTCCGAGCAAACCGGAAGTGACTTCCGGGTTGCTCGGAGTGTGGTTTTAAGCGCTCCGAAGGCATCAGGGAAGCCTCGGAAGGTCCCTGAAAAAATATATTGTAAATAAAAGAAATATTTTATTCATTGCAACAATAATACACTAAAATATGATATATGCATAATAAAACATTTGCAACATTTTATATTGTAATTATGCTTACATGCCTGTTAATTATTATTTAAATGAGTACTTTTCCATTGAATTAATATTTTTTGTCAATGTATCAACTTCTAACAATATATTGGAAATATCTGAACAAGAAATATCCTTCATATTGAATTTTACGGCAAGTGCTGCAGCTAGAGTATCAACATTCAATCTCGATTTCTCACTTGTCGAAAAATCATTGGCAATTGAAAAAAACTCTTTCAACTGCTGCATTAGTTCCAGGGCAGCACAACATAAATTGAACAAGTATAAATAAATGTTCACATGGAATATGTTCATTTTTGAAATGGCTGAAAATATCCACCCATCTTTTATCAATTTCAACATATTGATTTTCCCATTGTATTAATTTTTCAGAATTTAAATATACATTCAGTCTTCTAATTTCTTCAAAGAGACAATTGTCGTCTATTTTAATGTCTAGCATTTCTTTAGATAATAATTCAACACAAGATTCAATATCTGTTCAATATACTTGCGATGAAGTAAAAAAAAATACCATTAAAAACTGTTTAATAAAATACGTCACATAACGCGCAACAGATTAGCCTTCAAATATAAAAAAGGAGGACATGTAGGAGGACACTTTTCGAGGGAGGACAGAACTTACAAAAGAAGGACTGTCCTCCCTAAAGGAGGACGGTTGGTCACCTTAAGAATAAAAGTAGGCCATGTAGTCTGTAAATTTCCAGAGATGGGGCCTTTTTCACAAAAACGGAGGCATTTTTGCCTTCCCCCAGCCTCCAGAAGCACTCTGCAGGTTTCAGCAGGGTTGGGGAAAAGAAAAATGTCCTGTTTTTTTGCCCATTTTTTTTTCAAAAACTGGTGTTTTTGCCTTCCCCCATCCCTGCTAAAGCCTGCAGAGTGTTCCTCGGGGGCCAGGGAGGACAAACCCTTTTTAAATTACTGTGTAGTTTGCAGGTGCTGCCTTAGCTCCAGCAAGGCTGGAACATCTCCCCCCCCCCCCCCGGTCAAACATTTTGCCATCATTTTGGTGGGCATGGCTTGGTGTGAGGGTCATGTGAGTGAGTGTGCATGAGTGACGCCACGTTGGCCATGCCCACTCAGTCACATGCCCCCCCCCATCTAGCCATGCCCACTGAACTGGCAGTAAAAAGTTTTTTGAAACCCACTACTGCCCAGGGCCTTTGTCTTTCCTATCCTGGGGGTTAATCTTGTCAGGGGGCAGGAAAAGGGGAGTTCTGGTTTTGTCTTGGTGAGTTACTTTTAGCCTGATTCTCCTTATCTTAATGGCTCTACTTAAGTGTTTCTATTGTCAGCTCTGTTAGCAAGGCTGCTCTGAGTTTTTCTTTCAGCTGCTGCTTTTTGGTTTTCTTAAAGGGGGAAGGGCTAGCTTGAGTTTCTTGGTACTGTTTTCTGAGGTGTCTGGTGCTGTGAGGTTTCTGGCACTGTCTTTTTGGGGTGTACTTCCCACATACATTAGGCATTGTTTTCAGATTGAAAAAAGAAAACGATTCAGTTCTTCTGTAGGAATAAGAAAGAGATATGAGGGCCCTGAGAGGAAGACATTGGTCCTGGTTCCTCCATGTCCTGCCCATTAACCAATATTCACCTCCACCCTGGATATATTTTAACTGAAATGACATACAGCTCCACAGGGTAGGTTTCCAAATATCTACTGGGTAATGAAAACTGAACAGAGGAACAAAGGAAAGGAGACAAAGAGAATTGGAATAGAAAATAATGATGAAGGTTTGAAGGAAGGAAGAAGCAAATTTCTGGTGGAAATGATAATACAATAAACATGTTTAAGGTTCCGTGTTTGATGGATAAGAAACATAAGATGGCCTTGCCTCCATATTTGTTCACTGAAGTTTGAATATGATAAGAACATGGTAAAGACTTAGCGAAGATGTGAGGACAGCCTAATGTCAGGTTCTTTCCATCATAGCACAATAGCCAATTCACACTTTCAAAGGAAACCTTCAGAATGACTCTTTAAACCGACCCTTAACAGATTCATCAAAACCAGGCTTAGCTTTGTTTTTAAAGAAATTGCCTGAGGTGACAAGACACAATGATCCATGACTCATCCAACATTCACATATAAAAGCATTTTATGGCCTAATTATTTTAACAGTTTTCATTATGAATAAAATCAGTTAACCTATGAACTCAAAATATCTCTCCTATTGACAGAATAAGAGACAGTTAAATAATTTTTTTTAAAAAAAAGAATCTTCAGCAGTTATGTTAATTTATGCCTTTAATTCAAAAACACAATTTACCTATTATAAAATAGGATAACATAATTGTTCAATTTTAAAAATTATTGGCTGGTTCATAAATTGCATAATGTGGCTGGTTTTAGGCTTAGCATTCTATATGAAGTGGCTATTGCAGCTTGTAAATTATTGGGCAGTATATTGTGAGAACTAGTGATTTTTTTTCAATAAACCCATAGTTTAGGCAAATTCACAACCGAAGGCTTAGTCTTTGACTAATAAAAAGAACGCAATAATAAGCAAGAGAGAGTATCACTACCTAGGATTCTAGACAGCCACTTCTAGTTCAATTAAATAAAATGACTGTAGTACTGAAGAGCAAAATGTGCTTCAGAGCATATGTGAACTTGGACACAGCAACCATTGGTAATTCCTTCAACCAAACATGTTTCTTCCCAGGATTGCTTAGCAACTCCAGAGAGTAGCTACATGATCCCAGATAAAGACTTAGATGCCTTATTGAGTCTCTAACACAGGGCTGTCAAACTCATGGGCCACAGGCCGGATGTGTCACATGCTATCTATGCCAACACCTGGTTTAGTGAAAGGGGGAAAAGTCACAATACGTCATGTGATGATACTCTGACGATCTGAGTTTGACACCCCTGCTAACAGGTATTATGTGAAAACAACCCTATATTCCCAAACTCCTTTATGTGATGCCCCCGTCAGAGTCTGAAGCCAAAGGGGAAGACGAACAGCTGACAGAGAGCGGGAGAGTGGCTCCGTTGACTGTGGAGGAAACTGGGCAAAGTCAGGATGGGCAGAGCAGGGGAGAGGTAGAACAAGGGAGAGGGGGTTCAGATGAAGACCAAGGCCCACCCCCTCCTCATCCTAAGGTACGCAGGGAAGAACGGAGAAGAGAGAAACATGGGTTGCATGGCTTATGAGGAAGGAAAGGACCCAATTCCCTTCACAAGGCACACCTGGGGATGGAGTTTAAAGGAGAGGCAAATGGGAGGGGTGATTATCGGGAACAAACACTGAGTTTATGTGATGTTAACTGCTTTTCTGAGTTCCTGGCATCCTCCCAACAGGTTTGCTTTACTGCTGTGCTACTTCACTTCTGGAACTCCTTATCTTGCTTGCCCTGCTGGATTAATTACCTTATCTTGCCTTGGATTTATAGTTGGAAGTTCTCTGCTTACAACAATTTGACTGGAGTACTTTCAGCCAAAAGTTGTTACAGATTTGTGGAAGAGCTTTTCTCCAGGTTGGAGCATTGAAAGGGACATTGGGGGCACAGTTGGGACTCATACCGGTTCTCTGGCTGTGTTGCCTTTGTGTCATGCCCCAGGTCATCACACTTTATGCCTTTTGATTCAAAGCCTTGCATGACCTTAGTAGATACTACTGAACTAGAAAGGCTGTTAATTTGATTCAACCTAAAACTATTTGTGACATCTTAAAATGTTTTCAGAACCTTAATACATTTGTAGGATGTCATATTTTTTCCTAATACTGGTGACTTGTTAATTTGGTTTCACTTCAGATTTCTGTACGAATTGCTTTATTGTTTAGGTAAGACTCCTGAAGCATTGCAACATTGCATATACATTCCAGGTGTTTTCAATTTCTATTTCTATGTAAAAGAAAAGTACGGGTAGTCCTCGACTTACAACAGCTCGTTTAGTGACTAAAGTTACAACGGCACTGAAAAAAGTGACTTATGACCATTTTTCACAGTTACGACTGTTGCAGCATCCCCACAGTCACAAATTTACATTTTGATTCTTTACTAATTCATATTTATGACGGTAGAAGCGTCCCAGGGTCATGTGATCCTGTTTTGCGACCTTCTGCCAAGCAAGGTCAATGGGGAAGTCAGATTCATTTAACAATCCTGTTACTAATTTAACAACTGCAGTGATTCACTTAACAAATGTGGCAAGAATATTTGTAAAAGGAGGAAAAACTCACTTAACAAATTTCTCACTTAACACCATAAATTTTGGGGTCAATTGTCATAAGTTGAGGACTACCTGTAATTCATAAGTCATGTCATGAAATACATTGATGGGTAGCTTATAGAAAGAAAAAAATTATGGTGCAGCCTTAGTGAGGGTAAAATATAAATGCATTTATAATCGCTGTCAAATAGATTGGAAGTTGTTACTTTATAAACTTTTACTTTTTTATTCACCATTCTTCTTTATTTTTGTAATATTTGTGTTGTTTTTATCTTGTTCAAATTTCTTCAATAAAAATTACATTTAAAGATAATAAAATACATTACACTGGTTAATTTTACCTACTATAAGTTAACAAAATCGATTTTATTTGGGAATTGAAAACAGTTATATAGAGAGGCTCCGAGAGAGTTCCCCAGCTCTTCCTCAGCATCTTCTGTTGAAAATATTCCCAGATAGCAAGTCTGGATAGAATCTTCACCCATGTTTCTAGAGAACTCGTGTCCTTTCTTGGTTACCAGCGTTGCCCAATTGCTTGTCTTAAAGATATATTGAATTCATACCACTGTGGTATAGTTTGTTTGATGGGCTACAGGTTAAACAAAGCAGGTGTTGACCCTACTCAATAAAAGAAAAAAGGGAATCTTGTTTGTAATAAGTGAGCTTCATGTTGGAATGTTAAGTACTTGACTACTAATAAGCAAAACGCTGGCCTCTGGTATGGATGCAAAAAATTGGGTGCATATCAGTGGTAGAAATTGTTCTACTACTGGTTCTGTGGGCGTGGCTTGGTGGCCGTGACATGGCCTGGTGGGTATGGTTTCTGGATGTGGCAGGGGAAGGATACTGCAAAATTTCCATTCCCTCCCCACTCCAGGGGAAGGATACGTAAAATCCACATTTCTTCCTGATCAGCTTGGACTCGGAGGCAGAGAATAGATGGGGGTGGGGCCATCCAGAGGTGATATTTACTAGTTCTCCGAACTACTCAAAATTTCCACTACCAGTTCTCCAGAACTGAATACCACCTCGTGTGTGTGTGTGTGTGTGTGTGTGTGTGTGTGTGTGTGTATGTATGTATGTATGTATGTATGTATGTATGTATGTATGTATGTATTAAAACAGCAAAAATCTCAGAAAATCGTCAAATCTCTCAAGATATTTTCTATTTTAAACAAATAAAAAGTTAAGCAAAAAACAACATCTTGTCAGATTTAATTATAAGATTTCAGTTGTTTTGGAAAAAAAATCTTGAATTTTGGGGAACTGCAGAGAATAGATAGGAGACAGGCATGACTGGGTGAACCACAGTAGTGGTCTAGAGGGGACGTCGGTGGTGGGTCTTGAGGCTCCACTCTGGGAGGAGTTTGACTCTGTTACTTCCGACGATATGGACAGGTTGCGTAGGCGACTGCGAGCCACGACATGTTTACTGGATCCGTGTCCTTCCTGGCTTGTACTGGCATCCTGGGAGGTCACACAAGGCTGGCTCCAGGAGTTAGTCAATGCTTCTTTGAGGGAGGGGTTCTTGCCGGCCTCCCTGAAAGAGGCGGTGGTGAGGCCCCTACTCAAGAAGCCTTCCCTGGACCCAGCTGTGTTAGCCAACTACCGTCCCATCTCCAACCTTTGCTTTCTGGCGAAGGTTGTGGAGAGTATGGTGGCACAACAGTTTCCACGCCACCTGGAGGAAACTGATTATCTGGACCCATGCCAGTCTGGTTTCCGGCCCGGCCACAGCACAGAGACGACATTGGTCGCATTGGTGGATGATCTCTGGAGGGCCACAGATGGGGGTTGCTCCTCCATCCTGGTCCTACTAGACCTCTCGGTGGGGGTGAGGGGCACCGTTCTGTGGTGGTTCTCCTCCTACCTCTCTGGCCGAGTGCAATTTGTATTGGCAGGGGGGCAGAGGTCGACCTCGAGGCCGCTCACTTGTGGGGTGCCACAAGGGTCGGTCCTCTCGCCTCTCCTGTTCAATACATATATGAAGCCGCTGGGCGAGATCATTCGTGGGTTTGGGGTAGATTACCATCTGTACGCGGATGATACCCAGCTGTACATCTCTACCCCAAACCACCCCAACGATGCCGTCAAGGTGATGTCCTGGTGTCTGGAAGCCGTATGGATCTGGATGGGAAGTAACAGACTCAAGCTCAACCCGTCCAAGACGGAGTGGCTGTGGCTACCGGCACCCCGGTTCAACCAGCTGATCCCATCACTGGCCATTGGGGGTGAACATCTGGCCCCTGTGGATCGGGTACGCAATTTGGGCGTCCTCCTAGATGCCCGGCTGTCAATGGACGACCATGTGACAGCCGTGGCAAGGGGGGCATTTCAGCAGGTTCGCCTGGTGCGCCAATTGCATCCCCTATTGGACCGGAACGCCCTTCGCACAGTCACCCATGCGCTTGTGACGTCCCGGCTAGACTACTGTAACGCTCTCTACATGGGGCTCCCCTTGAGATGCACCCGAGGACTGCAGTTGGTTCAGAATGCGGCCGCGCGGGCAGTCTGGGGAGTCGCTAGATACTCCCACGTAACACCTCTCCTGCGCTGGCTGCACTGGCTACCTGTAGCTTTTCGGGTGCGTTTCAAGATGCTGATTATCATCTTCAAAGCGCTCCATGGCACAGGGCCTAGTTATTTGCGGGATCGTATCCTGCCCCACACATCCCTTCGGCCGATCCGTTCACACAGAGAGGGACTCCTCCGGGTGCCGTCCACTAGGCTGTGCCAGCGGGCGACGCCCAGGGGAAGGGCCTTCTCTGTGATGGGCCCGACCCTCTGGAATGACCTCCCCCCTGATATTAGAACAACCACGGACCTCCGCTCCTTCCGTAAGAAGCTCAAAACCCACCTGTTTAATCTAGCCGGCTTGGCCTAATTCCAGCTCTCCCACCTCAGTCTGTATTTTTAAATTTTACGGGTTGGTCTTAGGCTAAGTTTTTAATTTTTATAAACTTGTACAGGGGTTTAAAGTTTAATCCGATTTTAACTATATTTATTATTATTTGTATGGTTTTTAATTTGGTACCTGTACACTGCCCCGAGTCCCTTCGGGAGAGGGGGTGACGGTCTAGAAATCAAATCAAATCAATAAATAATAATAAATAATACAGTTACCAAACTGCCAGCAAGTGATTTATGGCGTAGTTGTTGAAAGATTTAATGATGTAATGTTCCACATGAAAGGGGACCCCTGATCTCATCTGAAAAAGATAAGGTAGAGGGGCCAATGGCTGGGAAATACTGTGTTTCAGTAAGATAACCACTAATAAAGGTGTGTTTCAGAAATGTGATGTCCTTTCACTTGAGGTTCCAGGTCTTTCAAATTGATTACATGACATCCATGAGATGTCTTCAAATGAAATACATGCCTTGGCTCATTTATTCTTAGAATTCTCAGCTGTCAGTAAGTACCAAAGAATATGGGGGCATTTTGTTTGGCTGAATGAGAACACTGCCCCATCTGCTATGCGCGCGTGTGTGTTTATGTGTGCGTGAGTAAAAGAGAGAGTAGTGGAGAGAGAGTAGAGAGAGAGAGAGATAATGTATATACACATACACCCCCTCCTTATCTTTGGAGTCAGTTTTGAGTGCTGGTGACTACCTAGACTAGTCCCTGCAAATCATTCAGGAAAGATTTTTGGAAGTGGCTTGCTATTGCTTCCTTGGTCATCTCTAGACCTGATATCCTTTCCATGAGCAAACGATAAAAATTGAGGTGGATTTAACTCCATGTTTGGTTTGCGATTGAGTCCTCAGAGACTGCAATCATTTAAAATCTCACGGGCAAGTCCTTTATTTATTTTATTTTTTTTACAAAGATTCCACAGTAAAAGATACTTACACAGTTATAAAGTAGCAAGGCTGAACTTCCAGCCCCAGTCTATTTAGTTATAGAGTGCTCAACTTTTCTACCAAGAATTTCTCCTTTCATCCCAGTTTTAAGAAAATAGAAAGGATGATGCTTCAGACCTTCCTGCCCAGAGCAGAAATAATGAACTTAATAAAACATGTTTCAGCTCTGAAACGTAAGGATAACTTGCATATGGAGAACAACTTGTCTAATTAAACTAATACAATTAAATTTCTAGATGCTAAAGAATGCTTTTGAAGAAGAAGAAGAAGAAGAAGAAGAAGAAGAAGAAGAAGAAGAAGAAGAAGAAGAAGAAGAAGAAGAAGAAGAAGAAGAAGAAGAAGACGACAACAATATCTCCATGCATAGAATTTCAAAGAAAATCAGTACAACCAATCTAGCTGAATTATCTGTTTGACTAAGATGCTGGATTTTAGGAGGCACTCACATTTTGTTGCTGGTTGGAGAGTGTTGGTCTGGTCCATCAGATTAGATGTACTTAGGCAGGCATTCCTTGCTGCTTCCCCTTTATAAATCTACAGCACTATCCTTAATTTTACTTCACTTTAACGGAGAAACCCCATCTCTTTCCCATGCTCTCATTTTCTTGGGAATGGATAGATCTGCATCATTATGACCAACATAGTCTTTCATCCTTAAGGAAGAAGTTTTATAGAAGTTTTATGGATCTGTGATCAGCAGATTTAAAAGATAATAAATAGAAATATGATGTAAAGCTGAAACTGATGAGGTATGAACCAGTGATTCTCAGCCAAGATTACGTCAACATTGAAACTCTGCTTTTCACGGCCAAGGGAAAGCTAAAAGTCTCTTGACTTGAAGCCAGAGGCGGAAAGGGCTAGAATTTAAACCTTGTAGCAGACATATTATAGGGATATTGTAGTGGGCAGATCTTCTACACACATAGGTCTTCTTTCTTATCTGCAATAAAGGAATTTATCTAGCCATGTTATGTCTGTGAAACGTCTGCTTTATCTGAACACAAAGTTGAGCATCTGGAGTATCATTTCATTGCAGTGCCTAGTACAAGATTTGATAACAGCAGCCGTTTTGTAAATGGGTTAGCACCTATGTTAACAAAGGTTTAGAAAGACCTAGAGTGTATTCTCAAAGTTTGAGAGCTTTCTGTGGTCCAAAAAGAATGGGGATCTACTTCCAAAGGCTTCTAACTACCTTAGAAAATTGCTCTCCAACTACCTAGGAAGGAGCTCTAAAAGGAAAAAAAATAAGGCTATATTTTGTATAGAATGACTTAACTGTTCTTTATTTCATCTTGTCCCAGAATTTTTGACCCCATAGAACAAACTTAGAAAGCATCAGTGTGCCAGAATTTGGACTATGATAATTCCCTTTTGTTTTCAGAAACTGCGTTTGCACAATATTTCACATATGAAATCCAACCCAGAAAACTGTTACTTAAAATTAAATAATCACTCATTTTTATAATATATTTATGAACTCTGGTCTCTCAGCTGACCATGCCTTTGTTGATCCAATGACCAGTGATTAAATTATTTAAACGATCTTTTGTCTGCGCTCTCCACTATTATAATTTTCCCCCCTGAGTTCATGCATAAAATAATACCAGAATGACTCAGAAAAGAAAACCTTGTATTATAGGAGTGCAGGCATAGTGCATTAAATGGAATGCTGTTTTCTAGTCAGGTGAGCAAACAAGTTGGTTTGTTATGTTTGTTTTTCATTTCTCTGTATTAAAAAAGCGATTTAAAAAATTGACCTCCAAAGAACTTCCAGCCCAATCACTTCCCTAGTTGTAGCTTAAAGCACCACTCACTGCTTGTTCTGTCATCAAAAACCATACATTTGGCTATTAAAATTTTTAAAATTCCATTTTGGTTTTATAGCAACTAAATTGTGCTATCCTCATGGTGAATGCATAACTATTTGTATGTCTGCCTTTTCCATTGCATGTTTTCTGATGTTGTCATATTTCCCCTTTCTCTGTCTCATCTGCTGGAAACACAAATTAAAATGTTGTATGGAATTCTCAGGAGAGTTGGAAAAGTTAAGGTGGCAGTTATAACTATGCAACTGAGTCCCTGCCACTTTTTTTTACATGTAACGATGGCTGTGGATGCCCTGGTGCTGTAAAAAAAAAGAAATAAAACTGTGTGGGACCTCCTTTTACCTTAGAATAGAATAACAGAGTTGGAAGGGACTTTGGAAATCTTCTAGTCCAACACCCTGCCTAGGCAGGAAACCCTATACCGTTCCAGACAAATGGCTATCCAACATCTTCTTAAAAACTTCCAGTGTTGGGGCATTCACAACTTCTGGAGGCAAGTTGTTCCACTGATTAATTGTTCTAACTGTCAGGAAATTTCTCTTCAGTTCTAAGTTGCTTCTCTCCTTAGTTTCCACCCATTGTTCTTGTTCTGCCCTCAGGGGCTTTGGAGAATAGTTTGACTCCCTCTTCTTTGTGACAACCCCTGAAATATTGGAACAATGCTATCATGTCTCCCCTAGTCCTTCTTTTCATTAAACTAAGATATACCCAGTTCCTGCAACCATTCTTCATATGTTTTAGTTTCCAGACCCCTAATCATCTTTGTTCTCTTCTCTGCACTCTTTCTAGAGTCTCCACATCTTTTTTATATCCTGGCAACAAAACTGAATGCAGTATTCCAAGTATGGCCTTACCAAGGCATTATAAAGTGGTATTAACACTTCACAGGATTTTGATTCTATCCCTCTATACCTTGCATAGATATGTTCATAGACTATGGTGAAGAAAAATATCAAGGTGGTTAGGACTGTTTTATATGCAGTGCACACATGCCGCGAACATAATAAACAAGAGCTTTAATAATATTTTTTCCAACCCCCCCCACCCCATCAGAGATTTATTGTAGCCACTACTTGTCTTCCTTTTTTAAACCATGACTCTATCTTTGCAGCAGTTGTCTAGAATAAAGGCCACAAAACGTATAGATTTAAGATATTTTGTTGTTGTGGTGGGACTCTGATAGTTTGTTGTATTTGAAGCAAGATCAACATGGTCTCATTTCTACTGGGGCCTGAGTGTGTGGTTGCCTTTTAAGATGGAGGAAGGTGAAATGGGATTATCTTATGGCAGGGGTGTCCAAACTTGGGAACTTTAAGACTTGTGGACTTCAACTCCCAGAATTCCCCAGCCAGTTTGGACACCCCTGTCTTATGGTGACTTCTTTCTTGACTGATTACCATTGCGTTCAGTGCCAAAAGCTACCTACGGTGAAACCACAGGGAGATTCCACTGGGAACTGCACAGATCTATAATTGCAGACATACCCTACTATGTTTGTCTGGAGCACACCTGGGCTCCTGGTTGCAAACAGGGCTCCACTTTTGCTCTGCAGCAGAGCCTTTCTCAATCTGGTTCTTTTTAGAAGTGTTGGAATTCAGTTCTCATCAGCTTCTCAACTGACATGGCTCTTGGCAGGCAAGCAACACTAAATATAGAGAACCTCATTAAACAATCAAAGCAGAAAAAGAAAAAAGAGAGTGGAAATTGTGAAAATCAATGCTATAAAGATACTGCAACAATTTGCTTCAACCAAAGGAAATTGTAGCTCTGTCTAGCTACAGTATTACTTCTCTACCTTGGTCTGTCCCATAATACCCATTATTCCCAGCCAGTGATAGCTTTGTAAGGATGATGGTAACTCCCACAGACATATTATTTGAAGCAGAAGCCATATGGCCATCTTAGGCAGGGGTGGGTTCCTGTACTGGTTTGCGCATGCGTAGTTGACTGAAAATTGTTCTTCACATGCGCAGAAACATGCTGGCAATGGCAGAAGAGACCAGGGAACTGATTCAGGGGCGTGGCCAACCTGGGTCGCTGCCGGTTCTGTGACCCAGGCCAGATCACCACTACCGGTTCAACTGAACCGGGAGCAACCCACCTCTGATCTTAGGAATAAGTAGTCACCCCTTCCTTTCACTGCTGGGAATGAGATGGATCTGAGTAAGGCAGCCTTCCGCAGACTAATACAGTCCAAATATGTCACACCAGTGCTCCCTACACTTTCAGTTTTGGATAATATTCCCTGGATTATGGAAGTTGTAGTCTTGTGGATCTAGACAACCTCAGTTGAGGAAGGATAGTTTAAGAAAACCTTCATAATATAAATGGATTGGACAAATCACCTATCTGGTCCCTTCCAATTCTACTATTCTGTGAAATGTGACTTTCATAACACGAGTGGAACATTGCTATGAAGGCTATTATTATGATACAGTTGGAATACCACAGCAGTATTGTTTTTTTTTAAACATTCATATCTTGGCTTCTTTACATCGAGGCTTTAGTTACATGACATGTTTAATAAAAATGTGGTCCCAAATTTGCAGATTTCTTCTTTCCCTGTGCAATAAACAGACACAAGGTCTACAATTGAAAGGACCTGTGACTGCTGTATCTTTCCAAAATTAGTTTAAATTAGGGAAGGTTATGTAACCATGAAATTTTCTTCCCATGGAAGAGTTTTCTTGTTGAGAGAAGTTCTTCCATGATTCATAATATTGGCATTTTTTTTCTAAAACATTTCAAGTCAGTACCTCTGATGTTTGCAACTTGTATCACCACAGGAATATACTAGGTTATTCTTTTCCTTCTTTTAGGTTTCTGACAATTGGAATGGAAAAAATAACAGTGAAGAATGAAGGAGGCTGTGCCTGATGAGAAACAACTGAGAGTTTATGAACATCTTGTGTAAACAGTTGTTACCCTGAAACTTGGAATTTAGAGTGATGTCAGTCCTCATTATGTGAAACAGAATAATACTAGTGATCATGGCTGTAAAAATTAAAAATAATCCCTATGAGATTTGTTCTCAGCTCATCCATATAATTTATGCAGTCAACAAATGCCAGCATGTATAGGAAGGGAAGGAAAAGAAAGGAAAAGAAAGGAAAGGAGGACAGAAGGAAGTTTTCTCCACTTTCTTGTCACTTTAATTTGGGTAGCAAATTGTTATATTTTATCATTGTTGATGAACTTATTACTCATCTGTAGCCTTGAAAAGCTAACTTTTGATTTTCTTTTTTCTTCCAAACTTTTTTCTTGTACATTTTGCCAGGTTAGTTTAGGGCAAGGCCTTCCTCTGTTCCTCCTCTCCAATTATCAGCAAAGTGGGATTAAAAATTCAGTAAAATTAATGAATAAATAAAAGATCACTTTCTGACATTTTTAATTAACTGATGCACTGACTCTTACTTTTGGTGATAAACTAATCAGAGTAGGATAGATGGAAACGGGGAAATCTCAGGCAGGAAAAGAAAGAGAGAGATGAGGTTCACACATGGCACTGAGATCTATTTTGCTTTTGGTTTCTATGTATTTTTCAATTTACAAAAAATAATAGGAATATAAACATCTTATTGGTAAGTTTTACGAACTTATTCACTGATTTTACTGAACAAATACAGACACTCTTATCTTTCTGTCTCTTTAATGGTCATCCATTTTCCTATCAAATCTGGGACTTCATAGATGGTATTTGTGTAGCCCATAAAAGTAAACAGTGGTAGGACTGGTGAAGGGTATTACTATCTGTGTTAGTTGGAAGTTGAGAATATAGGATTTGTCCCCCACAATGGATAAATGGCTGCAAAACTGATGGAGTTAGCACAGATGGCTAAATTGACTGCTCTGATTAAAGAAAAAAAACCACACAAATACTTTTACTTTGACTTGGAAACCACTTCTGGACTTTGTGCTTGAGGTGGTTTAAGATGAAACTTTGATCTTGGGTTTTACCGATTTGATAGATTTGCTATTATAGAAATGGCTAGTTTGTATTATTACGAAAAAGCAAAAAGTTGAATGTACTGTAGATCTTAATGCCTTATTTAACTGCACCATAGGAGTTGGAAGCCAATGCCTTTTTTTTCTTTTTCCCTCCCTTTCCCCCACTATTAATTTCCCCTTTTCCTTCCCTAATTTTCCTAATATTGTATTCTCTTTCTGTTACATTATAAACTAATAAAACTATACATAGAGAGAATATGGGATTTGTGACAGACGAGAGCTAAGGATTGTGGTAGCTAAGGTCAGTTTTTTACATCATGCTCATCTAGAAGCATCTGGACACTGTTGGATTGTTTAATTTTAGCATAGGTTGTCTTTTCATCCCAAACGCAGACAGAAACCTCCCATAGGTGAAAACCATTTGCCTGGAAAAGGATATGGCTCATATATTTAGCTGCTGAATTTAAGCCTGATTCCGGCCCATTCCAATTCTTTCCTATCAAAACTCACAACTGTCAGATCACAATTCCCTTACCAGCAAGTGCACTGGAAATAAGTTCATCACATTTTGCAGGAGGTTTGGGATTCCTTAACCTCTTGGAAACAAAACATCCAGTGGAAACCAAGACCTGTCATTACGGCATTTGAAAGAGCAGTTAAATGTAATTTAATACTACCTGCTTCAGAACATGCTGAAACATTTTAAAGTCAACATTTTAACATCCGCATTTCCTTCCTGGAATGCTAAAGGGGAGGCAGAACGTGCAAACTGGTTCCCACTGAATTCTATTAAAATGAACCTCTAGGTGTCTTTAATAAATGCATCCTGCTTTCTCATAATGTGCACCTACCATGATGTTAAAGTGGATTAGAAATAAAGTACCTTAGTTTGTCGCCACAGTCTTCTGGGAGTCTCACAGTCTAATGGGAAGCAGAATTCGATTGTTTAGCATTTTAGCACTTGAAAAAAGGGCAATGCAGAGAAAGACAACTTGATTTTTAAATAAGGGCTGCTGCTTATCATATCAGATATGCCACAGACCTTAGTATTCTACTAGGTCATCAGAATTATGTTATCATTATAAATTTATATTTAGTGGATGAGCTCTTGGCCAGGATATCACAGCAATTTGTCTGACTTGAAAAAATGCCTTCTTATTCTATATCAAAAATTATGCAGCTGAATTTAACAAAAGACTTGCTCTCTGCCTGCTGCTAGATTGATTTTAGTGTCTAGAAAATCATGGTTTTGGTGAGACCAACCCAAATGTTTACCCGATGTCTTTTTAAAAAAGTGATTATGGCTGATTTTTTAATAGTAAACTAAGCCATCATATAGTAATAGTGATTCTGGCTTAATGCAGTGGTGGGATTCATTTTTTTTTTACTACCGGTTCTGTGGGCGTGGCTTGGTTAACAATGGAGTTAGATAGAGCATTCCAGGCGTTGACCCCTCTGTTGCTGAAGTCGTATTTTCTGCAATCGAGTTTGGTATGTTTGGTATGAGATCTGGAAAAGATATGGTTGCTTTGGAACATTCTAGAGATAGATGCTACAGTTGTGCTTCCTTGTACTCCAAGTCACTTTACCTCTGGGTTCCAAAGATGCTTTTTTCTTTGAAGGTGTTTTGCTTCTCATCCAAGAAGCTTCTTTAGTTCTGAGAAAAAAAGAAGCTTCCAGAGACTAAGAAGCTTCCTGGATGAGAAGCAAAACATCTTCAAAGAAAAAACCAGAAAGTCCAGTTGCCTCTTGAAAAAGCACCTTTGGGACAACCATAACTGAGACGCACCATAGACATTTACCTCTATGGTTGGGCACTTTATTTGGAACATACCTTTGAGTATTTGGTTTGGATGGCTGAAGCTCCAAAGAGTCTGTTTTTGTTTTCATTCCCCATCCCTGAATACTCAAGAGACTGGGAAAAATACACTTCAGAAGATTTTCTACATCTTTGGGGAATCTCGGGTTTCTTTCTGTAATTCGCTAGTCATCCCCAACCTCTCTGGTTACAAGTGCCTCTGCCAAGCACCTTTCCAAAGATTTGAGGGGGGGGCAGGGACTTTAGTATAACATCACTGCACTTCTGTACCTGATCAGGCCCAATCTGCTAATTTCCAGAATATTTCAACATAGGGCTTGGCTCACATACTAAAGTAAGGATATTTGAATTGATTTTAGTGAGATAAACAATGCTTGCTACTGTAGCTTGTAAAACACGATTTATAGTTTTAATGCATAAAACCCAGGTTATTATTTTTTTGCTTTTGGACATCTTATTTTATTGTTATCATTTTATTTATTAACATTATTTGTCCCTTCTCTCTCGCTGTGCTCTACAGCCTGCTAGGAAGAATCTCTTGAAAGAGGTCTAAATAATTACAAAGAGCTTCTTCAGTAAAGCTGTGGACGGTGCTCTAAAATGAGACCAGGGGCTACAAATGGCTTTAAGCTGCAGGTTGTCAGCTCCTGTAGCCTAATCTCAATTCCTGGGCAGTACCTTTGAAGTCAAGGGTTCATGATCACGCCACAGCAACATGGTTTGTTTAGCCCAGTACAACGTTTTGGGTTAATTCAATATTTGATCCCCGCAACTACAGTCTTTAACCAGTGGTTTATGGTTCAGTGGTACATGGTCAATTGTAGTCCATTCAGTAAAACACAATGAAATTATGACTGAACTCAATCTGGATCTATGTCATGAAGTTCTGACACTGAAATGCAACAGTGTAAAAATTAGACAGAATTTCCTCCAATTATTATGGAGATGGTATGTGCAGATAGTAGCCTGGGAAAGCACAGGATTTTTACTTATTCAATTGCAGCCTGTTTCTATAGTATGATATCCTGCTATTCACGAATTAAATCACTCCTCCTCCCCCCACCTCAATTGCCATAGCAGCCTCTATCTTCCACATAATTTCTCCCTTTTTAATCTATATTTATCACTAATGCATTTTCTTTTCCAGAACATTAAAATGCTACGTTCGAAGATTAATCAGCTACTTACCCTGCGTTTTTCTGCTACATTCAAGAATGTGGAAACAAAAACCAATTTATATTCCCCAATCCCTCCAGACTTATTTTTAAAATCAGTCAGGAAGGAAACAAAATGCAACTTTCAGTGTCACTGGAGAGGCTGTTTGCTTCCCAGCATGCTTAATAGCCAGACAGTAAATGTCAGGTTTGTTTAATCAGCCTGTGGTTTTCTCTCATGGGTCACCAAACTGCTTTTTACTGTACTTTTGGATACTAGCACCATGAGTAGCATGGCATGGAAAGTTTGCAGCAGCTAAACAACACAAACTAGGAAAAGGCATAGTTGATAAAAGTAAAAGGTTCTAAGGGCATGGAGATCTCGACTGAGTGTCTATGTCGTGCTAATCCATGCTTTATCTAGCTGCAATTTGTTGAGAGAACAGTCTGTGGGTTCATGCACACACTATGTGGCGACTCTGCTGTGCTGTACAGTAGAAGTCATTTTATGGCAGTACAGTATAATCCATTTTAAGGCACAACAGGCTATATCTTAACAGAACATCCTCCCCCCCAGGGGTATTAGAAATGTCTTAACCCCACAGTGTTTTTTCCAGAGAGTAAGCCATCTGTGTACCAAGTTTGGTTGAAATTGCTCGAGGCGTTCCAGAGTTCTGCTGGAACACACACACACACATATATTCCAAAATCTTGTAACAAAAGTCAACATTCCAAATTTACCTAGTCCCTTAAATCTTTTACACCTTTCTTAGATCAAAATCTTATTTCATTTTTACCTGTTTATTTCAAATTCTTTCAATTCTTAAGCTTATAATAGAAATTTCTTTTGTTAGAATGGAAGCTAAACTCATCCAATGAAGACTTTTCAAATCTATTGTTCCAAAAGTCTTTAATAGCTTTAAGATGAAGTGCTTAGAAACTGAGCCTTCTGATTTTGACGTTCTTTAAAAATTTCCATTGTGGTTGCGAGCAAGATGGATGATCCCCTTTGTCTCTTGATGCTCAAACTCATGGAAAACTACTCTTCTGTGGTCTCCTCATGAGCAGCAGCCATCTGGAGGATATATGGGTGAGCTCCTGTCCTCTCCTTGTTCAGAGAGGTTCTGAAGAACCAGTCTACTCATAGTTTCTGTAATCTTTGCCATGCTTGTCTGCTCTACTTTTGTGGAGATGTCTTCAGTTTGTCATGCCTTCTGTGGAAGTCATTATTTATTAATTTTTGTAGAACTTTTTTTTTATCTTAGAAGACTTATCAGCATATTTCCATGCAGTAGAAGTGTTGGAAGAAATGTCCTTCTGGGTTCGGCTCCAAGTGGGGAAAAAGTCACTGGAGACATGGAGGCTGCTTGGAAAGATGGTTTTAATGGTGGACAGGACCGCATGGCTTGAGTCCTGAACAGAAAAGGTGATCACATGCTTCAATGTTGGTGGAGAAGAAGAGAAGGAAAGGGAAGAGAGAAGAAGAAGGGCTTGCAGGGCTTTTTATAATCTGTTCTGCCCCACCTATCTGTTTTCTGTTCCTGTGTAAGAAATGTATTCTGATTGGTTGCCAGACTCCCATGGGCCCATGCAAGGGCAACCCTCTAGGCTCAGTTTTGAATTCAGGTTTGATTGAGTTCAGCTGCCATGTGGTCAGTTGAGTAAAGACTTATTTATCATGCCTTCATTGTCACTGCCAGAACTCTACACCCATCCCCCTGGAGCTGAAGGGGAGAACTCTTTATTATGTAAAGTGGACTACCTTGGCCTTCTTAATGGCCCAATGATAAAGTGAGGATGGGCAGGAAGCTGCAGGAATTTACTTTATGTTTAAAATGTGTTTCTCCCTTTTTCATATCCAGGAAAATATAATATTCTGCTTTTTCAATATTTCCTAGGATATTTCATTTTTCTGGGAGAGGGCTAGGTGATAACTTCCTACAGAAGAATAGCATTTAAAATGTTTTTCTATTGTTATACTGTATGTGTAAGTCACTTTTTTCATGGAAAAGCATTAACATTTTTATTATATACAAAGAAAGCATTCTGGCAGTTTATACATTTTAAAATTCTTTTTTTTAAAAAAGCACTTTCTATGTAGTGGTTGTTGTTGTTTGCCAATGTATGTGTTTTTATTTTTGTGCTTTATTTTGTTTTTCTGACTGTTTTTTTTTGTCACCATTTTAAAAGAATAAATTTTTAAAAATCACTTCAAGACAGATGTGTAGCTAATAACTTAAAATTTTATTTATTGTTGGAATGAATTATATCCTCACTTGGCTTCAGTTTTGTTTGGCTTTGGGGTGTTTTTTTTTTAAAGTCCGAGAGAAAGAAATTAAAATATTACTCTCAGAGGAAAACTCATTGAAGTGATAGTGGCATGTTTTTGCTATTCCTGCCCAGCTAAAGTGGGGATTTAAGGACAAAAGCAAATATGGTCTATATTTCAGCTGTCTGGAATGTATTCTTTCCTTTGCCATCCTTTATCACCCATTCATATTCAATCCCCCCCCCCCCACTGACAGTTAAGAATGAAATGGAAAGTTTAGATTGGATGGAAATCAGTACACATACCTAGCTGTAATTCCTGGGGTTAATGGAAGGTTAGCCTTCCCATGATGTTCCACTATATTCTAAAGCAAGTGCTATGCTAGGTTCATCATCTGCAATGATGGGAAATTGCAACTTGCCTCCCAGCCTGGTCACTTTGTTTCTGAAATGTAATCTCTCATGTAGGATTAAAATAGCAAAAACAAACCAACAAAACCAGCAACCAACCCTGTTGGCATCAAAGTTTTTTTTAATAATTTTAATTTTAATTGATAGGTTGAAAGACCCCGAGCAATGGTATCCGGAGTTAAATTTTACAATCTCAATAGTAAAATAGTTCTGAACTGGAATGGGTAGAACTCCAGGTAATTACTTTTGAGTAAATGAAAGCAAGTTCATTATGTATACAATAAAATCTCTCCTCCTCCTCCTCCTCCTCCTCCTCCTCCTCCTCCTCCTCCTCCTCCTCCTCCTCCTCCTCCTCCTCCTCCTCCTCCTCCTCCTCCTCCTCCTCCTCCTCCTCCTCCTCCTCCTCCCCCTCCTCCTCCCCCTCCTCCTCCTCCTTCCTAGAACTTTCCCCCCAGGAGCAGGCTCCACTTTTTGGATCAAGGAATAAGATTTTGCATGATCAAACACAGCATCCACTTCATGTCTGCATTTTGATCGTAGATCCATGGGTGGCGACAAAAAAACCTGCTGACTGGCCTGTCGCCTGGGCGTGATGTTGGTAGGGCCTGTATTGAGCTCAACACCACCTGGCAGGTGGGCAGTATCCAGCAGTACCTCTAGGAGGAACAGATCTCACCACCATACACAATAAACTACTGCAAACTCGAATACAATATACAGTCATATATGCAATAAACGCTAATAAGACATACATACACACTACAGTTTTTATTAGAGTTTGTTGTAATATAAAATACAAGCGGAAATAAAATTCAGACAGGAAAGGGGGAAGTAGTGCAAGGTGCAAAGAATTCATTCTGGTTGCAGTTAGATATGACCACTATTATGTGATGCTATAATTGCTAAATTTTAAATAAAAGACACTAGCCAAATTCTGAGAATCCTATTGATCATGAAAGTGCATTGCGCTTTCTCTTTTGCATACCAGCACCTAACTAGTAAAATGTGTTGAATATAAAACCATCATGGTAATCCATAATGCAGTTTGTTTGGTTTTATCATAATATTGTATATGACCTCCGGGGTTTGTAAACCTTGGTTTATAATTATGTGTGATTTTGTATTGTAGCTTATTCAGTAAATCATTGGCATACCCCCATAGTCAAGGAAACATTGTGAGCTATTTATCTATATTAAAGATAAAGAGAATTTGAACTCAACACTGTTGATCTCCAGAAGGCCATCAAAACTTGATTTTGCCATCAGGCCTGGGAAGCGTGGAACATTCTAAACAATTGTACTGTTTATAAGTTCAGACCTCTTTTTGTTATTATAGCTTTTAACTGTTTTTAATTGACTTTAATGGTTGAATTTTATGATTATTAGTTGTGTTTTAATTGTATATGCTGCCCAGAGTCACATACAAGTGAGATGAGTGGCCATATAAATTCAATTAATTAATCAATAAAATGATTTACAGTTGTTCTGTTTCAGCTAAGTCATGAATTTATAAGTGATGGGACACATTTTGTTTTTAAAATATATCATTACTAATCTTTGAAACATGGGCCTTGCCTTGTGGAGTATTTAAGTGACAATATAAATTTAAATGTTTCTCTGAAGTAAAATAAAGTTTCTGTTCCCATTTTACTGAGCGCAAAAGTATTCCAAGATCAGTCATATTGTATTAGTACCAAAGGATTAGATTCATAGGCCAGCATAATATTATATAGGTTTATCGTAATTGACTTTCACCAATGTAGCAAGATTTCTCTTCTCGTTTGCCTTTAAAAAACAAACAAACCAGCAACAAGATCTGGTCTGAATGTATTCAATTCCTGTTTACTTTTTCAAAGAAATTATTTCATTGCTAACCTCAGCCCATAAGACCTTTTAAAATGGGTCAACAATTTTTAACGTGCCATTAATATCATTTTCCCTTGGTGATTTATCCTAAATCTTTATCCTTATAAAGGGCTATATTCACTCTGATATCCAAATATCACCTTTAACAGAGGTGAACAATTAAGGGAATATTACGCTTTTAGCTGCAAATTGCTTATTGAATCTCATTATCTTTTTATCTATTCTGTATCATTATTACACTCTTGACTCTTGGACAGCCAGATTTTATTACATGATCTGTAATATTTCTTCTCACCAGCATCGATTTTCTTATTTATTTATATTTCTTCAAGGATGTTATCTTGAAGCTCCACTTTTATTATCGTTGCATTTCAGATTCTTTTGGTCTCCTGGGCTGTTTTCTAAAAGTTCACATCTTGGCTGTTATGACAGACAGAATTTCTCTGCTCTCGGATTCTGCCATAACTCCCCACGATTATTCACAAAGCAGCTTGTGTCTCTTTGTGTAGCGCTTGGAGATAGCTCAAGCTAGGAACACAACTCTGAGTATTAACTCTGTCTTTTTTGTAAGGTTATATTAACTTAATCTTGCAAGACTGGAAGTATTTATTCTTCCTTTTGTTTTGTTCTGTGGAAAACTAGAGAGGGTCCTTCCTGAAATTTTTCCCAGCTCCCCCATCCTAGACTGACATCTTTTACATGACAGCTGTTCCTCTTTGTCTGCCACATACCACTATACTTGGTCTGTCCCACAAACCACTATAGTTTTGACTTCCATCCACAGAAACAATATTTTATTACTTCCAACAGTAAATGTGCATCAGTTTATCAATGGCAATTCCCAGCATTTTGGACCACTTAGTCTCTAACACTCTGTGAAAGTATGAACTCAGTCACTGAGTGATCAACAAAAAGAAAGGGTGCTTCTTCACCACGGCATTTCCACCTTGTAAATTCTTCACCAAACAGTTGAATACGCTCTCTATTTTTGAATTTCTCTGCTGGCATTGATACACATGCTGGATATCAAAGCTGTTAGTGGCCAGAAGATTCCAGCTTAACCTGCCAGACTTATTTAAATGGGAGAGCAGGAATTCAGAGGACATAAATAAACATATGTCATCAGTGGACACTATGAGGTCTAGAGATAAGGGGGAATCCAAATCTCCCAAGAAGGCAACACTGCAAGAGAACGGGAAAGCTTCAAGATCAGATTAGCTATACATTCTGAACAACCATTCAGAAGGGATTAGGGATTAATACCACGATCAACACAAGACAAACAACTGAGCAATAAAACAACAGCCAAACTTGGAATTGCTCAGAGGAAAGCAGCATCCTTATCAACACTGACAGGGTAAGATACTGTACATAAACAGAGAGCAAACACCACTCCTTTCCAGCATTGAGGTTGTTACCTAATCAGGTAATGAAATCTCTGCAACCAAACAATTAAATTCAGAGCACACCAAGAACTTCGCAGAACTATGATGCCTGCTCACCGAGAAGCTACCAATTGGCTCTTATGGCTATTGTGTTTTTTAAAGTACAATAAGATACAATTTCAGTTGTTGTCTGTGTTCCTTCGAGGTCTTGCCAGTTTTTTTAAAAAGTATTTGCAAATTTAGTTCCTTCAGAGAACCCTGGGTAAAGAATCCATGGAGTACCAAAGCAGGGGTGGGTTCCTACCAGTTCTAACCTCTTCTATAGAGGAGGTTCCACAAATCTACAGTGCCGTTTAGAACCGGTTCCAGCTCCCTCCCTCCGCCCAGGAGGAATTCTGGGAGTTGAAGTCCAGAAGTCTTAAAGCTGTCAAGTTTGAACACCCTTGGGGGTTTTTTTCTAAAGGGTTAGGGGTGCAAGGGTCTTGTAACTTGACAGCTTTAAGACTTGCGTGCTTCAAATTCCAGAGTTTCTGAGCCAACATTTTGGTTGCTAAGCAAGAGCGTTGTTAAGTGAGTTTCACCACATTTTACAAGTTGGCCATGCACACCCAGTGGCATGACTGCCAAGCCACTCCCACCTGGTCACATGGCTGGCAAGCCACTCCCACAAAGCAGGCCACACCTACAGAAGAAGTTCTAAAAACATTTGAAACCCACCACTGACCCAAAGTGAAATGAAGCAGAATCCTAGGCTAAACTATATTTTTGCCTACCTATAATCCTGTACTTATTATACATGTCTGATGTTTTGAAAATAGCTGACAGCTTGCTAGGAGGAAAATTATGTGGTGGAAGGTAGACATTCGCTGCTACATTATGAAGGGGAATAGTAATAAAGATACAAACTCGTGGTTTTAGTAGAAATATTTGTTTTCTGTAACACACATATATTATGCCTTGTATTTGTAATGTATATGCTTGCCTGCTGTACGGTAAGTACCTTTTGTTCCCTGCAACTGACTTTCTGTGGCCCTGTTATTAGGGTGTGTAGAATATCTGGCAAATGTCAAAACTTGTGATCCTTGCCATTTGAACTCTTATCAATCTGCAATTAGGTTTCCTGCCTAGGCAGGGGGTTGGACTAGAAGATCTCCAAGGGTCCCTTCCAACTCTACTATTGTATTGTATTGTATTGCAATCTATGGGCATAGAACTTATCCCAGAATGGAGCTGTAAAGAGCTGTAAAACTGACACCTTTGATATGTCCCCCTTCTTCCTGAGAAGTATCTCACCTTTGACCTGTGCCCTTCACAATGAGGAGCCAAATGACCAATCCTGGGAACAGAGGAAAGAGATAACGCTGATAAGGCTAGTGAGGAGTATTGTAAAGCGAGGATGTTATTCTATGATGTCTCTAACTGTATAAAAAGGAGCTACACCTTCTCTGAAGGGTAGTTCTTCCCTGCGTATCCTTGGGGTATGTTGGGAACAACTGACCATCGTTTCTTTAAACTTTGATCAAAGACTAAATGCTGATTGTTATTCAAGCCTCCGTTTAAGACTCATGTTTGGCTCATTATGACTTGGATGTTTTCTCAAACTTCTATGGGTCTCAACGTATTCTCAAACCTCACAATTAAAATAACCCTGTAACTTGTGAAGGTGGCATGACGGCATGTCAGGGAATTTGCAACCAGGTACTTTTCCAATAGTTGTGACATAGTGCAAGAGAGGATGAGCTCTAAAGCAGGGGTTTCCTTCCAACCTTGGTAACATTAAGCCTGGCGGTCTTCAACTCCCAGAATTCTGGGAGTTGAAGTCCACCAGGCTTAATGTCGCCAAGGTTGGAGACCCCTGTTCTAAAGCATGTATCTATGAAAGCATAAGCTTCAGGTCAGGAACAGAACACTAAAATTGACTGAGATGATGGAAGCTTCCTTGTAGGTGCCGTGTAATGGCCTGGGAACAGGAGGGGGCTGGCAGGGAGAGGCCCAAGTTTTCTGTGCTAGGAAAACAAGAAACGAGAAGGGAAACAGAATCTCAGCAGGAGATTCTTGGAAACTTTGCGATTCAAAAGGAAAGTGAACTGGAAACAACTTTTGCAGCATTTTCTAACAAACTAGAAGAGAGTCAGAGATATATTGACTCAGCTTCTAAAAACAAATGACATCATGAGAACAGGGAGACAGGCTCAAAGTGGTGCGAAACATTCCACTTGAACTACACCAAATTGAGACAAGTTGGTAAAGCAAGGAACTAATGTGAATCAGCTGGAAGGCAGCTTTGAAATGGAAATAATATCAGCTTTAATATGAGCCGTGGTGACGCAATGGTTAGAATGCAGTACTGCAGGCTAATTCTGCTGACTGCCAACTGCCAGCAGTTCGGCAGTTTGACTCTCAGCAGCTCAAGGTTGACTCAACCTTCCATCCTTCTGAGGTCAGTAAAATGAGGACTCAGATTGTAAAGGGCAGTGTACTGACTCTGTAAACTGCTTAGAGAGGGCCATAGAGCACTGTGAAGTGGTATATACCGTATTTTTCGCAGTATAAGATGCACTGGATTATAAGACACACCAAGATTTTGAAGAGGCAAATTTTGAAAAAAGTTTTTGCACGCTGCAGACATCCCAAAAATGGCTCATTTTTCACGGAAACAGGTCCATTTTTTGTCAAAAAAGGGCACGCATAGCCTTTAGGAGGCTTGTAGAGTGCTCCTGGGGGCTAAGGGGACCAAATACGAGCAACAAATGGCTCATTTTTTGCAAATTGTTTTGCACAAATGGGCCCAATTTTTGTCCAAAAAAAGGCATGCATAGCCTTTAGGAGGCTTATAGAGTGCTCTTGGGAGCTCTGGGGGGGGGGGGGGGGGAGCAAAAATGAATGTAAAACAGGCAGTTCTCCCCCAGCCCACAGGAGCACTCTATAAGCCTTCTAAAGTCTATGCATGACCATTTTGGTGAAGGGATGGGGTTTCAGGAAGCCAAAAATTCTGTATTCAGTGTATAAGATGCACCCAGATTTTCATCCTCTTTTTTGAGGGAAAAAGGTGCGTCTTATACTCCAAAAATATGGTAAGTCTAAATGCTGTTGTTAAATGCTATTGTTATGATCATTTTTCACACTTAGAACTGTTGCAGCATCCCCATGGTCAGGTGATCAAAATTTGGATGCTTGGCAACTGGTATATATTTATGAAAGTTGCAGTGTCCCAGGGTCACGTGATCGTCTTTTATGAACTTCTTAAAAGCAAAGTCAACGGCGAAGCTACTGTCCAAGGTATTCTGTTCTTCTTGGAAAAATGAAGGAAGATCACTCATCTTAACCCACTGCACAGAGAATGGGCTGTTTGAGATCACATGATCAGAGCAATAATTTGCTTGGGTTGTAAAATCTGTCAATTGTCCTGACAGGCTTGCTATGGAACTGTCTCCTTCCTGCTGATCCCTGGACTTGGTTCCTATTCTACATTGCTGTTTTGGTTATGACAGAATGGCAACTTCTGTTCCTGTTGTCTTTGGGGGTATGGAGGCCCTTTTAAAAAAAACACAGTTGGTGGAACCGTCAACTGGTTGACCTAATGTATTTGCAGATAGCAATAGCAATAACACTTAGACTTATATACTGCTTTAGAGTGCCTTACAGTCCTCTCTAAGTGGTTTACAGAATTAGCATGTTGCCCTCAACAATTTGGGTCCTCATTTTACCCACCTTGGAAGGATGGAAGGCTGAGTCAACCTTGAGCTTGGTGAGATTTGAACTGCCAAATTGCAGGCAGCTGGCAGCCAGCAGAAATAGCCTGTAGTACTGCACTCTAACCACTGTGCCACCGAGGCTCATTGGGTGAAGAAATACAATGCCAGATTTCTTTTTTACTCCCAAGAACCAATTGAAAGTAGTTTACTTTTTTTCCCACTTGCCTGTTTGTTCTTGGATGGTTCCCAGTGTTGAAAACTGACACAAAGCTATGTGTATGAACTTTCTGTCCAGCACCTGTATACTCCCGAATAGCAAATCTGCAAAGACCCAAACATACCCAGATAAGGATGTCCTTGGCACTTGGCCCAAGGACCAAACTCGTGAGGGAAGACATAATTTTTAAAAAAGCTGTCCAACTTCGACAACTTTAAGACTTGTGGACTTCAACTCCCAATGTGGCTGGCTGAGGAATTCTGGGAGTTGAAATCCCCAGATTTCAGAGTTGCTAAGGTTGAATACTTCGGGTGTAGATCACTTAGACAGCTGAGGATGTTGCATGCTGTTTTGAAGGAGCTTATGGAGGAAGAATGGGCATGTGTTTAAGTAACATTGTGTGTTTATGTTTCTCACAGTACTTAAAATACTCTGTACTTTAAATTGTATATCAGATAATCTTTTGTTGCATTGCCTGTGTTCCTTGAATGTGGCATTGCCTTTGAATCCTAACAGCAGATCTTGGCTTGCTCTGCTGCCAAGACCCCTAGAGAGTGTCCAGCTTGAAATTGACTAGTCTGTCCCTGACTTAACACACACAATTAAAAAAGTAATTGGTATTGACTTTTGAACTTCTATAGTTTGGTTAAATTCCTTTTCCTGTAGCCACTGGTCTGAGAAGATAGTACTGGATACCCTTTATAAAGGCACAAATATAATTTCAAGTTACCAATACATTTTTCTCTGCTTCCCTTTTGGATAAACATAGTGACCTGCAGGCTGAAATTGGATATAAGGCTAAATAAAATGATTTCTCAATGCCAGCTTTCAACAACTTGTACCTATCAACTGCGCCTCAGCTGGGTAAACCCAAATCACAAGGTGGTAATTATAAGTAATACTTGACTCACAACCATTTGAACTTACAATGGTGCTGGAAACAGTAACTTATGATTGGTCCTCACCCTTATACCCATTGCAGCATCCCTACAGTCACCTGATCAAAATTGGACCACTTGCAGCATCCTCTGGTCACGTGGTCACCATTTATGAACTTCTCAGGAGACTTCTGGCAAGACAAGTTGATGGGGGATGTGTTAGATTGGGTAATGAAAGGCACAAAAGGCTAAGATAACAACAGCTCTTTATTTGGTTAAGTACCGGCATCCACTGAGTGAGAGGTCTGGCAGCTCCCTTTTTAAAGGGGAGCCGGCCAGCGCTTCAGCCAATCAGGTCTCTCTCTGTTCCCGCCTGAAAAGAGAGAATCTGACTGGAAACTACTATTGTCCTTGCAACAACTAGAGGGGGGAGTATCTTAACAGGATGCAAATCTGCTTAACAATTGCTTGACTCATTTAACAACTGTGGTGATTTGCTTAATGACTGTGGTAAAAAGGTCATATAGTGCAGTGTCACTCATTTAAAGACTGCATCACTTAGTGACAGAAGTTCTGATCTCATTATTGTAAATCAGGGGCTACCTGTAAGAGGAACGAAAAACCCTGACTCTTTGCTGCCACAGAGTGGTAGATAAGGTAGAACTGACTGACAGATCTATAGCCATTTTGGATAAATTGTGTCGCTGTGCCTGAGAAACGAATATTTCCCGAATGAAACCCTTTCTTAATTTAACTCCCAGAATTCCTCAGCCAGCTGCCATACTGGGAGTTGAAGTCTACAAGTCCTAAAGTTGCGAGACCACCTGCAGCATACATCCAGATGACCATTACGCTGAAATTAAGAGACGCGAATCCTTTGCCGCCTTCTAGTGTTAAGTAGTTGATCGAATGAGAGTCCTTTGAGGAAAAATGGGAGAAGTATTGGACCAGTACAGATTACCTGTTAGTCCTACGAAGAGACCAGAGCAGGAAATAAACTCCACCGGAGACTAAACACTACTTTTATTTAGATTGACTATAGTAACATGAGCTTGTCAGTCTGATTGTACCCTCACCCCTCTGCTTTTATAACCATATGAAATAGGAAGATCTCTCTCTGAGATGTTTGTGTGTGCTTTGTACATGTGCCAGACCTAATCTACACTTTTCTTCTTTCTCTCAAGGCCACCCTCTTTATTCTCCACGGTACTATCTAACAGACATTGTATATGGAGATTACTGACTGCTATTTCCATGGTTACTGACATTTGAATTTTACCCATGAAAAAATGCCAATTGCTGGACTTCCGGTTCCGGCGGCTACGGCGACAGGCAGATCGCTGCCTGCTCCAGCTCTCCCGGTGGGCTTCCCCCGCTTCTGGGGGGGCACAAGACGCCTTGGAGGGGCGTCTTGCCGAAGGAACGGCTCGCGGAGGGTCCTGGCGTCGGCGGCGGCTGGCGGGGGCTCCTCCGCTTCGTTCTAGGCATCGGGGAGCAGTTTTGGAGGACGTGCGTGCGCATGCGTCTCGCCCCATGCCGATCGGAGAACACACTTCCGAACGAAGCAGCGGCAGTATGGTGAGAGGCTTCCTTTCTGCATTCCTTCGCTTTTGAATTGATGAACTTTTCAGCACTTTTAAAAAGTTAAACTTTCGGATCCCTGCTAGAGGTGCGGCTAGAGGGAGGGGGATTTCCCCCCCTCCCTCGGACAAGCGGCTTGAAAAGACTTTCCTTCCATCCCCAGAGAGGAGGAGGGGGGAGAGCCAACTAATGATGCCTCACCCCTATAAAAGTGATTTTCATTCGACCTAGCTCCAGAACTAATGGATGAACTGAGAACTTTTTGAACTTTTAAAAATTTTACTATGCCTCTGAGCCCAAAGCTGGCAGGGCAAGATGGCACACTTCCGTTGTCTTCATGAACTGTGAAACCTGACTCCACCTTTAAAATTCAGGCTTCCGGTCTTTGTCTCCGAGTCACCCAGAGGAATTTCTTGTGGATTGCTACTTTCTGAACTCTTTGGAGAAAAAAAACTTTCATCTACTGCTAGAGTGACTAAAGAAATCCCCATCTGTTTGGATCCTCTGCCTTCTGAATTCGCCTGCCTGCTCTACCTCTCCAGCTGCCCAGTCTCTACTTTGACTGATCTCCTTGCTTCATAAACCATGTCTCCAAAAAGACCACCTCCTGGAAAGCCTGGCTTTGCTACTTCTGCTCCAACGTCTGCAACGTCTAGTCCAGCTACACAGTCAAAGATATCAGAACTGATGCAACCCAAGACTACAGAGATAGACTTCCAACAAATGCTTCAACAAATTTTACAAGGCCAGGAGGAAATTAAGAAACAGTTAAGGGAAATGAAAGATGAAATTAAACAGAATCAAGCCCAAATCTTTAAGAACTCACAGAGACTGGACCTTGTGGAGGGTGGGGTGGCGGAGGCGAGGGGGGGGGGTAGAGGCCTTACAGAAGGGGAACAAAGAACTTGACATCCAACAAATGAAAGCAGAGTTTGAAAGAATGTCCTTTTATCTTAGATTTCAAAATGTAATAGAAGCAGATGGGGAAAATATAAGGGACATTATGACTAACATTCTAGCTGAATACATACACAAAGATAAACAGCAGATGGAATGGGAGATAGATCTAGCTTATAGAGTGAATTCAGCATATGCCAGAACACATAATGTACCCAGGGAGGTTCATATTAAATTTCTTAGGAAAACCACAAGAGATGAAATTCTGGGTGTACAAAGGGGGCAAACACTGACATACCACGATAGGGAGATAACCATTCTAAAGCAGATTCCCAAAAAAATTAGGGAAAAAAGGAAAAGCTATTCGCAATTGGCGAATAAATTATACCAGAAGGGGGTGTGGTTTAGATGGTTGATGCCTGAAGGTATGCTGATATTCTGGGAGGAGACAAGAATCAGAATCAACACACCCATAGAGGCACAGGCCTTTATGGAAAAAAACAAAGCGAACCTAGAAAAAACAGATGACACTACAACGGTTATACAGGACACGGGAGGGGCCGGAGCTCTGCCAGCGGGGGGTGAAGGGGCAACACCAAGAAAGCTCAGATCACAAAAATAAATAAGAAAACCACAATGTTATAAACAGACCGAAAGTATTAATGAATTTACAACTAGACTATATATTATAATTATATAAACTGATTGAAAAGTATTTTTTCTAGAATTAATATGCTGATTTTTATTATGACTATGTAATAAGGTTTGATATTTTGATGTAACCTAGGAGTCTGGAGGGAGGGGGCGTCTGCCATACTTGCAACTGCCAAAATTTGTAACTATTCCACTTACCCTTTTCCGCATAAATGTTTTTAAAAAAACCAATAAAACTTCTTGAAAAAAAAAAAAAAAAAAGAAAAAATGCCAATTGCTAATCTTACGGTGTTTCTTAGAGGAGTTATACTGATAACCCCAGAGTATGGACCTGTTCCAGAGGCATGTCAAAGGAATGCTATGGAGATAGCATAGTTAGGCTGATATTATCTCCTCCCTACTCTTGGACAGTAGCAAAGCATTGTGAAGCCTCTATGTGAATGAACTCCCATACAGAGTGAAGCTAATAAATACATTACTGTATTCAGAGAAAGACCTAGAGAAATACAAGAAATGTTACTTTTGTTGTAAAAAAAAATCATGAGTAGACTGGCTTGGATACTATTTAAAGAAAGACTACTGGAACAGGATGGAAAACACTATGTAAGAATCAAAAGTGGGTAAAGCTATATTATAATGATTTAGACGAGGGGATAGAAGGGGAACTGATTAAGTTTTCACGTGATACCAAGCTGGCAGGAATAGCCAACACCCTAGAAGATAGGCGCGAGATACAGAAGGAGCTCGAAAGAAAAAAGTAAGGTTTTACATTTAGGCAAGGAAAGCCAAATGCAGATGTATAGAATAGGTAGTACTTGACTCAACAGTAGTAACTGTGAGAGGGATCTTCGACTCCTAATGGACACTCACTTAAATATAGTGACGTGCGGTGAGGTTTATGGCTGGTGAGGCACTGACATAGTGGTGGGTTTCAAATTTTTTTAGACTTGTGGACTTCAACTCCCAGAATTCCACAGCCAGGCATCCTCAGTTCCAATTTTAAGCGACAGCATTTGTTTTTCTCCTTTGCTAAAGAAGCTTACTTCTTTCTTTTTCTTTTTCTTCTCCCTTCCCCACCTCCCTCCCTCCGCCCTCTCTCAAATACACACACACACACACACACACGTTGGATTGGACTATCTCTCCTACCCCCTTCCCTCTCTCTCACTCACTCTCTCTCAAACAAACACATACACACACACACACACACACACACACACACATATATACATACACACACAAAATTGGATTGGAGGGAAGAGCACCAGCGAGGAGACCACAGGAGCCTTTGCCCATAGCCCCGCACCAGGAGGATGAAGTTTGAATTCCTCCCCCTCCCTCTGACACACACTTACCTTTTCCAGCTGTTTCAGAGAGGATTTCAACTCTGCTCTTGCCTCAGGTCCTCTGAAGAAGCCCCGCCCAAACGAGCGCCCTCTACTATGAGGCAGGAGAACTGTGTGCCTCACCTACGTCAGGAATTTTTAGGCTTTTAACCGTTGCTTAACTCTGCTCGAGTGATCATAAAACTCCTAAAGTCAGACTAGATGAAGCATGCAGTTCTCCTGCCTCATAGTAGAGGGCACTTTTTTAGAGGCTTTTTAAAACAGTTAAGTAGAGTCATCCATGGTGAGGCAGCAACTAGCTCAGCCTGACCTCAATTCTCCCCTTTTTCCTTTTTCCTTTTACATTTTCTTTTCTTTTCTGGATGACAGTGGTGAGGCTGTGTCTCCCCTGCCTCACCTGACTGCACGTTGCTGCTTAAATACAAACCAGCAGTATGGTGCAGGTGCAAAAAAAAAAACAACCCAACACGTCGTAGGCTGCATTAATAAAGGGATTCAAGATCATATGAAGTCAGTGGTGGGTTCCTACCAGTTCGGCCTGGTTTGGCCGAACCAGTAGTGATTTGACAGCCTGGGTCGCTGGAACTGGCAGTGACACAGGCCTGCCACACCCCTAAACCGGTTCACCAGGCAGCACCATAGGCGCCGCCATCTTGTTTTTCACTTCTGTGTATGTGCAGAACAATTTTTATTGCACTGCGCATGCATGTGCATGCAGCTGCCCATGAGTGAGCCGGCAGTAGTGCCTGCCAGAACGCACCCCTGCATGAAGTGTTAATACAAATGTATATTGCCTTGGTAAGACCACACTTGCAATTAGCATCTAGTTTTGGTTACCACAATATGAAAAAAGATATTGAAACTCTAGGGAGAGTGCAGAGAAGAGCAACAATGATGATTAGGGGACTGAGAACTAAAACATGTGAAGAATGGCTGCAGGAACTGGGTATGTCTAGTTTAATGAAAAGGAGTATTAGGGGAGACATGATAGCAGTGTTCCAGTATCTCAGGGGCTGCCACAAAGAAGAGGGAGTCAAGCTATTCTCCAAGGCACCTGTGGACAGAACAAGAAGCAATGGGTGGAAACTAATCAAGGAGAGAAGCAACTTAGAACTGAGGAGAAACTTCCTGACAGTTAGAACAATTAATCAGTGGAACAGCTTTCCTCCAGAAGTTGTGGATGCTCTGGAACTGGAGGTTTTTAAGAAGAGTTTGGACAACCGTGTGTCTGAAATGGTATGAAGTTTCCTGCTTGAGCAGGGGGTTGGACTAGAAGACCTCCAAAGTAGATCCTGTGACATGATTTTGCGTCCTATTCCTGTTATCTCTCTCTCTCTCCCTCTCCTGAATGAAACTGCAATAAAGGAAGAAAATTAACTGCTATTTCCTATGCTTCCTCTTCAGTAGGAATTGTATTCTACAGTTATTATTCCCTGATTCCAAGATTCTATTTTCTGCTAGCAGCTGCTTCACATAGTAATTTTCAGCAAGTTGGATGAGATGGACTTAAACTTCTTTAAACACCATTATCTTACCCACACTGATGCTCCAGTAGGATTGTGGCCGGGCAACTGAATCATCTGAAAAGCAACACTCAGCCAGACTGATGGTGGCATCTGAGAAATTTACAAGGTTACAAAGTCTGCAGGCATCTGATGACATGAGGTGTAGCTCAAGACGGGTTATGTTTTTTAATAAAATGTGTCAGTCTGAAAAGGTGCTACCAGACGCTTCCTGATTTAGGTCTGCAAGGGTGATTATACCTGCAGCACGCATCCAGGGGTATGGATTCAATTCTGGTGGAAGATTAAAACAATATATTTGTGCTTGTATTTTCGAAGCAATGCATAGATGAGAAATTAATATTGTAAATGAGGTGCTGCTTGGATATCATTAATGGTAGGATGCAGTAATGAGGGCCTGGGACAGAAATAATATAATCTATTAAATGGGATTCGATAGAAGAAGCATTCCCCCGAGGAATGGAATATAATGGCTTTAGCTTGTTAGGAAAGGAACCAGCCAAGGATCCCAGTTTTCACTGAAGACTTAACAAGCAACAATTGTATTGGTTGCAAGAAATCAAGTATGAATGATTGCAAAATATTTGTTTGTTTATTAAATTTATTTGCTGTCCATCTTGTATCCAACTACTCTGGGTAACCCCATTGGGTCCCCAAGCCATCTGGCAAAGCCAGGTGTTAAGGCTCTTTTGAAACGTCAGGAGTGTGGGAGCCAATCTCACCTCAATGGGTAAGATGCTCCAGAGGGCAGAAGCCATGGCAGAGAAGACTCTTCTTCTGGATCCTGCCAGGAGAAATTACTTTACTGATGGGATCTGCAGTATGCCCTATCAATGACCATATTGGCACTTTATATCAAGCCATGCTTGGATTGCGCCTAGTATGAGTTAAATGATGCTTAAAAGCAACTGTGTTGATCCAAACTGGAAATGGCTCATACTTCTAAACTATGGAGCAGCCCTAGCGTATAATTTAAATCAACACACGCACACACACACACAGACACGTGAGCCAAGGTGGTGCAGTGGTTAGAGTGCAGTACTGCAGGCTACTTCTGATGACTGCTGGCTGCCTGCAATTTGGCAGTTCAAATCTCACCAGGCTCAAGGTTGACTCAGCCTTCCATTCTTCCGAGGTGGGTAAAATGAGGACCCAGATTGTTGGGGGCAATATGCTGACTCTGTAAACTGCTTAGAGAGGGCTGTAAAAGCACTATTAAGTGGTATATATATAAGTGCTATTGATATCTATCTATCTATCTATCTATCTATCTATCTATCTATCTATCTATCTATCTATCTAAATCTCGGACACTTGCTAAGCCTCTGAATTTCGTTCATATGACAACGGGGATGCTACAATGGACATAAGTATGAAAAACGGTCACTTTTTTCATTGTCATTGTAACTTTGAACAGTCACTAAATGAACTGTTGTAAGTCAAATTATCTGTACATATTGACCTTTTTTTGCCAATTTTATATTGAGATTTCACAGGATTTGAGCAGCATGATGCTAAAGCCAAGGCTGAAAAGAGATCTGCTTGATACAGAAAGAAGGAGAGGGCTAAGTGCTATGGCAACCATTTTTCATGCTAGCTGGAATTTGGTGTATTCATACATATCCAAGGAAAGTCTTTCTAGCTATAGCTTTTTAGGCCTCAATCCAGAATACTGATGAGATGGCATTCTATGTTTTTGAAAGTATATTTATGTTGAGATTTGAGGTAAATCAAGCAACCCATCAAATCCAGCCCTAGGAGGAGGAGGAAGAGAGGGAATGAGGAGGAGGGGGGGGAGGAGGAGGTAAAGGAGGAAGAGGAAGAAGAAGAGGAGGAGAAGGAGGAAGAATAAACGAAAAAATAGTAGTAGTACTTTGGGGGGATGTTTATGTTTTAGTTGTTGAAAGGGGAAGGAAGATATTTATTCCAAAAGAGATAGATATCTATTCCATCCCTCTTAGCAATTTGAACACCATATTGAGGCTGCACAGTGCCAAAGCTACATCTTTAAAGTGCTATAGACAGGCCATTCATTCATGTTCTAAAGTGGAGATCAAATTTGAAGTATTCTCCACCTTATTTTCCCTCCACCTATAGGTTCATCTTTTACACTGTTTAGAATGATTTTCTAAACATTTTTTCTACAGACTTTTGAGGCTGGAGTCTAAGCTACTATGAGTCCAGTGAAGGAACTACAAGATACAGGAGATTTGAGGTAATTGACTGAAGTACCCAGTTAGCCACTTGTTTATTGGGTAAGTTTTATCAAAACATTGTGTCTTTAATTTCAACTTTCCGCTGCAAAACAGGAAAAGCAATATGTTTTCATCAGTTGATCAATGGGATGATAAAATAATAAGGATATATTTATTAATTCTGCAGAATTAGAGCTATCTCAATGGGATTGACATTTGAATAACCATATATGGGGAAGGGGAAGTGGGTTGTTATGCACTATGAAGAATTGAACCCGAATAATCCCCCTTTTTTTAACCCTAAGCCAAAACATTTGTTACCATTACTCTGATAATCAGAAATGTGGTTATTAAAGAATGATAGCATATTCTTTAGACATATCTTAAAAGAAAAATTAGGAGCATCAGCAGGAGAGACAAACTGGAAGTCATGATTGAACTACTGAAGTTCCTTCCCCTTTTAAGTGTGCCTCATGTGCTGCTGGCCTTGTGAACGGAAACACACGATTCAAACTTTTATACAAAATGCATAAGCGGTATTTCAGTATATTTATCCTCCTCATTATTTAACACCTCAGGCGCGGTCGTCTACATATCTGGTTTTTTTTTTTTAAAAAAAACAAAGCATCAAAAATTTATAATGTATTTAAAAGCAAGTGGGAATTTAATGGAACCAGAATCATAGGGTTGAATGAACCTCAGCAAGATCAAGCTTTAATTGGTAGTGTAGCAGGATCTTTTGTCCCAGTATACATAACAGCTCATCCGTTTGAAGCAACACTGTGTTGTGTGATCAGGCTTCATTCAGCAAACGTTTCACATTCCTTTGAGTTGTTGCATTACAGAAATGAGCTGCTGATTGCACTGCTGAACATTTTGCTGTTCATCTCTCAGCCTTTCCTGATCTTGAAGAATTGCTTCCTGTGGGAGAAAAGTCAGAAGGCGCACTTAGATTAAAATTCTGAACCACAGGAATAAGTGCAAAGCATAAAAATAACTATATCTCTCTTCCAGACCCTTTCCATAAAGTTTTTCGGTTCCAGAATCTGAGCAGGTGTTATACAATCTTCATGAGCAAATAATTGTTTTAGGGAAGTAAAATACACGTTTTAAAATCTCTAATCACCCTGTCCAGAGGGAAATAAAATCACGTGAAGCTTTTCTTCTGAAATTTTTTTTGCTGCATTGTGTTAAGCAATGACTCATTTAATCATGATTTGTTACATAAACTATCATTCATTTGGTTAAGATGACACTTGGTCATGGGAAACTTCCAAACTCCTTTTATGTGACCCACTTTGGACTATTGTCTTTATTTGGTCTTGGTTGAAAAACAAAATGCATGAAAACTATAATTTGGATGCTCTGAAATAGGTATGGCAATTTAATTACCCTCAAGTTCCTTCCCTCCTCAGAATTATAGGGGGGAAATTCACAGATCTGCCCACATGTTTGCCAAAGCTTTCTTGATATGCATCAGTGTTCCATCCACTGTGACCTTCACTATCAATTCTGATGTAGGCTCTTGGATACAAAAAAATTTGCCTCTTTCCTCCATTCAGCCATAAACTCTACTTTATTAACCGCAATGGCTTAATCTATATAATGTGTGAAAGGAAAAAAAAAGCCAAGCAACCAAAACACATAATATGAAATAGGTCAGGTCGTCCATCCTGCCCCCACCCTGAAATGATACTTTTTTATCTACTCATATGGAACATGTTTCCAAAGTGCTAGGTGGACAGAAACTGAGGCAAGTGACAGGAGCTCACTTCAATATGCAGCGCTAGGACTTGAACTGCAGGAGCAGAAACCTTCTCCAGCGTTATTAAGTCACTAAAGTACCACACCTGTTGGGTTGGATTGAGAGAGCGACTGATCCAAAATCACTCAGTCATTTTCATGCCTAAGACGGGACTAGAAGTCTTGTGGTTTCTAGCCTGGTACTTCAACCACTAGACTAAAGAATTAGTAATAACAAAGAGAAAACTACAACAGATTTTTCTGTAATGTTAAAGTATGGAATTGGTTTAATATTCACCACAGATTTAAGTTGACCAGTATAGTATGCACATATACAGCATTAGCTTAACAAAATGACCTGCTCCATCTACTGTTTCATTTAGCTAGTTGAGGCATTGGATGGTGCAAGAGGTTTTATTTGCTTTGTATATGATTTTTCCAGAAGTGAATGCTCACCATGGGAATTTTTAGAACTAAAAATCGGTAATTAAAATGGACTTGTAGAGAAATAAATGCTATTTATTGCTCCAATAAAAATCAGTTGTTGACTTGAAATATTTCACAGAAAAAAAAAATGCATGTGCACATAATGTATTAACATATATACATATTAAAAACTGGAATCTATAGAAAATTATGCTCTGAAAACAATTCTATGCTGTTTAATTAGATCTAGTGATATGAGAATCATCATAGTATTTTTTTTTTGCATCACTTCCTCACGTGGGGACGAAAAATAAGGACCTTGCATTAAAAATTGACCTCCATTCTTTGTCTCTTTTTCAAAGCTGATTTATGTTTGATGATCTTGACAATAGTTGAAAAACATAAATCATCAGTTACACGACAAGCGACTGTGTTTTTAACTCAATGAGATTAAAATCTTTATGAAAAATTATTGTAACTGATCTCAGTTGTGATGTTCCAGATTAATTAATTAACTTTACTAACACAAGAATGCAATATTAGGAAAAGAGTAATGTAGACATTAACGATCTTCCAGTGTGATGAAATTATGTGGACAATAAAACTACTGGAATGGGAAGAAGAAAAGCAGGAGGGGTGACGCTCACAAGTTCTATTCTGATGATTTGAGTCCTTTTGTATGATAGCTCCATGGGAGCTGTATTTTTCTGAGATTGCTGCTCAGTAGCTACATGATAAAAAAAAGTATAACACAGTGGTGTCCAAACTTGGGAACTTTAAGACTTGTGGATTTCAACTCCCAGAATTCCCCAGCCAGCATGGCTGGCTGGAGAATTCTGGGAGTTGAAGTCCACAAGTCTTAAAGTTCCCAAGTTTGGACACCCCTGGTGTAACACAATATCTGTTGTTTTTAATAAATGAACATGTAGTTCACACCAAGCCAAGGTATCATAACTCCGGGGAAGGTAGAGGGTACTAAAAAGATCATGTGCTTTGGGGAAGAAGGGAAGCAGGGCAGCAGTATGCAAGGCCGTATCACACTTATATGGGTGACCCTAGTATTCTATTTTGGGGGGAACATTGTTGTTTTAAAGAAGGAAAGGACTAAGGCTTATTCAGACCTCACACTTTAAAATGGCAGTAAACTTTGCTGCTGATTTACATAGAATTGAAATATTGTGATGCAGCTAGAGCAGTGGTGGGATTCAAAAAATTTTTATTACTGGTTCTGTGGGCCTGGCTTGGTGGGCATGGCATGACTTGGTGGGCGTGGCATGGTGGGTATGGCTTGGTGGGTGTGGGAGGGGAAGGATACTGTAAAATCTCCATTCCCTCTCCATTCCGGGGGAAGGATACTACAAAATCCCCATTCCGATCACCTGGGACTCGGGAGGCAGGGAATAGATGGGGGTGGGACCAGTCAGAGGTGATATTTACTAGTTCTCTGAAGTACTCTAAATTTCTGCTATCAGTTCTCCAGAACTGGTCAGAACCTGCTGAATACTACCTCTTAGTTGGAGGTGGTTTTGGTAAGAGTAAAATGCGTTTTTAGATTTTTATTAAGGCTGAAGGCTGTGGGGAGATCATCTTTACTTTAAAATGTAATAATTGTTTGTGATACACTTTTATTGTTATGATGAAAAACTGAAAATGTATTTAGAAATAGCAAAAATAGAAAACAGACTTCAGTCATACTTGATATTTGGGACTATTGGATGTACCGGTATATTAAAATATTTTCACTTATAAACT
This sequence comes from Natrix helvetica, assembly GCF_964273705.1. Lineage (NCBI taxonomy): Eukaryota > Metazoa > Chordata > Lepidosauria > Squamata > Natricidae > Natrix > Natrix helvetica. Next base: position 62,924,397 of record NC_138552.1, read on the forward strand.
AGTACTGAGATGTGCCTTCATAGACTCACCTTATAGCTTTCCATAGACCATAATATAGTTTTAAGATCTTTTCTCCCTGCTGACTTTCTGTCCACCCCTGGAACCAAACTGGGGAAAACTACTTTACAGCTGTATAATTAAAAAAAGATTGGAATATTTTGCTCCACTCTTCCAGTTTGCATCCAAAATAGATCCTCCAGCCCAACTCAATACACGAATGGAACAAATATGTAATTTAATATTCCACTAGGGAATATTCATGTATTTAAATATTTTAGCTGTCCAATAACTGGATTTGTCAGGCCAGATTGCAATGCTTCTTAACAATAGTGAAATCATAGAAATGATATAAACAATATTATTTTTGAGTACATTACTCAGAAAATACTATTAATCTCTCTCTCTCTCTTGCCCCACTCTCACCAAAATTTGTGGTTTAGACCGAAACAAAGCTCTTTTTAATGTAGGACTGCACACTACAACTTCAATAGGAACAGGGACCTTTTGAGTGTTGTTTTAATAGATCCTTCGGGGATATCATTGCAATTAGGCCAAAATTATTTAATCTAGAAGGCAGTAAGAGTCTTGTTCAATGTCACTGAACAGAAAAAACAATATTATTTCTGAAAACACAATTTATCTTAACTTTCCCAAGCTCCAGCAAATGCAGCAGCTTTATCAAACTGGTTTTAGTTTTGAAACATGGGTACTATATTTATCTTACAGGACTGAAATTTTGTTCCAGGGAGTTGTTTTATGTTGAACATCAAAAGCAACTCAGGGGAAAGAGGATAAGGAAATGTTGGGAAACTTGCCAGCCTCTACCCTTCTCTTGACTTTTGTAAATATTTACTCTCAGTTTGAAGAGTTCCTCTTTTTCCCTGTCATTCTCCTCAGCTCTGGCTTTGAGCCATGCTTCGTTTTGGACTTTGTGTTTTTCTAGCATCACTTGTAGCTCCTGAGTTAAAGAAAGAAAAATCTTTATTAGAAAGTTAAGAATATTTACCACCATCTACCAACTACATAACTACACCATCCAATTCACATCAGTTCCCCAGCTTTGTTAACAATTATAACAAGTGAAGGCTATCTAAAGGAATGCAGCTGTAAGTAATGCTAAGCAAATGGTATCAGGTTGCTTTTCCCTCCCTCACTGGCATCATTACTTTGCCTCGGTTTTCTTACTCTAGTCTAGTCAAAGATAGGAAGCCCAAGGTTTTCAAAAGGACCCAAGAATGATCTATCCAAGCAACTGTGACCTAAGACTGTTAAAAACATTCTCTTATCTCCCCCACCTTCGCACCACTGATTATTGGAGTGTAGTAAAAAAATGGCAGATACAAAAAAAAAATACCGTATGTTTGACATCTCCAGCGAATTTTTTGACACTTAAAGATCAATATTGCCTGGCAATAACCATTTACCAGCCCAGACACCAGATTCTGTTCCTTGGATGTGCTATAATATGATCTTTATAAGTTTGCATTTTCCTTCATTAATATGTGATTTTTTAAAATGTTAATGTTATATTGAAATATTTTTAAATATAACTTTTCTCTATGTTTCTAGGGTTTTCCAGCTTAGTTCTTTGGGATTTGCTCTTGTTCAGCCTTTAAAGTCTTTCTACTCGTTCTTCCTCGTAACCAGAGGTGCTTGAACTTAAAGAATTAGGAATTCAGTGACTCATAATGAGATAAAGGCAACGGGAAGATGTATCCATAGACTCAAATTTATCTTTCCCTCCAGGAGAGATCATGACAATCAATACTTCTTTTCCTACTACGCCAGCTTTCAATAAACCTAGGACAGGGATGACAAACCTTTTCAGCACCGAGTGCCAAAAAGGTTGCACAGAAACATCACTCGTGTGTGTGCACGCGCTTGTCAGGGCCGTACTCTGGACAAGCTGAACTTCCTGGTTGTAGCGCACATGCGTACATGACAATCAGACGGCCGGTGCATATGCACAGGCTGGTTTTTGGCACTTCCATGCGCACAAAGGGATCGCATTAAAAAAAAGCCAAACATCTGGGTTCTGGAACGCATGCGCACCCGACAATCAGCTGGCCACCGCACATGCACACACCAGTTTTCAGCATGTGCGAAGTACAGCTGATCATCGTGCTGGCATGCATACCAGAAACCCAGAAGACAAACAGGCAGGGCCGTCCATCCCGGGCAACATGGCTTTGCGTGCCACTCTGGACATGCATGCCATAGGTTCTCCATCAGAGACCTAAGACAACTTTGGTTGAGTAATCCTCATTTTTCCCTTCCCCCCCCCCCCACAGGACTATAACCTTCTTTCTATTTTATTCTCCCTTACCAAGAGAGGTGGTATTTGTGCAAAAGTGTAACTCATAGAGTGTGTAGGTGTTTTATGAACACTGCATGTTATAAACTTCTTGTTCTCTGGTATAACAAGAAGCCTTAAACTTTTCCCCCATCCCTTGCTACGGCAAGACATTTTTGCATCTTCTTTTTCCTTTTATTTTCCTGCCAATAATAACTGAATACTCGGCAGACTCCACAAAAATGATCCATACTTTTCTGTGAGTTCACTGCAGGTCTTAACTCTCCCTGAAGTGAATGTATCAATTTCCCCATGGATTATTAATTGCCTTGGAGTTCTGTATGACTGCTAATTTTAACTATTAAATGTCAAGTGTGTATTTGTTTGCCTCGAATGCTATTCACTTCAAAAATATTGAATCTATTGCATTAGTTATTAAGTATAATTTTATTTTGGGTCTCCCAGAAGATATTAGCTTGTTGAAGGTCTTGACAGAATTAGTAATGAAGGTAGCCCCAATTTGCAACACTAGTATTAACAGAGATAATACTAATACTGCTAATAATAAATAATAATAAACCCTACCTTCTGCTGGTTTTCCAGGTTTTTGTCATACTGATCCTTTTCATGCTGAAAAGCCTTGGTTGCCTGAGCTAGTTCAGCTTTTATCCTGAAATGATAAAAAATAAGAATTGAGCTTTATTTTAAAAAGCAAGCAAACACAAACAAATGTACAGAACAGATATATAGAAATAACTATATACATCCATTCATATACATATTCCGTAACTGAAAGAAGTACCATCAACATGTACTATATTGCTATAGTTTTATGTTGATTAAACTCACATACATACATGTCTCATATTTTAATGTTATTTTGTTTGGAGGTGGAAAAATCTTTCCCAGCAAAAACACCAGAATATAGCCTGTAGATAGCTAAGAAGGGAATTGATCAGGGATATTGTTTTAACTTATTTTTTACATTGGTCTAATTAAAATAGAAAATATCTTCAAAATATGATCTCAACTGGGAAATATACAATAATACAATAGTAGAGTTGGAAGGGACCTTGGAGGTCTTCTAGTCCAACCCCCTGCCTAGGCAGGAAACCCTATACCGTTCCAGACAAATGGCTATCCAACATCTTCTTAAAGACTTCCAGTGTTGGGGCATTCACAACTTCTGGAGGCAAGCTGTTCCACTGATTAATTGTTCTGTCAGGAAGTTTCTCCTCAGTTCTAAGTTGCTTCTCTCCTTGATTAGTTTCCACCCACTGCTTCTTGTTCTGTCCTCAGGTGCCTTAGAGAATAGCTTGACTCCCTCTTCTTTGTGGCAACCCCTGAGATATTGGAACACTGCTATCATGTCTCCCCTAGTCCTTCTTTCTCTTAAGCTAGACATACCTAGTTCCTGCAACCGTTCTTCATATGTTTTAGTCTCCAGTCCCCTAATCATCTTTGTTGCTCTTCTCTGCACTCTTTCTAGAGTCTCCACATCTTTTTAACATCGTGGCGACCAGAACTGAATGCAGTATTCCAAGTGTGGCCTTACCAAGGCATTATAAAGTGGTATTAACACTTCGCGTGATCTTGATTCTATCCCTCTGTTGATGCAGCCTAGAACTGTGTTGGCTTTTTTGGCAGCTGCTGCACACTGCTGGCTCATATTTAAATGGTTGTCCACTAGAACTCCAAGATCCCTCTCACAGTTACTACTATTGAGCACGGTACCACCTATACTGTACCTGTGCATTCCGTTTTTGTTGCCTAAATGTAGAACCTTACTCTTTTCACCATTGAATTTCATTTTATTAGATAGTGCCCAATGTTCAAGTTTGTCAAGATCCTTCTGTATCTTAAGCCTATCTTCTGGAGTGTTGGCTATTCCTGCCAGCTTGGTGTCATCTGCAAATTTGATGAGTTCCTCATTTATTCCCTCATCCAAATCATTGATGAAGATGTTGAAGAGTACTGGGCCTAAAACAGAGCCTTGGGGTACTCCACTGCATACTTCCCTCCATGTAGATGCAGTTCCATTGAGGACTACACGTTGAGTGAGGTTGGTCAGCCAGTTACGAATCCATCTGGTGGTGATGCTGTCTAACCCACATTCTTCTACTTTATCTAGTAGTAGTAGGTTATGGTCTACCTTATCAAAAGCCTTACTGAAGTCCAAGTAAACTATATCAACGGCATTCTTCTGGTCCACTAATTTTGTCACATTATCAAAGAATGCAATAAGATTAGTCTGGCATGATCTGTTTTTGACAAATCCATGTTGACTTTTGGCTATTACTTTGTTTGCTTCTAGGTGTTTGCAAATTTGTTGCTTGATTATTTTTTCCAGAATCTTTCCTGGTATTGAGGTCAGGCTGATAGGTCTGTAGTTTCCTGGATCTATTTTTTCTCCTTTTTTGAAGATGGGAACCACATCAGCTCTTTTCCAGTCCTCTGGTAGCTCCCCGGTGTTCCAGGATCCCCGGTGTTCCAGGATATATGCTGGAGAAGATGCTTCTATACTGTTGTCAATAAAAGAACATGGATCTGTCCTTATAGGGTACCAGAAGTTGATTTAAAGTCAATTTTACCTTCATCCATGTTGCCTATTTCCAATTGGATTTGGGGATGGGGGAATGAAGAAGGTAACGAAGCCCATACAATTGAAGGCCTGTTCCTTTGCCACTCACATAAAAAGGGAAGGCCATTTGACTGTGCAGCTAACAGAATAATAGAATAACAGAGTTGGAAAGGACCTTAGAGGTCTTCTAGTCCAGTCCCTTGCTCAGGTAGGAGAACCTATACTATTTCAGACAAATGGCTATCCAATCTCTTCTTAAAAGCTGAGATACTTCTTTTGGATTTTGACACTGCCTCCACCCCCATGAGTTTAATTCACCTATTCACATATAAATGTGTTTGTGTGTGTGTGTATGTTCTAGCATAACTCTGGAACGCTTTGAGCAATTTCAACCAAACTTGGTACACAGATGACTTACTCTCTGGAAACAAATACTGTGGGGGTAAGACACCGCTAACACCCCTTGGGGTGTGTGTTCTGTTAAGATACAGCCTGTTGTGCCTTAAAATGGTTTCTACTGTACTGCCATAAAATAGCTTCTACTGTACAGTGGAGCGGAGTTGCCATGGTAACAGCTTCACAGTACTCCACAAGGGAGCTCCCTCTAATAAGGGGGAAAATCCAACATTAGAAATTATGTTTGGTCCGGACATTTCCCCCCCCCCCCCCCATAAATACATACCCGGGCAACACCAGGTTATTGGCTAGTCCTACATTAAAAAAAATATGGCAATAACAATCATCACTATATTATGCTTCGTATTTTATTCTGACTCTTACTAAAAGTCATAGTTAAGATAAAGATGAAACAATTACATTTGCAGGCAGTTTGTAGTATATTCTGTAACAATAACAACTATGCTTATGATATTTTTGCAGGGTAAACCTAACTTTCTGATTTTTGAGGAAATTATTTTACTCTGAGTAAACTGTAGAATAAAAATACTTACATATTAAGTTTTTGAAATTCAGAGTCCAATAATCCGAAAGCCTTTGTAATCATTTTTATTGCTTGGTTACATATAGAATGGAAATCCTGGAGCTCTTCTATCTATATGGGAAAGTATTAATTAACAGTGCTTCAACTTCCATCAAAAACAAAATGTGAGTAATAATTAATTAATATATCCATGCCTCGGAATATCTTTTAAAAATTCGTCAAACCTTTTTCATAGCATTTTTTTACTATTTGGCCTGATGACGGCAGTGAAGATAGGATGGTGATGATGATGATGATAACTGTTGCATTTCAATCTGGAACTAAAATTCTGAAAATGAGTGTTTCATCATCTTGCGCTGTGATTAACTCCAGACATGATAATTTAGCAATTGTACTGAGACAGTGAGTGTATCTTACTTTTGTATCTGATTCTCAAACAGTATGATACAGCTTGGAGTAGGAGTTGAGGAAATACTTGACATTTATTCAGTTAATAAAATTAATAATACTCATAATGAAATGTAATTACTCTATTCTGTTACAACATAATGCCTGCTATTTAGCAACCCATTTCTCAACATTCAGTGCTAATTAATTCATTTGCCAAGGAGTATATCATGACGACAAATATTTAATTGCTAGTTTAATAGCTAACTACAGAGTAATTAATCTGTTAAGTAAAGATGATACCGAGGTAATCTGGGAAATCTTTATAAGCAAGTGATTTAAAGAACATTTAAATGGGTCACTCCTGCAAATTTTATTCTGAAATGACTTGCAATATTTTCAGGCAGCTTCCATAGGAGACCATGTATGTAGGTCAAATGCTAGATAGGCAGAAAGAAATACATAAAACAGACCTTGTACAAGCAGTTCAAGTGCAGCTGCAATCAAAAGAATTCACAATATTTAACAATTATTTAACATTATATTTGTTTATTAACCTTCACAATGACCATTATCTCTGGTTGGGTAAATAGGCAACATTCCTCCCATCCAACCAATGTTTGAACTTCTTTTATACACAAGAAAAATCAGCACAGTCTAATGAATGTTTCCTTACACAATCCTTGGATTTGTTTATCTGTTTTTTTAAAAAATCTGCATATTCCTTTTCCTCTAAACTAATGACTAATTATTTAGAATAAAGTAAAGGAGGTCTTAGGCAGATAACCTATATTTTTCAGCTTAGGAAGGTTTGAAAAACCCCTCGCCATCAACAAAACGAGCAAATAATCAACTGCTTTGCTGCTTGCATTGATTGAAAGTTATGGAAAATCTAAGGGTTATAGCTGGAACTTTTCCTAGAGAAAGGCACAAAAATGCTTTCAGGCAGAAAATTAATCCCTTTCCTCCACCTTGAGGGCAGATTTAAGATTGCCATATGTCAAGGGTCTCCAAACTTGGCAATTTAAGACTTGTGGACTTCAACTCCCAAAATTCCTCAGCCTGCATTGGCGGCTGAGGAATTATAGGAGTTGAAGTCCACAGATCTTAAAGTTGACAAGATTGGAGACTCCTCCTGACATATGTCGATGCTGTTTCTTCTCTCTTCTCTTCCTTTTCAATCTCATCAGGCCTATGTTAGAAGTAATAACTTGCCTTTTCCCTAGTGATTCCTGTTAGAATTGTTACTAACCTCAATTGTTACTAACCTCAACTACTAGCACTTGTAACCACAACAAGTGCCCATCTTTTCCAAGTTTCAAAAGCCGTCAGGGAAAACAAAAAGAATTAAAGTGGGAAAAGACAAGTCTGGGTATGAATCATATGAGTGAGGCAGAGACTGCAGTGATAGGATAAAATACTTTGACAGTATTTGTCTTTGCAGTTATTTAAGATATTGTGTAGATAAATCCTGGAGATTGGAAAACTAGCAAACAAGAAATACTGTAAAACACTTCCCATTTTTGTCCCAAAAGCAAAAATCAAACCGTCAGAGTGGCAAAAGTACCATAAATGTTCATGGTGTCATTAACTTGTCACTTGAGTTAGATTATCTTTCTATGCCCAAGAATTAAGTAACCATGGGAGAATTGCTGAAGCGGATGTGATGTTTTCTATGTCACAATTGTAGCTCACTGTAAAGCAAATGTTTCCAGGCAGGAAATCTTAGCTTTAATCTTGGCCTTGCTACCGATTCTACAAAAATTCCCACCAGGCAGTGTTAGCAATATTGATCTACGAGGTGAATCAATAGTCCAAAACTAACATTAGACAAGAGCCTATGTTCCTGTGCATGTACCTGTACAAAAAAAGGAGGGGGAGTCCTTAGCAAGAAGGAATTTCTTATAGCAAAAAACCTTGAAAACCAATAAAAGAGAAAAGGATAGATGTGTATATTTTGTTGGGTTTATAGTATTCAGATACACCCAAGGCATATGCTTAGAGCGTAAAATGTGACTTGCCACTTTGTAAAAGTTTGACTAATGGATGAACAACCTTGTTTTGGTAATTTTTTTTTTAAAAAAATCTTCTGTGTAGTAACTACCTTGTTGTAATAAAATGTATGTGCTAGCAAATCTGAAGTAACGGTAAGTCACTTACTGCAGCTGAAGGTGCTGGTGAAACCGATGCAGGCATCACAGAATGTTCTTTCAATTCATATTTCACCTTAGGAATTTTGGTGGATGTAAAACTGTACGTCAAACACAGCATATTAAAAGCCAGTTTAAGTTAAACTTACATGAGTCACAGTAGTTATTTGGGAGAGAAGATTTGTTTCCCATCTTACTAACCGTATATACATACATACATACATACATACATACATACATACATACATACATACATACACACATATATAAATATAAATATATAAATAAAACTCAGTGTTGGATTTTGGAATTGTAACTGCTTGAAGGAATAATTCAATAGAACATGTGCTGTCTGTATATACATAAAATCTCCTTTGAATTGCATTCAATCTTTGGTGATTGATGCGTGTAAGTAATTTTCTTGGCAACAAATTGGAAGTGCTTTAAGCAGTCTTTTTCAGGAATTTTTGGGATTCTCCAATGTAGTCTGCAAATTTCACGCAAACATACTGGACTTTCAATTTTACAGTCTTGGGTTGAGTGAGAGGGACTAGGTCCAAAGTCACTGACTTCTGTGCCAAAGATGGACTAGAACATGGTCTCCCTATTCCTATTCCAACACCTTAACTACCCCACCACACCGGCACTTTCATTGAGGAATAATAAAACTTTTAATTTTTTCCTAACCCCAGCTCTCAGCTTCTCGAATAAGGCCCCTAGTCTGAAAAGGGCCAACCTTTATCTATCTCCAGCAGAGGGAGAAGTTAGGGGTATATAACTGAGGGTAGATGATGAAGACTATCTCTTTCTCAAAGGAATATGTATTGGGAATTTCTATATCTGGAAATATGTCTTTTTTTTGTAAAATTGCTAGCTGGTAAAGGTAGGTCCATTTAACTATAACCTTATAGTTATACTGTGCCCCATGTCCAATTTTCAACCGGTACAGATTTGTTAGGATACACATTATGTGAAACCTAGATTTACACCCATCAGGAATATATTGTTGCATATTGCACTGATTGTAATTTCCAGATACAGCACAATCATAACTGGAGTTTGCTCCAATTTTCAAGAGGCATGAATCTGTTATTTCATTGTTTCACATAAATGAGACCTTTATTTTATGAATGTTTTACAACTGCTTCTTGTGGGCTACTCCACTTATGAACTAAGTTTGGATAAACTTGGTCATTAACTTTGTTTCATATATTTAATTTGTTATAATAACTCGCATCACGTGAGGTGCCAAATTGGCTAATGCCACATGAGCTTGGCTTGTCTGCTACACTTCTTTGGAACTATATTTTGTAACAATAATCCTTATTAGGTGAATCACTAAACAAATAATCTATGATTCTACCAACATTAGAGTATTATTACAGCAATGGTTTGTTTATAAATTATAGTTAGCTTGTGATTTCTGACTTGACATTATTGGATGTTTCCGATTTATTTTTATAATGATTGTATAGCATTTGTGTGATATTTTACATTATTACATTATTTACTTTATTCATTAAACATGAAACTCAGTCAACTGAACATTCAAAAATGCATCACAAATACCATTGACTGGTGCTAATGGTTGATGCAGATTACTGCCAGTGTCCTAGGTATCAACCAAGTACCTTCTTAAAATGTATGATGTTCCAAGTGGCACAGTTTTTTGGAGTTCCGCTGGTGTTATTGCAAGAAGCTGCAATTTCTTGATGTGTTTAATAAAATTCTTGGACATGGTACAAAGTGCCCTGATGACAATGAGTAACACTGTTTTGACAATGGGCATCACTGTTGTTATTATTATTATATTATTTTATAGATTTAATCTTCAATTCGATTCACAGTATGGGATTGGTAAAAACTTAACAGTTCAAATCCTAACCCCAAACCAAAGAGCTGTTAAGGTAACGTCTGAGTATATATGCAGTTCTGAGTAAGGTAGTTTTTTTGCAAAAGCAGGTTGTTGTTGTTGTTATTATTGAATTTAGTGACACTGATTCTTCAGCTCTTTGATGGCCTATTGACCACATGGGTTTCCCTTGTCTTTTGCTCTGCATGCCCTGTTTTTATTCCTTCTATTGCTGTTCCAACACACACAGAGTCTTTTGCTTGCTGACTCTACTTAATACTTTAAGATGCAGCTAGGTGAGTGGTCGGCTGTGCCCATCCTTCTCCATGTATTGCCTTAAATAAACTTTTTTTCCTATTAAATCTGCATCACTGATCCATGTTCAGGCTAGATTTGGCTATTGGGAGTATTTATGCACACAAATTTGCTTTCTCCAACCATTTCATTATTATTTTCAGGTATTTCCTCTGATTTTAGGTATGCTATTCAGTAAGCTGCTCTTGTTATCATTAGCTTTGAAGGCGGGGCTGAATAACTGCTAAATATCACTAAATAGTTATATGTCACAATGGATAAATCATTTGGATTAATTTTGAATTGAAACACCTTATTACAAAACAGCCCATTGCAAGTATGAGACAGCAGTTCTGGACTAAAATCAGCTGGGTCTGAACTGGAAATGGTCTGTTTTGAGATCAAAAGAGGATCTTTCGAATTGGAAAGCTTTTGGCCTGAAATCTCTTAGATAACCCTGTTTGAAGCATGGTAGAGAGAAAAAATGCAGCACTAGCTCACATATGCTGTATCCACTTACAAGTAACCAGTGCTAGTTCAATGGCACTCACTAATAGATGAATACGCAGAGAATTACATCCTAAAGCAGTGGGACGGAAGAAGCCTGCTAAGAATAAACTCAAAATATTTATTGTTAGCAGACTGCAGAGATTTTCTGGGTACTGGTTAGTTGATGCTAAAAAATAATAATAGCCTTTCCTCCAAACCCCCTTCTCTCTTAGAAATTGTCGGAGGCAAAAACAGGATGTCAGGAAAAAAGAAATACCTGCTGCTTATTCCTTGGATTCCCAGTTCTGAAAAAATCTCTTTCATAACTAGAATTTAAAAAACAAAGATCAGAAACGTAAGTTTAGCTTATGAACATGGTTTAGTTAAAACAAAAATTAATAAGGTTTGATTTTAGGCTATAAGATACGGGTGATGGAAGGTGGATACCATATATAAAGGTAAAGGTTCCCCTCGCACATATGTGCTAGTAGTTCCCGACTCTAGGGGGCGGTGCTCAGCTCCCTTTTCAAAGCCGAAGAACCAGCGCTGTCCAAAGACGTCTCCATGGTCATGTGGCCAGCATGATTAAACGCCGAAGGCACATGGAACACTGTTACCTTCCCACCAAAGGTGGTTCCTATTTTTCTACTTGCATTTTTACATGCTTTCAAACTGGTAGATTGGCAGAAGTTGGGATAAGTAATGGGAACTCACTCCATTACAGGGCACTAGGGATTCTAACCACTGGACTGCTGACCATTCTGATTGACAAGCTCAGTGTCTTAGCCACTGAGCCACCACATCCCCTGAGCTACCATATGTATACATAAGCTGTATTGAGTAGCTTAAATATGATTATATTCACTTGGAAGATGAATCTGTGTTTGAAACAATACATTTGTCCTTTCAGTAGGTTCTAACTATCATGGAATGGAAAGATAATGTTGAACATTTTCCATTGTGCTTAGTATTGTTCTTTTGAAGAAGAGGCTGCTTTAGAAGCACAGCTCTCTTTCAAATGTTTCTTTGTGGCCACCTGGAAATGAATGAGTCAATTCACTGAGATGTGTTGGGAATATTTGCTTCCGAAGGGTGGCATACAAATCTAAAGAAATAAAATAATATTTACGCAGCATCTCATGTTTTCAGCAATTCCATTCCATATGGTACTGCAGAGTTAAGCAAAATGGGAACCAGTCAAACATTTCCGTGGATTTGTTTGGAAGAAAAAATAATAATAAATCCCTTGTTTTAGATAAATATACATGCATATGAAGACTGATAGCCAGTGGGAGCATCTCGGATGGAGAAGGTGGAAAAATAACCCAAATGTACATCATAATGCAACCTCTACCCCATTTAATAAGTCATGGCTCACACATATAGATAAGGAACAGAGTTGATGTTATCACTTCACGAATGCAGGTTTTGTCATCACGATTGAAATTTCAACTGCTATGGATGCATTTCTGCTCTTGAATATTCTTTATCTAGGCCTTTAAAAAATTAAAGCTAAATGCTTTATTCTTTTCCTTCTTTTCTTCTCTCTGTTTAAATCTCTGAGTTGCAAAGAAACAATAGACAAGATCAGGTAATGGTGGTACTTAAACAAAGGATCCCTGAAATAGAATTTCAATCAGAATCTAGTAAACTCTCACTTAAGCTACAATTGGACAATAGCAATTCACCCTTCCATGTGGCATTGTACTCAGATTAATTTAAAGTTAAGGTTTCTCCTTTCCAGTTGGGTGGTGCTCATATCAGTTTCTTAGCCGAGGGAGCCAGCATTGTCCAAAGACACTTCTGTGGTCATGTGGCCACCATGTCTATATGCTGAGGCACATGGAGCGCTGTTACCTTCCCACCAAAATGGTACTTATTTATCTACTTGCATTTGCATACTTTCAAACTGCTAGGTAGGCAGGAGTTGGGGCAAGAACGTGAATTCACCCCATCCAGTGGCACTTGGTTTTTGAATCCAGATCGTCAGTTTTCCAGCTCACGAGCTCAGTGTGTCAGTGTGACGAGCTCAGTGTCTTTAACTGCAGAGCCACTGCGCCCCCTTAGATTAACTTAAAAAATAAATGTTGATGAATATTTATATTGCTATGATAGAACGTTATACCATCGGCAGTGTTGGAGATCTTCTGTTATATTGTAATTTCAATTAGACATAGACTCTTAATGCCTCTTCTAACTCTATTTCCAGGATGGATGGACTGAATTTTATCTGCAATTTTTAGTAGCAGATAAGGACCTCAAGGTAACTCATGCCATTGCAAAGTTTGTTTTTGTAGCTTGTAAAATTTGTACATTGCTTATAGCAAAAGAATGCAAGCGTAATTGTATATATTTTGTCTTGTATGCCTTCTTTTATATATTATATTCTGTAGCTTTACTCTGCTAGTTTATTTAGAAAGTTTTATTTAGTCTGGGTCGCTGACCTGTAATAAAGGATTTGAGAAACATTAGCCATTTTGTTCTTTTCTAAAGCATGAGAAGAAGTCAAGCTATTCATCTCTGCCTCTTTATAAGATACTTTCACCACTTTTTTTCAAAATCTGTCATATACTGTCCCAAAGGTACTTTTTCAAAAGGCAACTGGACTTCCTTTGTTTCTGCTTGAAGATGTTTTTCTTCTCACCCACAATGCTACTGTTACTACTTATTTTATATAGCCTTGATTTTTGCTTTATTTCCCTTTTTACCAGAGGTGGTATTCAGCAGGTTCTGACCAGTTCTGGAGAACCGGTAGTGGAAATTTTGAGTATTCGGAGAACCGGTAAATACCACCTCTAACTGGCCACGTCCACATCTATTCTCTGCCTCTGAAGTCCCAGCTGATCGGGAGGAAATTAGGATTTTGCAGTAACCTTCCCCTGGAGTGGGGAGGGAAGGGAAGGGAGATTTTAAAGTACCCTTCCCCTGGAGTGGGGTGGGAAGGGAGATTTTACACTATCCTTCCCCTCCCATACCCACAAAGCCATGCCCACCAGGCCATGCCAAGTCCACCAAGCCACACCCACAGAACTGGTAGTAAAAAAATTTGAATCCCACCACTGCTTTTTCCCATATTTTTATTAAAGGAAAGTACCATAATTTTGTTGGGTTATAAATGGAAAGAAAGATTTTTTTAAAAAACCCTCAGTATTATATGCTGTTTCTTACATGTCTTCCCTCTTTTTTTCTCTCTGGTTGTAAGTAATTTTGCAGGCAGTAGACTTAGAGAGAACAGATATGTTTTCAGCTTTCACTCTGTTTTTTATCTATTTCTGAGTAGACATGAGTGAAACAGAGGAAGAAGAAGAAATAGGGCAGGTAATTAAGTAAGCTTACAAAGAGATTTAGACTATTTCTTTCAGAGAAGGACTGCAAGAAGGGGGAAGTTACTTAATTCTTTGTTTTACTTGTGTCAAATCACTATAGCAATTATTCTTAACAGTAAATTATGAACATGTATATATGATAAATGTTTTGATTAAGAACTGGTTCTATTTGATTAAGAGATTGTTCTAATTTGGAAGAAAAATGTGGAGAGAAAAATGCTATGAAAACTATCTCAGTGAAACTACTTTTATTTATTTATTAAATTTAGATGCTGCCCATCTCACTATCCAAAGTGACTCTGGGAATTTCCACTTTGGCCATAATAATCACAGACATCATCATCATCAATTAAGTATTGAAAGTACTGGAATACCAAAGCAGAAGTAATAGTAAGACTGCCGGCTGGTAACTGAGCTATATAGAATGCAAGTGAGCCAGATAACAGAGCAAAATTGTTTCATAGACTGACCTCAGAACTGACTTTTTAAAAAAATCAAAACTAAAATACTTGATAACACTTCACTTTCTCAGGAAAGGACTCTGCTTAAAAAAGATTCAGATATAGCTAGAGAAAAGTAGCTTATTTAAAATTTTAAACCACAATATGGTTGTATTCAGTGACGTGCGGTGAGGTTTATGGCTGGTGAGGCACTGATGTCATCAAATGATCATCATGAAGGGAGGACTGTGACAACTTTGATCTTTGCAAGAGTGCAAGCAAAATACCCCAGGATCACGGTGGTGAGGACAGCAACTCCTTCCTCTGCGCTGCGGAGAAGAGCCATGCTGTGCAGGAGGCTCCTCAGCGCTAGCCTCAGATCAGCGCAAGCCGCGGTCCCCTTCATGTTGGCTCAGGAAGGAGGGGAATGGGACCGCAGCTCGCACTGATCTGAGGCTAGCGCTGAGGAGCCTCCTGAACACGCGGTCCCATTCACCTCCTACCTGAGCCAACATGAAGGGGACCGCGGCTCGTGCTGATCTGAGGCTAGCACTGAGGAGCCTCCTGCACAGCATGGCTCTTCTCCGCAGCGCAGAGGAAGGAGTTGCTGTCCCCGCCACCGTGATCCTGGGGTATTTTGCTTGCACGCTTGCAAAGATCAAAGTCCTCCCCTTTTTAGAGGCTTTTTTAAGCCTCACCTCAGCACTCGCCTTTTCCCTTTTTTTCTTTTCATGATGGGAGCGGTGAGACTCTGCCTCCCCTGCCTCCCCTGACTGCACGTCACTGGTTGTATATAACTAATCACAAGCAGGTGCTACTAGGAAGAGATGCTCATCGGGCCAGTTCTTTAATGTAATTTTACAAACAGGACTCACAAACAAGATATAATAGAAAATGGTGAGAATTTCTTCTTAACCTCTAAAGCATAACCTCAGAATAGGGGCAAAAAGCACATATTTTAACATTAAACAACTTATCTATAATTTCAGCAGATTCTAAGATCTGAAGAGGTTGAACTAAAAGTATTCTGTATCTTATGTATTATTTTATTCACTACTCTATACAAGTGAAGTGTCTTCTTTTAGAAAGTACATTCTGGATAAGACTTGCATTTATGCATCAAGGAAGAGCTCAAATGAGTGTAACTTATTTGCATATTTATATATAATGATAACATCACAGTGCACAATTTTACCTAATTTAGTATGAAATATCTTCCAATATTCTTAGTACAATAAAATGGGTAACTTCTTGAGCTTCTATTTTATAAAATATCACTATCTAAAATGATCAAAGACTATATAATAGATTTTAAAACTCAGCTCTATTTATTATTAATCATTTCTATAGCACTTTTCCTGGTCAAAGTGCATTTCTAAAATTACTGTATTCATTACACTTCAGCAAAAATATTTTAGGACCCTTTTCTGTAATAATTTATTATTATTCATTTACAGAGAAGCAAAGAGTTGCCCAGTGAATAGTAATTTGTGTCTCTCTATCACTGTGTTACTAAAGATATAAGAGACAATGCTTATAGTTAGTACATGAACAAATTATCATTTGAGAAATGTATGTCGTGCCTAATGTTCCTGTCCTACTGTCCACATTTATTTGTATCCATTTTCTGTGTTATTACTTTATTCTTATTCCTGTTATCTTGTACATGAGTGACCTACAAATTAAATTAAATTAAATTAAATTAAATTAAATTAAATTAGAAGGTAAAGCTGAAGAAGCTTCTTGGTTGAGAAGCGAAACATCTTCAAAGAAAAACCAGAAAGTCCAGTTACCTTGTGAAAAAGCACCTTTGGAAGTACCATGTGAGAACTATAACATAGCTAACTATCAAAAGATACATGAGATTCAAAACGAATGGAAATCAAGGCTCAGTTTTTGAACTGAGGGTCTTGAGAAAGAGATTTGGCTGAATGATATTTGCACAGTTCAGTCAAAGATTTGTAAGATCATCCCTGTAAGAAAAGTAGTAAAATACATTTATGCATAATAGTGACATCTTGAAATTAATCCTTTTGTGTAACTGTATGGATAAAATATAAATGCAAGTCACAATATTCAAATGATACAAGATGTGGGAATGGAAATATTTTTTAAGTATCTTCGCAAATCAAAGAAATCATGATGATCAGAACATTGAATTCTTGGCAAGGATCTTGACATTTAGTTGAATTTTCATTGTTAAAGATAGTAAGACATATTTGGATGATAAGGTAAAGGTTTCCCTTGCACGTGTGTGCTAGTTGTTCCCAACTCTAGGGGGCAGTGCTCATCTCAGTTTCAAAGCCGAAGACTCAGTGCTGTCTGAAGATGTCTCCGTGGTCATATAGCCAGCATGACTATACGCCGAAGGTGCACAGAATGCTGTTACCTTCCCACCAAAGGTGGTTCCTATTTTTCTACTTGCATTTTTTACGTGCTTTCAAACTGCTAGTTTGGCAGAAGCTGTTACACAGCACTAGAGATTCGAACTGCTGAACTGCTGACCTTTTTGATGGATAAGCTCAGCGTCTTAGCCACTGAGCCACCGTGTCCCTCATGTATCATTTGATTTATTTATTTGATATTTATTTATTTATTTTATATATTTAGTATCATTTGGATGATACTAAAACATAAATTAAAATTCTTGTTTCAAGGAAAATTTACTTTTACAACAATTCTTATTTAAGGATGTCAGTAATATATGCATTTAAAAATATGAGCAGAAAGTGGGGTTAATTTCTTAGATCAATTTATAAATAATTGTACAGATAAGATGTCTGATAGATTTTAAAAAGAATGTGACAATGGCAACCTTGGAAACACCTATTGTATTTAGTATCTTAGTTAACAATTTTAGAGGCTAAATCAATAATTTGTGTTTGATAATTACTGAAGTAAAATACAAGATAAATACAGATAATTTACAGAAATCTGGAATAAGTATAATCTGAGCTCTAAATAAGGGGTCTTCAAACTTGGCACCTGCTGGCTGAGGAATTCTGGGAGTTGAAGTCCACCAGTCTTAAAGTTGCCAAGTTTGGAGACCCCTATTCTAAACAATAGTAAATGCAATTAATTAGTATTGTTGAAATAAACTTACAAAGTTGTCTCTCTGAAGGATTTATCAGTTTCATTCCCATGAGGTCATTGAATTCTTTCCCATTAATTCCACCGAAAATATAGAGCTACCAATGGAAACATGTAAGAATCCTAATTAAATAGTTCCTTTAAAATGCATTAAAAAGCAATGAACAGAAATCACATATAAGGAAAAATATTTATATCATATCTTTTCCTTTTTAAAAAGATTTTGGACACTCCTAACATACATTTCTTAGAGATTATATATCTATGGAACCAATTCTGCAGTTTCCACCTTTTAAACTCAGAAATGGAAAGGAGGGAGGGAGGATTCATGTCCTGAAATGAAAGTGGGCAGGTGAATTTTGCAATCATTGGTCAAATATTTTTCTTTGGGTATCCTAGTCAAGATGACCACCTAATAGACATTCAGACATTGGTGGAGATCACAGCCTCACTCTGCAGAATTCTGAGAGCAGATCATGTTCCATTTTTTTTGGCTCCAAAGCAAAATTTGTCCTGTATATTTTCATTTCAACAAATTTTAGTGAACGTGATGTGGCTTCATTTAAAACTTCCTTTTTTATGCCAAGACACAAAAAAACTGAGTAGTTCACTCAGAGAGCCTCTGTGAAAAGTATTTTAATTTTAATTTCTAAATTGACTTCATACTAGAAAATCTGAATAGACCAGGTCTGTACTGGTTTATATATTTTAAAATTTCCAGACTGTCCTTTACAAAAGTTCAAAATCCAGTCTCAAAACATAAATCTAAAAATACAGTTGCACAAACAGTCAGAATTTTTCCAATTAGTAAACATTAAACAGCAAGAATAAAAATCAATTAAAAGTGTTTATTACACAAAAGAAAACTGCCAAATAATTAAGATATTTAGAAGAGTAAGTCTTTGTTAGGGGATCTCACTGGGGGAGGATCTTTTTGAGTGGACAAAGGTCACTCTTGAGCAGTTATGGAAGGACATGAGAGATGCTCTTTGGGTTCATGTTGAAAATGCCCTAATCATCCCTACCATTTTTATAAGCTTAGTATATTTGTTGTGACTTACTGGCTTAGGATAAGCAATAAGTGCAGTGGATAGAATGAAGGATTGCATGTTAATTCTGCCTATACCCTGGAGTTTGATCCTAATGGGGCTCGAGGTTGATTCAGCCTTCGATCCTTCTGAAGATGGTAAAATAGGACCCAAATGGTTGGGGGCAATATGCTGACATTTTAAACCACCCAGAGAGTGCGGTAAAACATGATGGATATAAGTTTAAGTGCTATTGCTATCATGTTTACTACTCTTTAAAAATAAGGACACACAATAGCTTTCCCAGCCCATTTTTTTTTCTAAAAGCCATGTTGTTTAAGAACGCTAAGAGTTTTAAATCTAACAATGTATGGGAAGCACAAATCAAAGTAGGTTATGGAAGATTCTGGACTGGGACAAGTTCAAACAGACCAAAGATGGCAGCTTCTCACTATAAAATTATTTTCACTTACGTGATTATGAAGAATAAATGCAACATGATTCCATCTGCAAGCTGGAGGGATCCCTATGTACAGTGGCTTCTTCCACTTCATCTGAGCTATATAACATATCATAAATATTTTATTAATAAAATAATAGTAGTAATGCAGCTTCATTGGCAAGACTGAAAAAAAGATTTTGCAGCACATAGTTATGGTCAATACTCTAAATGTGAAAAATGACCGAATATGCAAGACTTTTTATATAATAGCAAGATATATTACAGAAAGAACTCTAATTTCAAAAGCTCTGAAAACACTAATCTAATTATTCTACTGACTAGCAAGAACAAAGGCAAATAAAAAACACACCCTTTAAAAAGATTGTTTTCTATGTTTTATAGAAGATTAATTAATTCAAAATGACTAAAAGCAATCCTCTGTCTCAAATCAAAGATCTACTGTAACAATATTGACAGATTAACGTGAAACAAGGGGGGAAAGAAAAAGGAGTGAAGAACAGATAATGCAAGCAAATGACCTCAGTTCTCCCACAGTAGATCAGTACAATGAATCTGAAATCAATGCATGTTACCTTTCAGTTGCCATTTCTTTCAAAATGCTATATCTAAGCTTATGAACTTAAAATTTACTTAAAATGGTCTTCCTGATGTATTTAATCCAAACCTAATTGAGCTTGAGGATGAGTTGCTAGGGGTGTAGGTATTACAGTGTAGGACAGGGATGTCTAACCTTGGCAATTTGTGGACTGGAATTCCGAGAATTCTCTAGCCAGCCATAATTGGACATCCCTGGTGTAGGGTTATTCCATAGATTCATAATCCCCATTGCTTATACTTGAATGTTTTTTCCCTTTTATTTTGTGAACCTCCTCTGTATCAAGAATATCCAAAATTCAGACTAAATTGGAGACAGACCTTCTCTACTGACATTTTGCTTCACTTAACAGATTAACAGAGTTGGAAGGGACCTTGTAGGTCATCTAGTCCAATCCCTCCCCACTCGAGCAGGAGACCCCACACCATTTCTGACAAATGGCAGTCCAATCTCTTCATGAAAGTCTTAAGTGATGAAGCTCCCACAACTTCCAAATGCAAACTGTTCCATTGGTTGATTGTCCTCACTGTCAGAAAATTTCTCCTTATTTTTAGGTTGAATCTCTCTTTGGTCAGTTTCCATCCATTATTCCTTGTCTGGCTTTCAGGTGCTTTGGAAAATAGCTTGACCCACTCCTCTCCTCTATATCACGAAAGTCCAAAAGTCACACTAAATTGGAGCTAGACTTTTTCTACTGACATTTTGCTTTCATTTGAAGTTCTTATTGTGCTGCTTTCATTATTTCCTTTTTAAAGAAAATGTTATTAAAAGTTTTGAGCAGAACACTAAAAGATAGCACAAACTAAAAAAGAAAAAAGAGCAGAAATGCAAGAAATAAAAAATAAAAATATAACCCTCTTTTTTTCTCCACAATAGAGTGACTTCCAACCCCTTGCATGATAAGTATAAACAATTCCACCTCTTCTTGCTAATAGATGTATAACTCTTCATTCCACAAACCTTCACTTAGCAATATAAATCAAATAAGTAATGTCCTCCTTAGTCTAGTTATCAGCAAATAGAGCTGTAGAATTTTAACATTAGTTAATATATATATATATATATATAATCCAACAATACACATTTCAAATCTTATCTTTGAAAAAATTCGTATTTAAAAGGCATAAAATGGTCCCAACCAAATTTTAACTTGACCAAAAGACCATTTCTCCTTTACAAAGGCAATCTCCAATACACAATATTTTCCCCATTGCAAATATATTTTTTAACTCAAAACAGCAACTCATTCTATTAAAATATCCATTCCATATCTCCACTTTAATCTATAAACGCATTTACATTTCACAAATTTAAAGTAATCCCAGTCTTCTAATATAAACAAGAGCCTGACATTTAATATAAGAAAGAGAAATACTTTCTCCTTTAAAAAGACAAGTTCCCCAAATTTCCTTACTCCGAAGAATAATAAGTAATTAAATGCAAAGCCAGTTTAAGTATTATAAAGTTAAGATTTCATAAAGTAACTATAGGTGAAAAGACTTTTCAATTCAATTTCAATTTATTTGATTTGTTAGCTGCTCCCTCTCCACAAGGGACTCGGGGCGGCGTACAATAAATAAAAACACATATATATATTACATTACATTACACGGAGGAGGTAACAACCATTACAATACATAAAATAATAATAATGAAATTAGAAATTAAAATACCCCAGTTTAAAATTACTAATTTAAAAAGACTGTCAGGAGGAATAAGATGGAACTATGTTTGAGCCAGGCCAGATAATTGAAAAAGGTGGGTCTTGAGTTTTGAACGGAAGGAGCGGAGATCGGAGGTAATCCTAATGTCGAGGGGGAGGTCATTCCAAAGGGCTGGGCCCATCACAGAGAAGGCCCTACTCCTGGGTGTCGCCCTCTGGCATTGTTTAGTGGACGGCACCTGGAGAAGTCCCTCTCTGTGAGAGCGGATTGGTCGTAGGGATGTATGGGGCAGGATGCGATCCCGCAGGTAGCTAGGTCCTGTGCCATGGAGCGCTTTGAAGATGGTAATCAAAACCTTGAAACGCACCCGATAGACCACAGGAAGCCAATGCAGCTTGCGCAGGAGAGGTGTTATATGGGAGTATCTAGTACTCCCCATAATCACCCGCGCGGCCGCATTCTGGACCAACTGTAGTCTTCGAGTGCATCTCAATGGAAGCCCCATGTAGAGAGCATTGCAGTAGTCTAGGCGGGACGTCACCAGCGCATGGGTGACTGTGCGTAAGGCATCCCGGTCCAATAGGGGGCGCAATTGGCGCACCAGGCGAACCTGGTGGAACGCCCCCCTTGCCACGGCTGTTACATGGTCATCCATGGACAGCCGGGCATCCAGGAGGATGCCCAAATTGCGTGCCCGCTCCATGGGGGCCAGTTGCTCGCCCCCGATGGCCAGAGATGGAAGCAACTGGTTGAACCAGGGGGCCATAAGCCACAGCCACTCCGTCTTGGAGGGGTTGAGTTTCAGTCTGTTGTCACCCATCCAGACCCGTACGGCTTCCAAACACCGGGACATCAGTTCGACGGCCTCGTTGGGGTGGTTCGGGGTGGAAATGTACAGCTGCGTATCATCAGCATACAGATGATATCCCACCCCAAAACCACGGATGATCTCACCCAGCCGCTTCATATATGTGTTGAACAGGAGAGGCGAGAGGACCGACCCCTGTGGCACCCCACAAGTGAGGGGGCTCAGGGTCGACCTCTGCTCCCCTGCCAACACACATTGCGTCCGGCCGGAGAGGTAGGAGCCGAACCACCGTAGAACGGTGCCCCTAACCCCCAGCTCCTCTGCAAAAGGATACCATGGTCGATGGTATCAAAAGCCGCTGAAAGATCTAATAGGACCAGGATAGAGGAACAACCCCTATCTCTGGCCCTCCAGAGATCATCAACCAACGCCACCAAGGCCGTCTCCGTGTTGTGCCCGGGTCGGAAGCTGGACTGGCGCGGGTCTAGATAATCATTTTCCTCCAGGTGACGTGGGAACTGTTGGGCCACCACACTCTCTACAACCTTCGCTAAAAAGGGAAGGTTGGAGGCAGGACGATAATTGGCTAGCTCCGTTGGGTCCAGCGAAGGCTCCTTGAGTAAGGGTCTCACAACCGCCTCTTTCAAGGCGGCCGGAAGAGACCCTTCGCCCAACGAAGCATTCACTAGTCCCAGGAGCCAGTCACGTGTAACCTCCCAGGATGCCAGTACAAGCCAGGAGGGACACGGGTCCAATAAACATGTGGTAGGTCGCAGTCGCCCACGTAATCTATCCAAATCCTCGATGGCAACCGAGTCAAACTCCTCCCAGAGTGGTCTCTCAAGACTCGCCTTGGGCGTCTCCCCTAGCCCATTGAAAGGGATCCATTCCCTCCGGATTTGAGCGATTTTATCTTGCAGATATTTCCCAAATTCCTCTGCCCTGCCCTGCCCTGCCCTGCAAAGGGGCTTCCCGCGGCCTCTGTGACAGAAGGGAGCGGGTCACCCGGAACAGGGTGGCAGGGCGGTTATCTGCGGACGCAATAAGAGCGGCACAATGTCGACGTTTGGCCGCTCTTAATGCCACAAGGTATGTCCTTAAGTAGGTTTGTATCTGTGCTCGGTCAAGTTTGGAGCGGGAGGATCTCCAACGACTCTCTAGGCGTCTCTTGTGGTGTTTCATCACCCTTAGCTCCTTTACAGCATGTTAAACATAAACAAATGCACACACACGACATTTTTTCCAATTAAGGCATCAATAAATCCAAAAAGAGACACCCAGAATAACAATATATCATATTTTATCCCTGATCAAACAAACAGACTTTGCAGTCCTTTCTTCTCTGGTTCAGAAAATCTTTCTCTGTAATCCTTTCAAAATGGTTGTTGACCCTTGTTACAAATTTCTTTAGCACTTACTTTAAGCAAAGTGTTCTTTTATGAATCCAACAACAAGAAAATATCCTTTCTTCTCTGCAATTTTTATTATTATCTCATTTCTAATTTGTGAAACCTCACCCAGTTATATCTGGTGACAAATTCACATTTTTTGCTGAATATCTTGTTCTTTAACTTCATCTGGGAACAGACTGTTCTCAAAAAGATGCCACATAGCTGACATTAATTGAATCAAATTTGTGACACAGGCCCTGGTACAGTTCTTCAAAGATTATCCCTGAATGCCATTTTAAGTTCCTTGTCTTGTTATGTCTACAATATATTAAAAAACATGTATCTTTCTCACAAAATACCTTTATTTCTATAAAAGTAGATTCAGCGTCTTAATATTCAAACTCCTTTTGAAGTTTTCTGAGCTTCTAAAACTTTCTGTAGCCAATAACTTGTCTTGCTTTCTGCTGTTTAACTAAAACTCTTAATTAAAATATAATATAGATGATAAAAATAAGCATTCATATTGTCATACTGAGGATTGAAAGCACTCCTGTAATATTTCCAGCCTTGTCACTTTGTAACTTCTTTGCATCAGTGAATAGGCTATTTCCAAAAACAGCAAGGGAAGTGCTTGAATGGTAGAAAGGCTCAGTTTGTGAACAGAAGAATTATGACAAATACTCTGATTCCAAGATTGCTGTCTTGCTGTTTCCAGTGACGTGCGGTGAGGTTTATGACTGGTGACGTTGTGGGGCCGGTGTGTGTGCTACAGCATGGCTCTTTGCCTGGCTTCCTGCCTCCTCCTGTGGTCTCCTCAGTGCTCGCTTGTGCTCTCCCTCCCCAAGTGTAGTTTGATTGCAGGCGGAGCCACGTTGCCTTTTCAAACTTGTAATCAGTGAAGCTGGGCTAGATTTTTATATAGTTTTATCCAGCTGTGTGTGTGTGAGAGAGAAATGAATGGGGGCCTGGGGAGGAAGTCACTACACTTGGGGAGGGAGAGCACCAGTGAGGAGACCACAGGAGGAGGCAGGAAGCCAGGCAAAGAGCCATGCTGTAGCACACACACCGGCCCCACAACGTGGCTCTGCCTGCAATCAAACTACTCTTGGGGAGGGAGAGCACAAGCGAGCCAGGGTCCTTCCCTCCAGCCTTTGCCCAAAGCCCTGCACAGCACCAGGAGGATGAAGTTTA
This sequence comes from Natrix helvetica, assembly GCF_964273705.1. Taxonomy (NCBI): domain Eukaryota; kingdom Metazoa; phylum Chordata; class Lepidosauria; order Squamata; family Natricidae; genus Natrix; species Natrix helvetica. The sequence continues at coordinate 62,949,379 of NC_138552.1, forward strand.
GCTTTTTAGCTCAGCTTTTTCCTTTTACTTTTTTTTTTCATGATGAGAGTGGTGAGGCTGTGCCTCACTTGCCTCACCTGACTGCACGTCACTGGTTGTTTCTTCATGAGAAAAAGGAACAGCTGTAACGAGAAACAGTTTGGGTAATCTTACATCGCTGTCATTTATCCAGAGAAGATAGTAGGGGCTGATCTACTCATCCATTCCCTTGTTAATGCTGCAAACATCAGCTCCACTTTTCTACAGAGTTATCTTATCTTGGTATAGTTTCCTGCATGAGCACGGGGTTGGACTAGAAGACCTCCAAAGTTCCTTCCAACTCTGTTATTCCATTATTCTATAATTATAAATTAGACTAGAATAGAGCTGGAAGGGACCTTGGAGGTCTTCTAGTCTAGCCCCCTGCTCAAGCAGGAGAACCTATACTATTTCAGATAAGTGACTCTCCAGTCTCTTCTTAAAAATCTCCAGTGATGGAGCACCCACAACTTCTGAAGGAAAGCTGGCTAATTGTCCTCACTGTTAGAAAGTTTTTCCTTAATTTCAGTTGCTTCTCTCTTTGATCAGTTTCCAATCACTATTTCTTGTCCTGACCTTTGGTGCTTCGGAGAATAATTTGACTCCCTCTTCTTTGTGGCAGCCACTCAAATATTGAAATACTGCTATCATATCACCCCTAATTCTTCTTTTCTTCAGACTAGCCAGATCCAAAACCTGCATCCGTTCTTCATTTAGTCTCCAGTCCTTTGACCATCTTAGTTGCTCTCTCTGAACTTTTTAAATTACCGTAATTAGCTGACCAGCTAGGTGAAAATGCTTCCCATCACACTTCTATAACTCCTGAAAGTTTCTTAGCTATTCTAAATTTTGCAGTAATTTTCAAAATTTCCACACTGTTTATTTAAAGCTGGAAAGTTATTCTCCAGTACATTTCTAAAGTGATAGGGAATATTCCAAGCTACAAATTGGACAACGGCAACACAGCCTGTAAATATTTCTTTATTATGTGTTTACCAGGGATGTGCGGGCAGGGGAGGCAGGGGAGGCAGAGCCTCACCTCTCTTCATGAAATAATAGTATATAATACTATATATATATATATATATATATATATATATATATATATATATATATATATATATATATATATATATATATATATATATATATATATATATATATATATATATATATATATATATATATATATATATATAATATTATATACATCCGTCCGGCCATATATATATAGTATTATATATATATATATATATATATATATATATATATATATATATATATATATATATATATATATATATATATATATATATATATATATATATATATATAATATTATATACATCCGTCCGGCCATGCCCGGGAGCTGCGGAGGCAGAAATGTTGTCGGCACAATATGTAGTCGCGAGGAGCGTGCAAAGTCCAGCAGAGGCAGGAAGGTTCTCGTCGTTCCCCAGTCGCTTTCGAGGACTGCGGAGCGCGCGCCGGCGGAGCGCGCTCAGGAAGGAGGGGAATGGGATCATGTGTGCTAGAGGCTGAGGCAGCCTGAGCCTCCAGCACATGTGGTCCCATTCCCTGCCTTCCTGATGACGTCACCAGCCTCACCAGCCATAAACCTCACCGCACGTCACTGGTGTTTACTATAGGTGATTGATTTAAAAGCAAAAATAGCCATGTATGTATGTATGTATGTATGTATGTATGTATGTATGTATTTTATTTTGCTGACAAATGAAGAATGAGCAGTTGCTAACTTTTTTTTTAACATGAAACATTAAAAACAAAATAATACTCCCCTGAATTTAAGGGGACAATATCATATTATTTTGCAGACTATTTTTGAGGAGGAAGCAGTTTAGACTTGTGTTTACTACATTTAAAAAGCGTGAACAAAATATAGAACATTCAGAGAGAAAATTTTAGTATAAAGGATAACCATTCAGATTTGATGAGCAGAAATCAATATTTGATAGGACCTTAAACTTTAGATTTTTATTTAAAAATATATTTCAAAATAATAACTTCCCAAAACAAATTTCAAACAGAATATTCATTCATTCCTTTCCTACTCACCTAAGCTTAATTTCATAATATCATTCTTCGAAATGATTTTGCCATCTTTGAACTCAAAAGTTCCTCCAAACAGATAAATGTCCTAAAATGGAAGAATAATGGCTGATATTACCATACCAATTTATTTTGCACTCAACATTTTGTTCTTCATTGATATTCTTCTTGAGAGAGACCATCACAATAATGATTTTTTAAAAAGATTTGTCCATTAATTGATCATCAATAGCACATGGTAATGTGGCAAACATCTCTAAAATAAAACTCTTTTCAATCTTGAAAATGTTCAGAAGAAATCCCGGTATTATGGGGTAATTATATGTCCATTTTGCTTCGCAAAGGACTTATCTCCTAATATGTGTTCCTATGCTAATATAAGAGAGTGATTTTCCTAAATTACATGCATATTGCTCAAGGGATACCAAGATTGCTTCCAGTTGTTGATGTCTGGGAGTCTGCTGTAAGCCTTTGTCTTGCTCTGCACACCTTACTGAAGCTCTGGGGATATACGTGGACTATTATTGCTGGTTGCCTTGGAAATGGCCAATGTCTGCTAATTAGCAATCTGTTTAAAACAAGCTGGATTGGAATGCAGCCAATTCCCCTGCCTATCTCTCCACCTCACATTTCAAAGGACTCCAAATGATAGGTGTGATCAGCTAAACCACAGAGGCTTCATTTAATTCTCAATAACAGGATTGAATAACACATTGTACAACTCTAAGCAAACTCTTCACGCATAGGATAAAATGGGAGGTGGCAAGGAATTGATAAGAAGCAGCTGCATTCTGTTACTGAAGTCTTTCCCTCGTTGCCTGTCATTTCAAGCTAAGGAACTTTCTAGGATGACCAAGCCATAAGGGCAGAATCTAGATCCCTGCCAGCTTCCTGACCCTAATATTCAGATGGGAATATTCAGCCAGATACAGGTGATTATACGCTTTCTACTTCTGCCTGTCAAATAGAAGCTCACCTTGTTCCCCACCTTGTGGAGCAAGCAAGATCTTGCAATTGTTTCTTTTGCTCTTTGCGAATGCTACAAAAAACGCTCAGTGGAGTATTTCTGAAATGGATCTGTCAGTGATATATTGATGGAAAACATCACTGACCCAGTGGATGCCAGTGATGGGTGATGAATAAAAATGCAAAAAGATTTCATCCTTTTCTCCCAGTGTTTCTTGTCAACCCCTTCAAAATAGGCAAAGTCGGCAAATAAGAACAACTTGGAAATCTGGAAAAGATGATGTTGCTAGCAGTGTATTGTATTAATACTCTATAATAGTAATTGTCATTCTGCAACAGTTTTCTCCTCCTATATGTTCTCAGGGTTTGATAGACATTCTATCACAAATTTCCTGAAAATTCTCTTGATAGTGGAAGCATTGGAAAATATAGGAAATAGATTAAGTTCTTGAATGGCATGATGTACATAGTATTTTCTACAGCTGCAAAGGCAAAATAAAAAAAGTAAAGGTAAAAATTATCCTCCCTCATATGTGCTAGTCATTCTCGTCTTTTGTGGGTGGTGCTTATCTCCGTTTCAAAGCTGAAGAGCCATCACTGTCTGAAGACGTCTCCATAGTCATATGGCCGGCATGACTAAACGCCAAAGGTGCACAGAACACTGTTACCTTCCCACCAAAGGTGGCCCCCAACTCTCTGTATGTCTCTCTCCTTTCATGCACCCACTACAAGTTCCCTGGATTCTTATTTACATATTGTCAAAATGGGGAGATTCTTGTATTATAGGCTGAAAACAATAAAGTGGTTAACTTGAACTCTGCATGTGCACATCTGATTGATTGTGACTGGCACCGTCCTAGTTCTAATTTTACAGTAATTACAGCAATAGGAAACTGGCCGTTCTTTTGCCCCTATGTTCCATATATAGGTTGTGCAAGGAAGTTATGCAAGGAAGATCCAATATTTCAGATTAACAAAAACAAGTAGCAATGTTCTTTTCTTGCAACCTAAAGACGAGAGAACGAGAAAGGGAAGGAGGAAGGGAAGCCTTTGTAGTTCTCTGGGCAAGAGGTAAGGAAAAAAAGGAAAACATATTTCACCTAACCCAGAACAGAAGGATTGCGCATGATCAGCAGTGATCAGCAGTTGTGGGGGTGGGGGTGGAGGAAGAATGGCAGGCACTACAGCCAATCAGTGGCTGCTATTAGAATAGACCAAAGTACTGGAGACCATCCATTCCGAAGTGTTGAAAATGGCTCAGGTTGGAGAACAGCAATTCTGCTTTAGCTTGAAGACGTGGCTGTGGGGTGCATCTTCAACAACAGGAAGTAAAAGGAGGAGGATGCCATCCATTCCTACAGCGAGAAAGTGATGGAGTGGGCTTTACTGGCAATGGGACAAACAGTGAGTGTATATCTGCCCTAAATCTTTGCAGTCAAGATTTTCTGTTCTCAAATACAATGGAAGTAAAAGCGTATTAATTTGTAACAGGAGAGTAAAATGTTCAGTTGTTTACCTTATCACTGTGTGCTGTAAATGTATGATGTGATCTTCCAAAAGGCTTTTCTCCCTTTACTTCACACTTTTGCCACATTAAAGATACTTGGGGAGAGGAAAGAAAATAACACAAAAACATATTTCATTTGCTTTTGTTCTGTAGTATTTGGAAATAGCACTATTCCAATCCTTTGACATTTACATCCATTTTTTAAAAAAAGTATAAAAGCATATTAATTCCCCAAGCTACTCAAAGACTGGATTCTTTGACGTGATTCCAGTTTTTTCTCTCCTCACAATACTTATGCACTATTTTTAACTTTACACCTACCCTGCTTCCCCTAAATAAGACCTCCTTAGATAATATCGGTAAGCCCAATCGGGCTTTTGAGCAAATGCGCTAAAATAAGCCCTCCTCCAAAAACAAGCCATCCCCAAAAATATTGCAACACAGCAGCCATGAGGTGACGACGCTCGCCACCTCTTGCACCTCAAAAATAATAAGACCTCCCCAAAAATAAGGCCAAGTGCTTATTTCGGGGGTCAAAAGAAAATAAGACCCTGCTTTATTTTGGGGGAAACACGGTACTTTGCGTGCAGTAGTAGAGTAAGGGTGAGGATTTGTGGAAAATTGCAAGAGAAACAACCAGCAACCCCATCAGTAGAGACATTATTAACGGAGCCTATTTGCATATTTAGACAAATTGAAACAAGAGTCATAATATCTCTCTAAATGTAGTGCAATATTTAAAAACTCAAGCCTTGCCAAATCAGAGTTTCAAAATGCTGGTGAAGATTTCCCATCCCTTTTAGAGTTAAGTTCTATAGAAGCATATTCCTGAATCCTGGCTATGGCCAATGAAGCAGTTTAGGGTAAGGAGGCTTTAGCATTAAGGTCTTTAACCAGAGAATATACCCTACACAATATAGCAACATGCAATCAGTCATAATTTGCCAGTTCTTTGTCAGAATCTCAGCAACCAATGGCATTGTGGGGGTTGGTGGGATGAGATTAAAAAAAGTCAAGTTGGCAGTTGTGACAGTGCAATTAAAGTCCCATCCTTTTTGTAGATGAGACAACATCTACACACACATAAGAAGACTTTGTCTGCCATCTTCACTTTTTTGTCATCCTTGCAGGCTCCACAGCTATTAGGCTTTGTTGAATGCAGGCAAATATCTGTGTCTCAGGATAATGTTGACCAATCTGGGTCGGTCACCAGGACCAGAGCTTTAGTCGTCCGAGCTTTCGGACTTGTGTTGGAGCCCATCTTCAGGGAATTTATCTTTACCTTCTGGTAGAGAGTCCGAAAGTCTTCTAAACCTCTGGCCCCGCTGACTGACCCAGATTGGATCCTATAGTAAGCTTTGTGTTAGAGAGGGCTCTTATTTTGTGAAACCCTAAAAATATAAACCCTGATCCAAATGGAGTCAAAGGCACCAAATGTGTGGCATGCTAGTTCCCCCTTTGTTTTACAACAAGAAGCATCCACATAGAATGGAAAACAAACAGGGAGCAATCTTTAGGCATCAAGCTAAGCTAGGGGTAAGCAGGCATCAAGTGTCCCCAGACACTGCGTCTGGTGTCTACTGTCTCCTAACCTAGGCGACTTTAACAGAATATTTCTTTAACAACAACATTAAATTGGAAGTTAGAATGCTGTAAAGAAAATAATCTGCCTCTAGCATTACGCGGATTGCAGGAATACCTTTGGATCCTACAAAGGCCCTATCAAATTGTAGAGAACTTCATTTGACTGACCATGCCTAACCTGATGGCCATTTTGTAAACATACCTGGAACATGCTCTCAAAACCCTAGATGTGTCCCAGCCACCCAAAACTGTCTACTCTGCACTATGCCGTGATTGCATTGTTAGTTGAATTTAAATTCCACCAAATTCGGTGAAACTTACATTACATGGATATATATTTTTTTACATTCCCTTGTGTATCCTCCTTTGATATTGCCATACTCCATTTGCCAAAGAATTCAGAGTAATGTATTTTCCTGAGTACCATATTTATCTGAAAAGAAGGAGGATCCGCCCTCACCCCTAGGGAAGATTGGTTGCTAAGAAATCAGGTCTTTGTCAGCTAAATGAATTGTCTGCTTGCCCATTTATTTATTTATAAGGCATCCCACATTAAAATGAGTATAAAAGGCATCTCATCTGTAGTAAATTTCAGTGAGTTGAGTGGCTTTCTCTCCCACATTAACTGTGCTAGGGGATAGATCTACTTAGCTCAATTTACTCCATGTATGTTTTATAGAGACAGGAGAATAAATCACTGGACACTAAGCTGTTTTTACCTTCCTTTTATAACAAAGTCACAGATCTTTCTTCCTAGAAGGAAATGTATGCATTCTTTAATAATACCATATTCTCAGTAAATGAAAAATTACTTCACCCCATTTACAGATAATTATTTGGAATGGGAAGCCTTTATCTTCCTTTTTGGCAAATATAGTAGGTAACTATCTGAACTCTTTTGTAGCAGAATTTTTTGGGCCCTGAAACTGCTTGAAAGATAACCCTAAATGGTCAGGGATTGTCACATTTATTTTCATCTCTTCACTGAATCATTACTTTGCTAACTTAGAACAGCAGTTCATAATTCGAACAAAATGATCACATATAATGAAAAGAACCTGTGTCCAGCGCATACACATCAGTATAATATTCATCTTCATTGGAACGACCGCCAAACATATAGATGATTTCTCCAATGGCAGCAAAAGCATGGCCTGACCTAAAGAGTTCAAATCCATTTGAATTAAATGCTGTGTTTCCAACTGAGGAAGAAATGTTTTTCAAAGTAAAAGAATGTCAAAAAGAATGCGCTAAAAATAATGGTTGGGCTCACTTAAGTCACATAATTCCTACTATCTGCTTTTTAAAAAGGAGACTTCTGAAGCTATTAGTCTGAAACTTTTCTAGTTGGCTATAAAAGATGTTTTCTTCAAATAAAGTTTACTCTTGGTCACTTCACAAATAAACCCATATAGATTTCTGGTCTTTTCCTGAGATGTTTGTCAACCTTCCAATCTAGCTTATTGTTTTGGTATTCCTTGGTGGATTCCCATCCAAGTTTTTTCTTGTAGGCAATTGTGGGAAGAGATTTCCCTAATTATGGAATATGCTGAATCTATGTACAAGACTATCCTGTTTTGGACATTCCTCAGATGTGTGAATTTAAAATCCCAGAATACTCAGAAAGTCACGCGGCTGTGAATTTGGGAGATAGACATCTAAACATCTGGAATGGGGTCTATGACAACTTCCCACAGCCAACTTGTTATGGCCAACTGGCCGCAACCAACTTGCCACAGACAACTTGCCATGGGACAACTCACCATGGCCAACTCGCTATGGGACAAGAGTTACACTAATATCGAAGTAATAGTCTAATATAATCATTAAAGAAAGGATGCCGAAGAAGGGATAAAATAAAATGTGAATGACAAAACTTAAAAAAACATTTTTAAATATTTTAAACAATTTAATTGAATTGTTGAATTGTCCCATGGCAAATTGGCCATGGCAAATTGTCCCATGGCGAGGTGGCCATTGTGAGTTGACCGTAGCGAGTAGGCTGCAGCAAGTTTTCCCATTCTGTCTGGAATGGAATGACATTGAAAAAGTGGTGACCAACTTGTGCATATGTAAATCTAGACCTATGTGGAACAAATGGAATTAACTTCAATATTTTCACATAATACTGGTTGACATAAGGGCACTTGGTATTTGTATATTGTAATAATTCTGGCTGAAAGACACATTTCACCAGTCCCACTGGATTTTCATCAGGTGTGGACAACTGCGCCATAATATTACACATTTCCAGACTGTAAGTATGCTATTTGTTTCTTTAGAAGATCAGAACACCCAGAAAGACTTGTTTCCCATTATTCTGGTCAGGACTTGCAAGATTTACTCCATTTGCCGAATCTGCCCCAGATTGTCATTTAAGAGTATTCTAAATGAAATTGCTCTCTGCTTTTGAATGTTTTTGTCTTCCATGATTGCTTCTTTCATACATTGTTCAGCTCTGCAGACTTTTCCTGCACTAGATATATTGAAACATGCCAGGAAGAACCCAGTGGCAAATGCCTTTGAAGTAACCTCTGACTAAATCAGATAATACTTAATACTAAGAAATCTCAAACGGAATGAAAAATGGGTGAATATTTTCAAGAAACACTACAAAGCCATTGGAAATATTATTCGAATTAGAACCAGAATGTCCCCTTCTATCACTAGAGGAGTGGAGTACAAGGAAGAATACCCAACTGAACATCTTTTCTCCAAAAACTTGATTGAATATTGTACCAGGGCATGAGATCTAGAAACAAACAATTGTAGGGCTGTTGCACTGAGACCATTTTTGAGGGGAATGGACCATCTATTCCATCCTATCATGAGAGCTACTAGCTGTCATTTGGAGTTAGCCGAGATAAATGCTGGTCCAGCATGGCTTATAAACCGGTCTATTGATATGAAGAATAATCCTACGTATGCTTTTGCAAAAGTCAGTCTAAGGGGACTTACTTTGAATGGCGTATATAGCTATAGCCTTTTCTTGACCTTCTATTTGTGAATTCTCTCTCTAGTGCTATTGTGAAAGATTATTGAAATGAAGAGGAAGAGATGATGGGCATCTTTTTCTTCTGTGTTTTTCTGTATAAATGACAGTTCTTATATATTTTTGTACATAGCATGGTTTGGTAAAGGACAAAATTTTGTGTTATATAATATATGTAGGTATATGCATAATTTTGTGTTCGTTCGTTCGTTCATTCATTCATTCATGGATGGTCATGTAGTCTATATTGGAGGTGGTGACTCTCTAAGGGCTGCATGCAATGAAATTTCATTTGAATGTATGCCGATTAGTGTACATTCAAAGTGGCAATAAAGTTATTCTATTCTATTCTATTCTATCCTATCCTATCCAAAAATGATTAGAATTCTCTCCTTCTGCCCTCAGCCCAAGCTGTTTCTCATAGTTTGATTTTTCCCCCTCCAACTTCTGATAAAGCCAAACTCGACAGTCTTCTCTCATGAGCTTCAGTATAGATCTAAATCTCAGGAAAGGTGCTGAGTGCTAGCAGGTGTAATATGAATTTCTATGGGAGAGTCAAGTGGGTCAACATGACAAAAGAGCAACATGCCATTACAATACAAGCCATGGCCTTTTGTGCATTGTGAGATTGCACACATGCTTTCATTTGATAGAAGTAGCAGGAAACTACAGATACCCCAGCAGGGGAATGTTTATTGTTATATCTGACAAGCATGAGGCTTCTAACAGGTGAAGAAACATGCTCTTTTATTCTGTATTTACTTTCCCATATCAAATTGTAAATATTCCCTGTTTGGTTGCCTTCCCGAGAGATATTTCCTGTCAATATGTTAATCATCTTGCACTTAAAATTATTCTTTTGCTTTGTTTAGGGCTTCTGTTCAGGCTTTGCTTTACTTATGCATTCATTGCTTTTAATCTATGATTTACTCGTGCTCTGTTGGTGCAAAGCATTCTTATAAGGTTTCCTTGCCTTCTTAGCAGAAATTCTTACTTTCTGTGGTTCTTCTGACTCCCTCACAAATTGTCACCAGGTTTAGAAAGTTGAATAGATCAAGTTAACCTTTCTATTTTCTAATGTTTTCACACGATAAGATTTTATGTTAATTTTTAGCTGGAACTAATTGGCTTAGTTAATATAAATTTATTAAAAATGGGATCTAGCTGCAAATTAGGAGATAATCACATGAATGGGCAAAACATGATACGCTCTGCTTAGAGACTGCTTTTCCTTGAAATCGGATTTCCATAAAAATGTAGCTATACTTTTAGTCTCAGTTGCCTTAATGATGTCTAATTAAGATGCCAAGTATGTTCTCCTTTAGATCATACTTTTTTGTATGAACCGTTTTCTGCAAATCCCAAAATTGCTTTTTCAGGAGGCAGCTGGACTTTCTTGTTTTTTCTTTTGAAGACGTTTTGCTTCTCAACCAAGAAGCTTCTTCAGCTCTGATAGGATAGTGGGGAATGGAAGGATTTATATTCCTTGCAGACAGCTGGTCATTTGCATCCTTTTAGAGGGTCATTGAAGCACTTGGAAGTTTATCTGTGTCCTCGGGGGTCACCTGAGTAGTGCTCCTGGTTCCTGTAGTCTGTAATTTTTCCTCTTGAAATCCATTCCTACTCCCACACTGTTGAAAGGATGTTCATCCCAAATTGTTTGTCCCAAAATAATTTGGGCTGCAAGTTTGACAGCCCTGCTCTAAACTTAAGGATGGAAATTACCAGCTGTCTGCAAGGAATATAAATCCTTCCATCCCCACTATCCTGTCAGAGCTGAAGAAGCTTCTTGGATGAGAAGTGAAACGTCTTCAAAAGGAAAAACAAGAAAGTCCAGTTGCCTTCTGAAAAAGCATCTTTGGGACAATCATGACCTGGATGACTGAGAATAGCTACAGACTGTTCCCTGCAAGATTGCTGGAGAAAAAAATAAGCTTGCTCCATCAGATCAACTTAACTAATTTTATCTGGAATTGTGTGTTTGGGTGCACAATTATTATTTTCACATTTTCTTCTAATGTTCTCTTTTCTAAAATAAGCATATTTTATAAAAATTATAAATTTATTGTATTAATCAGAGATTTATCATACAGTAAAAACTTGATGTTTGGGACTGCGCTATTGCAAAATCACCACTTGCATTGTTAGGATTTTCACAAGTTTTCTTGAGGTCATCTGCTCATCAGTGGCTCAGAAGCTGGAGAAGAAGTTATGCTCGGAGCGGGGTGGTGGCAGTGCCCTGGCCCTGCAGGGAGAGCTGGGCCAGGGCATGGTGAGGCTGGGAGGCATGCTTGCTGGGGGTGGAACAGGCGCTCACGCAACCTTCCTCTCCAGCCAGGCAGAGCTCCATGCACTGACCTAGGGAGTGCCACATGGCTTGGTGCCTTAGGGATACCCCCTAGGTCAGTGAATGGTGCTCTGCCCCCTCTCTGCCCAAACTCTGGAGAGGGGGTTTGCCAGGTGGCTGCTTGTGAGCGTGGTCACCTCAGTTTGCCCCTGAAGATGTGCCTCTTCAGGAGCCTCTTCAGGAGCCCGCTCACAAGGGAGCAACAGCCCAGCAACTCCCCCTTCCAGCAAAGCAGAACGCCACTCCACAACCTAGCGGTATCCCGAAGGCACCAAGCAATGTGAGCACCTTCTCCCCGGCTCCCCTGGCTTGGTGCCCTCGGGATACTGCTAGGTTGGTGAGCGGTGCTCTGCCTGGCCAGAGGGGGGGTTGTCCAGGGGGCTTATTTTCGGGGATGGGCTTAAAACGCAAAAAATGTGGCAAGGCATTAGTTTCAGGACAGGTTGTATTTTCGGGAAAACATGGTAGTACTAAATGTGAGACACTGAATTGGGGATGGCTGAACTATAGACTATGAGGTATTTCAACTTTTATGAATAGGCTTCCACAAAGCCAATCCACAAAAAGATTTTCCAGCAATGAAAAAGATTCTCCAGCAATGAAAAGTCATTACTCACCTAGATGTAGACAAAATAAGAATCCTTAATACAATTTATCTGGTATATTTAAGCATTCAGTTGCATTTAACAATCAGACAAATGAATAATGTTATAACCAGATTACATACTGAAGCTGACAAAGTGGATTGCTTTGTCAATCCAGACTAAAGCCAAGAGTCAAATCAAACATATATGGATTTATAGTTCAATCTCTTGGCCACAAATTCTGTTCTCACACTCAAAGAAGTAAGAAATGTGACACCTACAGCACAGAAAGTCTAATTTTTACAAAAGTGCAGGTAGAAAACCTCACTTCTACTCTGGTAACAGCTCTATAGAGGTCAATACCTTTTTCTTCTGCATGCCCTATTGCTTTTGGCTGTGCTGCAAAAAACTTTGGAATTCCTCTTGACATTTTTAAATGTACAACAGTATTAAATATCCCCTAAGCTTACTTTAAAAAGTTTGTGATCCCAGAACACTAGGTTCCATTGGTGCTTTTTTTCAAGAGACAACTTTGGGACAACCATGACCTGGATGACTGAGAATCTCCATAGACATTAACAAGGAGCCATTGTACCCTGGTTCCCTTTAATTGCCCCTTCCTTGCTGTCTATGTTAAGCCCTTTCCTCCAAAAACTTCTGCTTCTCCAACGCCCCCATCTCGCAATTGAAATTCTGTACATACAAGCCAAGAAATGTACTCTCATTCGTGGCTTCCCTCACTCTTATGAGTCACAATTCAGAATCTGACTCTGACCTTGAATCTGATGATGTAGTTCTACCGGAGCTTGTGCTTCAGGATTCTCAGCCTCAAGACCTAGTGAGGCAGGATTCAATTGAGGCTGATCAGCCACCTGCACCTACTGTTCAGCTGGAGCAATCAGATGACAAGGCACAAGCCCTAACTCTAGATATCTACAGAGGTGAGCAGAGCAATGCTCCTCAATGAGACTCCTTGCTAGGCAAAGAGTGAGGAATAAGTAATTGCAGCCAGCTGTCTGGAGACAGATTTAGATAGCTGCTTTGCTTGTCATCCTTGGAGATAATCATTCAGTTTTCTAGCTTACGACCCTTTGACCATATGACTACCTGATTTTGTTCTCTGTAATTTATGGATTATATTTGGACTATGCTTCTTGGACTGTAAGCAAATTTTTTCAGGCAAGCACTCTCTTCTAAGCATTTGAACTACCGTACATCAGGGACGTGCGGTTAGGGGAGGCAGGGGAGGCAGAGCCTCACTGCTCTCATCATGAAAATAAAAAAAAGGGGAAAAGGGAAAAGGCGCCGAGGAGCCTTCTGCACACGTGGTCTGGGAATGGGACCACGTGTGCAGGAGGCTCCTCTAGCCTCAGCCTCCCTCCTGCACACATGGTCCCATTCCCCGCCTTCCTGAGTCAACATGAAGGGGACCACGGAGCGTGAGCCACGGTCCCAAGGAGCGCGCTCCGTGGTCCCACGAAGTGCGCTCCGTGGTCCCACGAAGTGCGCTCCGTGGTTCCCTTCATGTTGACTCAGGAGTCAGGAAGGCGGGGAATGGGACCACGTGTGCAGGAGGCTGAGGCAACTTCAGCCTCCTGCACACGTGGTCCCATTCCCCGCCTTCCTGAGTCAACATGAAGGGGACTGTAGCTCGCGCTGATGACGTCACCAGCCTCACCAGCCATAAACCTCACCACACGTCACTGCCGTACATTCCTAGTATCTGGTATGTATTGTACATTCCTGGTACTTGTTGGTATCAGCTTAACTGCAGTGGCTACAGCTTGTCTGAGTGTGCTTGCCTGCAACCTTGAATCAGGGCACTTATTCTCAGCCTATTAACTGTACTTCCTGCATTGCAATGTTTAATTGGTTTTTCAGTATGACAGTAGAATAGCTACTGAAAAGCCCCCCTTGCAAGGTTTTCCTCTGGGGTTTAATTGGCAAGTGGGATGCCAACGGGATGGCAGGTTCCTAGAAATATGAGCGTATGATGAAGAACAGGGTATCCATATATGTACTACATGCATGCATGTCTTGCACCTTAATGCAAGAATTGTTTCCCCATTGAAACAATTTCAAAACTTGTCTTTCATCATGCTATATGAATATGAATGGTAAAAAATTCAGGATGATTCTTCAGCAGGCTTTACAATTATCTTCTATTGGATGGCAACATCTAGTTATCTGAATCACCATCCCTTGAGAGTACTCCATAGAACAAATGAAACAGCTCATTATATGACATTATATTATCTAACTATATTAAATACAGTAAACTCATTATGGATTCACCAATTAAACAACTGCTTGAGGCTCTGGTAGTATCTACATTTCATGCTTCCATTGCCACACGTTTTCCCAGGACAGTTTATTTTTGCAGAAATTTTATTTCAAGTGTTACTGTTTGTCTTTTTAAATAATAACAAAATACATATTTACTGGTTCCTTTTTTCTTGCAGTAAAATGAAGAGGGATTAAAGGATGAATGATAGTGGCTTGGATCAAAATACAAATGAGAAAAACAAGATTATTTGGTATATTTTTCTTCTACAACATGATCCCCTGCACGCCAAAAGCTCCTTTTTGGAAATTAGGAGATCTTTCTGAAATAACATAAAACCTGAATGGGATACTTTGTATGAATAAAAGATACATTAGAATGCAAGTAATTTTTAAACGATTATATTATTATCTTCCTTGTAATACATTCAAATATACAGCTTAAAAAATCCTCAAAATGACATTTGTCAGTTCTTAAAATTTGCTATTTTTATTACACTACTTTATAGTCCTAAAAAGTTCAGTATCAATCTTGGCAAATGCAAGGCATAATAATGATTTTATATGCATACTTATGCCAATGCAAAAATTCATTCCAAGCTGCTTAACTGCAATTTATAAACATAGCCCAAAGATTTCTGCTGTGAACCATTCCAGTAACAAACATATCAATGCTAGAATGATTCATATAACCAACATTTCCTTTCGGCTGTTGATACACTAATTTTGTAATTGCAAGTTTGTGGCTTAGATCTTACTCCAGATTTATGAAGCGGTTGAACACTTTCATTACGTTGAAAACTAGCAAGGGTCATATCCATTTGTAGCCCTAAATTTAAGTGGAATTTCATTTGGTCCAGCTAAGAGAAATGTCAGGCATAACAAGAAGCATCTTGTCAGCCATGACCCTCAAATAAGGATTATAATACGCTGCAGACGTATATTTTGGGTGATGAAAAGTGAATCAAAAGATGCCTTTTACTGTACCACATGGATTTCAGATGCATTATTTTAAAATATTTGCTCCCCAAGCAACATACACAGAGGTCATTGACCCATTCTCATCTTTCTAGGGCTTACAAGGGATGGCATGTCCTGGATAAGTTCTGGTAAAAGTCTCTTTTACTTGTCCAACAACTTGTCCAACTTGTGGTTGCACTTTCTTTGAAGATGAAGAAAATTGCTTTGAATTTGTCATCCTTGCAGTTTTGTGCTGGTGCACTGCACTCTCTAATGATTTTAGATTTGCTGCAACTTGTGCTCTTGTTTTTGTGCATATACCAAAATATTAATAAACCAAGTGCTCTTCTTCATACTTGGAATGTACATAGAACATTTCTGAAAATGGTTATGTGCTAACTTTGACTCTGTTGCTGAAAGCTATGGATCAGGTGAAACATTATTTAAATTACATATAGGAACTTTTTTACATGACGCTATTAATCTAACCTGAGGTGCATGATAATTGTTTCTGAATGAACACTTAAGCACTGAATTGGGTAAGACTATGGCAGTGGACACAGAGCTTAATAGTAAAAAAATAAATTTATTTATGTTTCTTTGGTAGTGTCTTGATTTATGGATAGTACCTAATGAAATAAAATTTATGGAGCCGGGGACCAGCTAATAACATCCAAATTGTGAAATAACATTTCTGGCTTGCAGAATAGCAGAGAAACTTTTTATAAAATAAAGTTGGATTTTAAAAGTGCTGCTTATATCCTTAACAGAAATATGTCTCAATACAGGCATATCTGCTAGATCAGGGAAGGGCAACCATGGCCACTGTATGTGTACTTCAATTCCCAGAATTCCTGAGCCATCATGGTCTTAAGTCCATAGGTCATAAAGGGGCCATAGTTGTCCACCCCTGTGCTAGATACTGTTAGAAAAGTCAAGGTTGATTCTTGTAACTTCTTGAATACTTCCATGTAGGAATTTGTTTTGCCAATAACATGGGTTACCATTGCATTCTTCTGGAACAGTTGGTCAATTTCCCAGTTAAACCAGCAAACTGGGCATTGTCTGGAAGTCTTCCATCCAAGTACTAATCAAATATGACCCTCCTTTTTTGTTTGGTTGTTTGTTTAATTTGTTTGCCGCCTATCTCACCTCCTTAATTACTTGAACAAGTTAATAGAATCACAGAATTATGGAGCTGGAAGGGATCACAGGGATCACCTTCAGGAAAACGAATTAAACTATCTGAGAGAAGTGGCTCTGCAACCTCTTCTCTGAAAACTTCCATAGGTAGATTCTTCCACTGTTATACAGATTTGATAGTCCGGAGGTTTTTTCTCATGTTGAAATAAAATCTAGATTACTGCCACTTATACCTGCTATTTCTTATCCTCTTTCTATGGATAGTAGAAAATAGTTCCTGACTATTGCTATCTTTTATGTATCAAAACACAGAGACCATGCTTAGTCTGGTTAGATGCTGTTACCTGTCAAACCCATTTTTTAGACCAGACCATGAAATTAATTCCACAGGAAGTACTACAACCATTTTTACTGAAATCTTGTTAGTTTCATTGTGCTGCACCTCCTCCCTTTTCAGTTAATTAGGAAGGTGTCTGCCAGAGCCACTTCTGAATTTTATCTTGTTCTGGACTTTAAAAAATACTTTAGTCCCTTGGCATAGGCTACAAAACCTTCATAACTCTGCTAAAATCACCTTCCTTACTTTCCACTCGCCCTCCGGGCAAAATATATTTAGTTGTATCAATAATTACCTTTCTGCTTGACCCATTAGGACTGACTGTTATCCCTATCTTCTTGATTATGCTTATTTGCCTAAAAATTAGAATGTCAAACTATGATTGTGGAGACTCAGATTCAAATCCTCATACTGATAGCTATTTGATTAAGTAAGTTTTTGTTAATCATTATGTCTCAGCTTATCTTAAGCCACAGAATATTTGTGAGGGTAAAATGGATGAATATTTTATTGACCTGCTGGAGGAAGGACAAGTGTAAATGAAATAAATGTTGCATTTTTAAAAAGGGTAATTGTAGCAATGTCCTATGAGATTGCAGCTGATAAATTTTTAAATGATTTTAGATGTCTATAACAAAATGGCAAAAAAGAAATAAGTGAACACTTCAGGGAGCCAAATATCCAATTTTTCCCTATCATAAGGACTGAAGAAGGTGAGACATAAACTAGTTTTTCCTGGACTTGAGCAAACTGTTAACATAGATTAACACAAATCAGCTGTCTTGCAAGATCAAGAGAAAGCTCAGGTACCTATTTTCTTAGAAAGATGAAAAAATAGACTACAATTTGAATCCTGGAGCCCAGATTTATATGTGAACTACAATTTAAAAAATCTTTGGTGTGTGTGTATGTGTGTACCTTTACTGTTAGCTGTGATAAAGGGACAAATCTTGCTGAATCATATTTGTGAGCTTTTGCTGAATAAGCCACACCTAAAACAAGTGGTTAAGTGTTTGCCGAGCTAAGGTTTAAGTTTATGCCATGCTGGTATGAAGACTTATAGCTAGTTTTGCCTGCAGCCATCACTATTGGAGAAAATAGTGCCAAGAGACTAAGAATTAAACAGTAGGTATAAAACTTTTCCAACTCTTTCCAAATCAGCCATGAAGTTGTGAATGACTTGCTCCAAAATCAGAACTAAACTGTGACCCAGATCTCTACCAAGGGCTCCTCTACTAGTTTTGACTAAAGAACTGCAAATAAATATGACAGGATCATTTTAATGCACTTTAATGCACAATCATTTTAATGCACTTTAATTCATCATAGTTGCTAAATTGGTTACTGTTACTGCATCCCCTTTGCTTGACAAATACAATGGAATCCAAATGATCGAACTGCCTTCTTGCTCAATTTAAACTATTTCCCTTAAAACCAAACAACATCTTCGCCAGCACAACATGCAAACCATTATTAATTAACCTAATGATATAGAAAGCTAGAAAATGGGTACTTCTCCTTTTGTTTAAATTGAGAACAGCTGAGACTTGGAGAGTTTTATATGCCAAAGTGTCACATCTGAGAACTAACTTCAAGGATTCAATCAAGCAACTGATTGTGAAATTTGTTACCTGTAACAAGGTAAGCTTTTATTGTGGGGAAAATCCTGCTACGTTTTGGCTGTTAGATTCAAATGTGGGCTGGAATGAAAAAGGATTAAATCACTAATTTACAGAGGGGCAAAACATGTGGGAGATCAAATCTTTGTATCTCAAGTGACTTAAGACTCAAGTGACCTGAGAAATAATGAAATGGTGCACCATTGGACTTTTTGTCTTTTTAAAGGCTGGAGGAAACTTGATCGCTTAGGGAAACATAAGTTAAAAAAATATGTTTCTGCTAGGTCTCAAGCCAGCAACCTTCCATTTACCGTTGTGCTGCTGTAGTATTATTGGAAACCACATGACTAGAAGGGTTCATTCAAGACAATGGTAACCATTGATTCAGTTGAGGGGATACTCATCTTTCTGTGTAATAATCAATGCATTGCTGAAGTTAACCAGAGATGGTATTCAACAGGTACTGACCAGTTCTGGAGGACCGGTAGCAGAAATTTTGCGTAGTTCGGAGAACTTGTAAATTCCACCTCTGACTGGCCCCGTCCCTATCTATTATCTGCCATCTGTTCAGGAGGGAATGGGGATTTTACAGTATCCTTCCCCTGGAGTGGGGAGGGAGTGGAGATTTTACAGCAATCTTCTCCTGCCATGTTACCAAGCCACACCCACCAAGCCACACCCACATAACCGGTAGTAAAAAAATTTGAATCCCACCACTGAAGTTAATCTATAATAAAGTAAAATCCAGAGGAGTATGAATGTTCAAAATGATAGAAGAAGAAAAAGAGAACTTTAAAAGGATACCAGGAGATAATTCATGGAGGATGCAAATGTAGCATGAAGGGAGTGACTCCAAAGTGAGGTCACCAGTTCTTGCCCTTCAGAAATGGCTTGGTGATCTATTCTCATCCTGGAATAACTGTTCAGGGTGCATATGCTCTAAGATACCCAACATTTATTCCTTTTTTTGTTAATTTAGCAGATAAATAAATATTGTTGCATGGTATGTGATTTGAACTATGAATGAGGCTTTAAAACAGATACGGGCAATTTTAAAAAAAATGTGTGATTGCCAAAACTGTAAGGTTTACATAAAAGTTCATAAACAGCTTTAACAGAGTCTTAAGGACAAGTAAAAATTGCAACTCTACACTGCAAACCCAGGGGAAAAAAAAGAAGAAATTATGTTCCTGCCCATGGATATACACCTGTGCTGCTTCCTCCTTTTGAATCAGGCAACCTCCAAACATTAGGTGTGATCCACACCACACAATATTGTCCACCTCTGCTTTAGAGATTTAAATTTTCATTGACAGTTTTTTTGACAACTAAAATAGAAGAACACAAGACTAACATACTGTATCTCATTTAACACAAAAAGAATAATAAAATAGTCACTTACCTAGCACGAGGGTTTGAACCAAAGGTTTTCACTGGAGTCCAACAGTGAGACACTAAATGCCAACATGAAATATTAGAATGACAAGAATAGTTCCAAGATTCTATGAGCTATAATGAACAGGAGTGCTGGGATATTGTAAAACATTTTGTCAAGCTGGCCTCCCTCAGCAACCAAGAAAGAAACCACTTAACTCCATTTTGCAGAATTAAGAGTACTTTTACTGGTTATGAAAAGATAGCAGCTAGCAAAGCAAGATCTGAGGCAAAAGCGCACGAAATCATACATATCAATATGTGACCAAACCCCCTCCCCCGGTAACCCTCATCCCAGTGTCCAATCTGCAAATCCCTTAGGTATCATGTGAGTTCCATCTTCAAGGAGCATCATTAGGTTGGTATGCAGGACGGTTGGCCTTGACCGACACCAAGCACTAAACTCCGGCATGCGCAATAGACGGTGAGACCAAAACTCCCTTTGTACAATCTCTCCTGTACTTAAACTTCCCCTCCCAAATACCAGCTCCCCCTCCCCAATTCAATGGCAGCCGAAAGCAAATAGCGAAACAGAGGCTGACACATTTATAAATGTTTGAAAACATGACATAGGAAGCAAAAATCATACAAAACTACTTCTCAAAGAAATTTCCCTGGTAGTTTCCTATAAATAGTTATGGAACACATTTAACATGATTGGCTGATAGCATACACAGGAATATATAGCTAGACTCATTTTTAGGCTGCATTTATTTAATTAAATGGATCAACACATTTGCTATAAGTAAGATAAACTCTTACCAATTTATAGATGTAGCAAGTAATAATGGGCTCTATGCTAACCTGTACTGCAGGTTGACAGAAATAAGAAGGTTAGGTTATTTTTTAATTTCATTCATTTATTTGTATGTATCTTTATGTTATTTATATCTGCCTTTGTTATGTTTACAAATTTGCCAAACATATCCAAATCCTTCTACATCCTGTTTTGCTAACAACAGCAGCCTTGTTAGTTGAGTTGGGCTGAGAGAGTGACTGGCCCAAGGTCACATCTGCCTTTCATGGCTAAGGTGAGGCTTCAACTCATGGTCTCCCGCTTTCTAGCCCGGTGCCTTAACCACTATAGCAGGGGTCAGCAACCGGTGGCCCTGGAGCCGCATGTGGCTCTTTCACACCTCTGCTGCGGCTCCTTCTTGCCAGTCAGCTCCAGAATTGATAGGGTTTTCAGTTAAGAGAGGGAGAGGAAAAAGGATGCCGCACTAGGAGGAGACACTATGGTAGGGAACCGGACTTCCGGTCGGCTCCAAAATTGGATGGGATTTCTGTTTAGGACCTTTGTTGCTCTTTGTGTGTTTAAGGTTCTCAACCCCTGTACTAGACCAAACTGGCATTTCTATCTGCATTTGTTTTATGAACATATGCTGCATTCTGGAGTGACTGACGTACAGCAAACTACCTTGTCCTGTGAAGATATAGTTGCACCTACCTGTATTGAATGTATAGAGATCATCCACTGCTTTACTATCTTCCATGCCACCATACACAAAGATGTTTTCGCCTACCACAGCGGAACTGTGTTCAAGAGTTTGAGGAGCAGGACCACTGGTTGTGACTTTCTGCCAGGTTAGAGAATCTTAAGATAAGGGTGGGGGGGAGAAGAAAAAGAAATTACTCTCTTATTTTGAAGTTGGCTTGGGCAGAAGCCACTTTCTCATTCTGCTTTTCTCACAGAATACAACCACTGGAAGAAATTCTATAGAGCAGACTGTTCTTTGCCTCCCCATATGTCTTCTGCAAATGACTGTTTTAAAAGCTGGATCCTTTCACTGACAATGTATTTTTTTTAGGTAAACAGCTGCTCTTTAATTCAACGCTCTCAATTAAGACTGTGTCAAGCATCAGTGAAAGGCTGCTTCACTTCCAACCAGGCTTTTGATGGAGTTACCCTTTTGAAGCTGCTTTGTAAAGGAATGTGTCTATCCATCCCTCCCTCCTTCTAAATGCCCCCCCCCCCCCCCCCCGCTGAAGTCCTTTGAGATTTTGAAGGTATCAAAGGGTCAAGGACAAGAATGGATAGCATTTCCTCTAGGCAAATTAGGGTTGGCTGATTTATTATATGAATGGTGTCAATGAGGAGGTCTGGGGAATGTCTAAGTTATAGACAGGCATATTATATATTATTTCTTTCTTCAGTGCCACAGAAGGCAGGAGTGCTGAATGTGGAGGTACAAAGAAAACAGGAGGATCAGGAGGAGAAATTTCTGGGACTACGGACTCCTTTGGAGCAATTTTGGGATTATATGCTCAGTTAGACTGTTTTGTTTTATGACTGCATATGTCACTTTGTGCTCTCTACCATCCATGGTGCCATGATGAAACTCATAACATAACATGCTCTCAAACTGTGTCTCGTGAATAAAAACATTGAGGGGGGGGCTCCATTCAGCTGTCGTCATTATTGCTTGCATAAATTTTTTATTTTTCCCCTTTCAAATACATCCACAAATATACATTCTTGTAAGTATTATTAATGTTATCTATTAACTATTAACATTTATCACTATCTTCTTACAAATATAGAAAACACAGTTGGGGTCACTTTCTTGCCACCCCATATCTCCATCTTGTTTTGCAACAACCCTACTCCTTCCATCTTCTCAAGCTCCCTTCTCTGCCTCCTTCTTTCCTCCTCTCCTTCTTTTCTTCTTCCCCTTTCTTTCCTCCACTCCTCCTCTCTTCAGCTGTCATTATCATTGTCATCACCACCACCAGTGGTGGGTCCCAGTCCCCGTCGCTACCGGTACGCTGAGCATGGGGCCGGGCATCCTAGTCGTGCATGGACATTGTGCATGCATCGCATGCCCCTGCCCCTGCGACACCCAGCTGTTCGGCAGAGGTCATGCAGGTGCAGCACACTGTGCGTGTGTGCGCAATTGGCAGTTATAAACAGCTATGGGACGTGGGTGGGCCAAATGAGCCACCGTGTGGCTGCTGCTCCCAACTTGGATTTTATTTCTTGGATTTCTAGACCGCCCCCTCTCCCAAAAAGGGACTCGGGACTACTATCGGTACGGCCGTAACGGCTGGAATCTACCACTGATCACCACCACCGCCCATGCAAATAGTTCTATCTATTTTTTAAAAAGCATTAAATAATATTTAAACAAATCTTTTTTTACATTTTAAATACTAATTTTCCACCAATTATCAGCAGAAAACTATCTTGTTGAAATTTGGCACTAGAATGGCTCTGGAGCTGCAAAAGAAGAATCTGAAAGACACATGCAGTTGATGGAGCATAAATCCTCATCCTCCTATAATGTTGCATCTATTTATCATGTTGTATAGTGGCCATCTATTTCCTTACAGAGAGGAAAAAGACATTGAAGCTCATTTTTAACCTCAAGCACCTTGTGTTTTGGAGCTGCAATGTATAAACAGTATACAGTATTTACTTGTAAATAATCTGACTTGAAATTTTAGTTGTGAAATACAGGGTTTGGCTTCATGATTAATTGAACCACAGTTTACTAAATTAATTAAATTGCCTAGGATTGCATGACATAGTGAACCTTAGATTAATTATATTGTTTGGATTTGCATAATATATTCCACCACAAACTGATACATCACCAGCTACATTTTATTCTGGAATGTTGTGCTTACTTAACTTATGGTTCATTGTGTTGCACAAACTCAGAAAACTGGGTTAATTGAGAAAGCAAAGGGTATCTTATCCATGGGTAAGGGTATTTTGTGATCACAGCAAAGAAGCCACAGTTTAGCCAAGTGGGTTGTGTGAACCCAACCTTCCTGCAGCTTCTTAAAAATAAGAAGGTGAATTCTGGCATTACATACTGATCTGCAATAGTTGTTCCTGCTTGGTGGAACTTTCATGATAAGCAGTTCCATCCCAACCTATAATTCCAGTCACAGATTAAGTTTTCCAATGGATCTGTTTCTGAGATTGTAGGCAATATCCATTTTCTTTACTTAAAACCTGGACTTTACTCTTCAGTGGGCATAATCTCTAAATTGGTGACTTCCCCTGGGAGAAAATCACAACAATATGTCCGGGGGGGTGGGGATACTCGAATCAAATATATAAACATATATACATGCTGGGAGCATAAATAGTTTTCTTGAATTGCAACATGAGATGCAAATTAAATAAAAGCAATGCATTAAATTTTATCGATCATTATGCACAGTGGAAACAGAAATTGGAGGTGGAGGATCATTTCATAAAAGCATCTTCACCTCATATCTTATATTGCTATTCTGTTTTAAAATGATATTCTCCCAAGTTATGTATGAGCCGTTTAATTTTTTTAAAAAAGTATATATTCATGCTTATGTATATTGTGACCCTAGCTGTATAGGGAAAAGAGTGTCTAATCCCTACCTTCAGTTATTGCCCTTGTACAAAAATAGCCTCATTCATATGTAACATTATGCTATTATTATGTAGATAAACTTTGGGCAGGAAAGAGTTTGGAAACATTGTCTTCCCCTTTTAACAGGAGCTTATTATTTTTTCTGAACCTCAGCCAAATTGGATAATGATCAGGCTGACTTGGAATGTAAGGTGGTATAGAACAGGCCACGAGAGTGGGGAAAAGCTGTTCTAATTTTACTTTAAACTTAATAAACCCTGTGATTTTGGACAAGATGAAAAACAACAACCCACCAGTTAATTAAAAGCAGAAGCGTAACTTCCAATTTCTTCCTCAAAGCTATGCCTGAGAAAGGGGCAAAGAAACTGTGCATAGCCACAGTTCTTGGATGTGATGCTAAATCATTATTTAGTGTAGCATTTGTAATGGATCAATGAATTCTTTAGTTGGAAAGCCAGGGTTAATCATTTATAAATCACTGTACATAATTCAGAAACACTGGACTTACAAATGAAGCCCAAAGACACCAGTGCTTTAAAGAAAGGTGAATACTATTGTTAGAAGAATAATTGGGGTGTTCTGGGGTTGCGCAAGAACAAATCCCTGTGTGAAGTTACCAGAAGAACAAAAACAGATCAAAAAAGGAAATCCAGACATACTGTGAGAGAAGGAGATTCATTTATTCCCAAAAGCAAAGAGGTTGGTTTTGGGGGGTTGGCTACACAAAAATTAGGTCCAAAGACTTGGTTTCAAAAGGGGGACTGGCCCTTGGTGTGGACTTGGGGGGCATGGTTTGTTGTATATGCTCTTTCTAAAGTATTTGTCCAAAGGTAGTTGTCCTTCCTGTGCAGATTGAGGTGCTCCTGTTCTGGCCTTTGATCCTGAGGCACTTACGAAATCCAGAATGAAAGATTGCCCTCAGATATATAGTTCCCTCCCTAGGTGTGGATTTATTATGAGTGTCTTCCTTCATCCTGAGGGATGCCTGCCTCCCCAATGGAGCCAGTGAGGTGCTAAACCCTCCCTAGGTGTGGATTTATTATGAGTGTCTTTCTTTATCCTGAGGAGATTCCTGCCTCCCCAATGGAGTCAGTGAGGTGCTAAAAAGTGTGGGGGGGACAGATTAGAGGCCTTTTAACTTCCAACACTATATCACAAGAACTTCTTTCCATCCTTCCTCCTTCCCTCATCATGACTGGTTGAATATTTTTCTTGCTGGATTATTCCAGTCGCTGTGCAAGTAAGTTGGTATAGAGTAGACCATGCATTAGGAGCAATCTGATATACTGTTAAGCAGTGCTACCAGACAAAATATGAAAAGGATCACAAAGTGAGGTAGAAATCTGGAATTCTACACTCAACAACATTATGCTTTATAATTACTCTCTGATGATTCATAGATATTCATTGCAGGGACTATTATCTACATGTCTTCCCCCTCCCTCTACATATACCACCATCTTGTTCTGCAACTCCTCAAAGTAAAAGCCCTGATCTCCTTGTTCCCTTTAGAGGGCCTCTCTCCAGGGATGAGTAAAAGTATTATCTACCCCAACAGAAAACTATTCTGATTATATTTGCACAGTGCATAATTACTAAAGCAATGGTGTGTGTGTGTATGACTGTGTGACAATCTTGAAGTATGTTGAGTCACTAGCAGCACAATTTCTCTTCTTTCTTTACATGCATTAATATTTACATCAGACATGTCAATAAATCTCTTCTCTCCAGAAATCCAGACTTGTACTCAGTAGCTAATTGTAGCCGCTCCAAGGACACCAGAGTAGCTTTTATTATAGACATGAAAAGAGTAGCATATGCGAAAAAGTTCAGTCTAATGGTATTATACATTTATTCCATGTTTACAAGTGGTTCTGTCTTGTCTAGTCTTTACCTAACCAGTCTTAGCCTTTATAATATAGACAACAAATTATGACCTCCAGATTCTCCCATATTTTGTTTGGGAGGAAACAATGGAGAAGAATTAGCTCTTGATGTGGCCCGCCAGCGGAACTGAGAGCAGAGTCAGACAGTGGGGAGGTTGAGGAGGAACATAGGCCAGTCCTAGAGGCTGGGTAAGGCTCGGACGAGGGCTCTATGTCGGAGGCAGAGACAGGGTCGAGGCCATTTGGCAGTGATCAGGTGCCTACGGAGCTGGACAGCAGTGAGGCAGAGGCACAGCTAGAGCCTGTTTCCAGTGTATGCATGCGCAGAACTGCCAGAAGAAAAGAATAACTCAGAAATCAGGGTAGACTTGGAGAGGAGCCAATGTCGCGATG
Source organism: Natrix helvetica (assembly GCF_964273705.1). Classification (NCBI taxonomy): domain Eukaryota; kingdom Metazoa; phylum Chordata; class Lepidosauria; order Squamata; family Natricidae; genus Natrix; species Natrix helvetica. The sequence continues at coordinate 62,975,860 of NC_138552.1, forward strand.
AGATGAAGTGCAATCTCAATGCTCTGAGATCGCCACCGGCACTTTTAATGCTGAGTGGTCCAAACGGACCTAAACCGTCCTGCAGAGACAGTGAACGGGAAGAATACGTCCTGCTGATCTCAGGGACATTGTAAAGTCCCTGATTGATCCAGGAGAAGTTTTTCTAGCTGGGACAAAAGCACAACCCCTAGGCTGATGAAATTGGGGTGGCTCCGAAACAGAAGGATATGGAAAGAGAAAGTGTTTTCAGCTGGTAAGGAATTTTTACCATTTTAAAAAGAGACTGCCTATAAAAAACTTAAAATTGATTTAAATTTGAGAACAGAAGAAATAAGTGGCGGAATTAAGTTTTGAATGTTTTTGGACAGTGTGTTATCTTACTTTTTAAATGCTATTTTCATGGATGGAATTTGTGCAAGCCTTTTAAAACGAATGGATTAAGTTTTCTTCTATCTTTTTTTAAATTATTATTTGCAACCTATGGACTAAAATTCTCCTTCTTCATTAGTACATGTGTTTTCCCTTTTTCTTCTCTATTTCATTCAAGAATTTGACTTTTTTTAAAACTTAGAATATAAAAAAGATACAAAAGGAAACAAAGAAAATTGTAACAACAGAGGGAAAGACAACACTGCTACTCGGAGGCTGGAGGTTTGTGCATTGGAAACAAAACACGTTTACTTTCCTCACCGATTATTCTGACTTGGCACTTCAAGGTCTCACTGTTTATAGAGAGTGATAAGAAGAAAAGCATACAGATGTTCCTTTGAAGTATATCTTTAACGAGAGAAAAGTGAAAATAAGACCTTATTGTGAATTTATGCTTAATCTTGTAAAAACCGTCCAAGCCAGAGCAGCAGTGTTTGTCAGCTGGAGATAATGGCACAATTTCAACAGCAGAAAGAAACTTTAAGTTTGCAAAAGATATTGTTAGAAATTCAGAAATTATCAAACACATTTGAGAGGACAGAGAAGAAGCTGGAAAATCTAGAGCATCTAACAGTAAAATATGATGAAGTTGGAGATGTTTATCGAGTGGAAAAAGTGCAGGTTAGAGTCCTAAAAAACGAAGAGAAAAATGACCATAAAGAAATCAAATCAGCTGATACCTATGGTGATTGGTTTGTGTCTGGAAATGGAAAGAGTGGAATATGGAAAGAGGAATTAAATGGAGGGGAAATCTACCTCAGATGGCAAGATACAGAAGAAGAAAAAACAAAAGAATTTATGGATTTAAAGAGAGAAATTTTATTAGCAACATCATTGATAACACCACTGACAATTAAAGATAAGCTGATCAAGGAAACAGAAGAAGGGCATCGAAATTACATGAGAGACTTAATAAGCAATGAGTTGCAAAGAGGAGTCCATACAAATTTGATGAAGGAGATGATTAGAGGACTGATACCACAAATGGCAGAAGACATGAGATTGTTTTGCTACTGGAAAGATACAGATTGATAGATGAAAGTGTATAATCTAAAACTAGTTAAACTTATTGAAATTTAGTGACAATAGATATAGTTAAATAGATAATGATAATGTATACATATGTATTGCTATGGTAAGTAATAATTGGATATGAATATTGAATGGTACCTATGAAAGGAAGATTAGAAATTTTTTGGTTATGTATAAAAGTTAATAAAAAGAATTAAGTTAAATTTGATTAAGTTTTGATTATTAGGGGGAAAATGTTATGATAAAGGATATAGTCGAATAAAGGAGGGATAATGATAACAACGTATATATATGTATGGGTACAACATAAGCAAATTGGATGTAAATTGTAAACAATTATTTGGAAAGGAGGATTAGACATTTTTGATACTAAATATTATGGATGTTTAGCCAGAATAGGCCATAAGGATTCAGTGTTATTGGAGGATATTAGAAATAGCAAATGAAATGCCAGTATGTGGTTATGTTTTAAATCTTGGTATATTTTATGATGAAGGACGTTTAAACAATTATAGTCAAATGAAAATGGAGATATGATGATGGTAATATGTATAAATATATCTGAGTTAAAATACTTGAGTTAATATGAATTATGGTTGATGACTGTGGAAGAGATGCAGGAAAGTTTTTTGTAACCAACTGATACACTTTCTACAGTATGTAAAAAGGAGGATTCTTTGTGTTTTGAAAATAAAAAATAAAAAAAAATTATATATATATAATATGACTTGGCAGTAAAATCACAGGCGGAAGGTGATTGGCCCCTCCCATAGAAAATAAAAGAGGAGTGAAAAGAGAGTGGGCTTTTGCAGGAAACAATTCATTTGTTCAGTCATAAGATTCATTTCAGGAGTGTGAAGATCTGTCTGTGAATCTCAGAGACTCTCTGCCCAGTCTTTCCTTGCATAGCACCTCATTTGGAAAATATTTACATGGTAGCTTTCCAAGATAGATAAGGTCTGTAGTCATAAATATTCCTTTGAAAGACTGTTTGCCAGGCCTTGCTGAATGTGAATGAGAGGAATTCACACTCGTTTAATAAAAGGGGTTTTGAGGAATGTGAGGAATGATCAGTGGTGGGTTCCTGCTGGATCGCACCGGATCGCGCGCGCTCCCTTTCAGCGCTCCACCTGGCTCGCGCGCTCCCTTTCAGCGCTCCACCTGGCTCGCGCGCTCCCTTTCAGCGCTACACCTGGCTCGCGCGCTCCCTTCCGGCGCTAAAGCCGGAAGTACAGTCTTGCCCCGCCCCTGGCGAAGCAACGACGCCTGCCTGCGCTCCACCAGCTCGGCTGGGAACGGAGATGTTTCCTCCGCTGAGGAAACATCTCCGTTCCCAGCCGAGCTGGTGGAGCGCAGGCAGGCGTCGTTGCTTCGCCAGGGCCGGGCAAAACTGTATTTCCGGCTTTAGCGCCGGAAGGGAGCGCGCGAGCCAGGTGTAGCGCTGAAAGGGAGCGCGCGAGCCAGGTGGAGCGCTGAAAGGGAGCGCGCGAGCCAGGTGGAGTGCTGAAAGGGAGCACGCGAGCCAGGTGGAGCGCTGAAAGGGAGCGCGCGCGATCCGGTGCGATCCGGCAGGAACCCACCACTGGGAATGATGTATGTGGACAGGGAGGTGGTGTGAGGGACTATAGTGAAGTTTTCCAGGAAGAATTGAACACATTTCAATGAGGGTGCTGAGACAAGAGGCAACCCCACCCAGAACTGAACCAGTGACGTGCAATCAGGTGAGGCAAGTGACGCACAGCCTCACCACTCTCATCATGAAAAAAAAAAGTAAAAGTAAAAAGCTGAGCTAGTTACTGCCTCACCGTGGATGACTCTGCTTAACTGTTAAAAAAAGCTGGAAAAGGTATGTGTGGGTTGGAGGGAGGGGGAGGAATTCAAACTTCATCCTCCTGGTGCTGTGCAGGGCTTTGGGCAAAGGCTGGAGGGAAGGACCCTGGCTCGCTTGTGCTCTCCCTCCCCAAGAGTAGTTTGATTGCAGGCAGAGCCATGTTGTGGGGCCGGTGTGTGTGCTACAGCATGGCTCTTTGCCTGGATTCCTGCCTCCTCCTGTGGTCTCCTCACTGGTGCTCTCCCTCCCCAAGTGTAGTGACTTCCTCCCCAGGCCCTCATTCATTTCTCTCTCACACACACACAGCTGGATAAAACTATATAAAAATCTAGCCCAGCTTCACTGATTACAAGTTTGAAAAGGCAACGTGGCTCCGCCTGCAATCAAACTACACTTGGGGAGGGAGAGCACAAGCGAGCACTGAGGAGACCACAGGAGGAGGCAGGAAGCCAGGCAAAGAGCCATGCTTTAGTACACACACTTCCCCCCAGCCTCTTTCTTTTAGAAGGCTTGGATCGGCTCCCCTCCCGCTTCTCTGCCTCTCCTCACCCCAGCCTGCCAGCAGGAGGTGGTGGGTGGGCTTTATTGTGTTCCAGGCATTTCCCACCCAGACAGCAGGCTGCATTTGCAATGGTGGAGGTGTTTGGGAAAGGCAGCAGGGGAATGGGGGGGGGGATGGCAGAGGAGCTGCTTTCAAGCCACTGGAAAAGATATCCAATCCAACTTTTGTGTGTGTGGGGGTTTGTTTGAGAATGAGTGAGAGAGGGAAGGGGTAGGAGAGATAGTCCAATCCAACTTCTGTGTGTGTGTGTGTGTGTGTGTGTGTGTATGTGTGTGTGTTTGAGAGAGGGGGAGGAAGGGAGAGAGGGAGGAAGGAGGGGAAGGAGAAGAAAAAGAAAAAGAAAGAAGGAGCAAAGGAGAAAAACAAATGCTGTCGCTTTAAATTGGAACTGAGCATGCCTGGCTGTGGAATTCTGGGAGTTGAAGTCCACAAGTCTAAAAATATTTGAAACCCAGCACTGTGTCAGTGCCTCACCAGTCATAAACCTCACCGCACGTCACTGAACTGAACAGGAGATAGAAGAAGAAATTTTGGACAGCCACTCCCTATAATCTCTCAGAACATATCTGTTGGGGCAATAGTAATAAGGGTTTAGTCTTGCAAAAGGCTATTTATTGGATATAAAGAAAGAAAGAATGGAACTTTGGCTGGATTGTTCTATGTTGTTCTTGAGCTGCACCTGATATCAGGAAACAGATGGAAGAAGACCTAGCAACATCAGCATGAGTGGATGAATGTCACTTTGTTCCCATCTGCTATTGATCATCTGATTCATGAGTGATGAAGAATAACAGATTGTATACATCTTTTAACTGCTACTTGCCATTGCCAGTTTAAGTGAGAAACACTACTCTAACTGTGGTATAGTTAAGAATGACATGAACTTGTGTACTCATGGGCTAGGATGCAGATACATGAGAATTCAGATGAAAAAAAAATAGATACAGAATGCAGAATAACGGAATTGGAAGGCATCGAGTCCAACCCCCTACTCAAGTGGGACACCCTATACCATTTCTGACAAGTGGCTGTACAGTCTCTTTTTGAAAGTCTCCATTGATGAAGCACCCACAACTTCTGAAGACAAGCTGTTCCATTGGTTGATTGGTCTCTTTCAGAAAATTTCTCCTTATTTCTAAGTTGAATCTCTCCTTGATCAGTTTCCATTCATTGTTGCTTATCTGGCCTTTAGGTGCTTTGGAAAATAGATTGTTCCCCTCCTCTCTGTGACATCCCCTCAAATATTGGAATACTGCTGTTATGTCACCCCTGGACATAAGGGGTGACTAGACCAGCCATGCCCAATTCATATGTTTTAACCTCCAGGCTCTAATCATGTTTGTTGCTCTTCTTTACACTCTTCTAGAGTCTTTTTTATAGAATGGTGACAAAAACTAGATGCAGTATTTTAGGTGTGGCCTTACTAAGGTTTTATAGAATGGTACTAATACCTCAAATCATCATTTGTTAATGCATCTGTTAATGCAATTTAGGATTGCTTTGGCTTTTTTGGCTGCTGCTGCACACTGCTGGATCATATTTAATTGATTGTCCACTAGGACTCCAAGATCCCTCTCACAGTTACTGCTTTTAAGACAGATTTCACCTAATCTGTATGTGTACTTTTGATTTTTCTTGCCTAAGTCTAAGACTTTACTTTTCTCTACATTGAATTTCTTTTTGTTAGATAGGGGCCCTGAGTTCAAGTCTGTCAGGATTAATCTGGATCTTGAGCCTATCACTTAGAGCAGGCCTGTCAAACTTCCGGCCCGAGGGCCAAGCCTATGCCCGGTTTAGCAAAGGGGGAAAAAAAGTTCCAATGTGTCACGTGATGCTGCTGCGATGACATGAGTTTGACACCCCTGATCTAGAGCAGAGGTGGGCTGCTCCCGGTTCGGCTGAACCAGTAGTAGCATCGGTGGGAGGCTCCGTCCACCTGCCCAGACGCTTCTGCACATACGCAGAAGTGTCGCACGTGCAAGTGCGCAGAGGAGCGCACTCGAACCGGTAGTAAAAATATTGGCAACCCACCACTGATCTAAAGTGTTCATACCAGCCTAGTATCATCTGCAAACTTGATAAACTCCCCTTATCAAATTGTCAGGTTATGTTTGTTCTGCTTTTTCCAACTGATTAAGAACCGAATCAGAGATGTTGAAAACAGTCTGTTATGGCTGAAATGTATACATTTGTTGAATTGTAAAATACCTTAATTATCCCCACCATGCTATAGACCAGGGGTGGGGAACCATGGCTCTTTTGCGACTTGTGGACTTCAACTCCCAGAATTCCAGAACCAACATGGCTGCCTCAGGAATTCTGGGAGTTGAAGTCCCCCAGTCATAAAGGGGTCATTGTTTCCCACCTCTGCTATAGAGCAGGGACCTCCACCCTCCAGCAAACCTCCAAGCTTTGCTGGCTGAGGAATTCTGGGAGTTGAAGTCCACAAGTCGCAAAAGAGCCATGGTTCCCCACCCCTGCTATAGACACACAGCAAATACTAGTTTCATAAAATGAAGGAAGCTCCTCTAAAAGCTCTTGTCAAAACCGCCACACATACAACATTGCGCAATAGCTCTGGGAGAATCTACATTTGCTTCTCAAAAGATAGTCCATGTTTATTTGCAGAGCAAAGTTTTACAACTATTGCCAAAATTAGGACTGGCATGTTGCCCTGCATGAGACCCATAAAAGATTAAAGCATTTTCTCTTCTGGAACAAATCAGGCTAAAGTTGGATCTAAGGTACAGTGGATTATGAACTTACATTTAGAGCTGAGTGAACCTTTTATTTGAAAACATCTCAGTAGGGAATCTAAACTTGGGCCAAATCACCTTCAGTGAGCAAAGATATATCTAAAAGGGAGTCATTTTTAAATGAGATACATTCCTTTCAGCTCTCTAGGTGCCATGAGAAAGTAAGCTCCAAAGCTTTGTGTCATAGATCTAATCAAAGGGCATTCATCTTTCATTTGCTCAATCACACCGTAATATATCTGTGCAGAATGAGCTCCAATTTCCCATGACTAGAAAGAATAAATAATGTTACTAGAGGGATACAGTATGTTTTGAAACAGGTCCCAATACTAAATCAGATTTTTGTTTAAAACTTCTGTTTTAATTTTAAAAGGTTCAAGTAATTCAACAAAGCTAGTAGAATCCCTACCATGCTATAGACACACAGCAAATACTAGTTTCATAAAATGGATGGGATTATCAGAAGCCACCCTGGTGACTTGTCATGGCTGATCCTAAGTAATAATGTATTAGGATAAGAAATGTTTTTTGTTTTGTTTTTTTACAAAACATGTGCAAGAATGCTTTTGACTAGCCATTAGCTAAACGAACTATAAATCCTGGGAAAGTTATGATTTTACTCACCAAGATCAAAGACATAGACCCCTGGAAGGCAATACTTGGCATTCTGGCTTGAACAACCTCCAAATAAATATATCTTGCCTTTTACTACACTATAAAAGAAAGTTGAAATGTTAAAGTCATCAATAAAACTTCTGTATCTCCCCGCCCCATGGTTAGGATTTTCTGTAGAAAAATATACCCTTGGTTCCTCAAAGAGTATTGCTGACCTGTAATAGCCTTCATCACACAGTTGTATCAATAATCTAATTTGGGAGTGGAGAAGCTTTTTGGTCCTCAACAGCCAGAAGTGCTGGCAGGATTCCATGATGTGCCTACAACAGCTGCCCAGCTAATGAATGTTAGGAAGAACTGGGGATTATGACAATGTGGGTGTATTTCCAGGCTGTTTCTAGCATTCATCAGCTAGGCAATGGAATCAGGTGAGAAGCCAACAGGGGATAAGGGCTATATGAAATGCAGCTGAGGGTTACAGGTTATTTGTAGATCATAGGAGGCCTAAATATGATCTACATTCTGTTTTTTTTTTAAATTTTGCTGCAGTTTACATTTCTATAAATACTGTTTTTATAGTTTGGGTGTGTGTTCACTCATGCATGACCTTGGTAACTTCCAGAAGAACCAGAATATATGAATAACAGTGACTAATTCAATACACAAATAAACTCTGCAACATAACTTTTTTTTCACAATTAGAACAGGAAATAGGTTCCCAAAGAGAATGCTTTCTTAAAAACTAAGGGGGGAAAAAGGTGGTTGATTCCATAAGGGATTACATGGCATGAAAAAAGCAGTTGGAAAACAGCTGTATTGTTATTTTAGATGAAGTGAAATATTTATCTCTTGAGAAAGTGGATAAATTCATTAAATTGTTTACTATCGCATCTCACCCTCACACATTTTCTGAAGTATAAAGCTACACTTGTATATTGAAAGAAACAGGTTCAAATGGAAGCAGAATTACAAACTTGGAGGTGAGGAACAGGGATGAATTACACATGAAAATTACTTTCTGGTTTTTTGTGATGGTTTGAAGCATTTAGTGTGCAACACCTCACTAACAGAAAAGTTTATGTTCAGCAGTAGCAGTTCCAGGCAATTTGATGTACACCACACCACACCACAATTACCTGTTCAAGAAAGGCTTGAGGTGATGTGAGCATCATAGAGACCATTTGAACATGAACAACTTATGGCATTTGTCATGTGGGGCTACCTATGGAAGTCTATACAACCATATCTAATAATGGAAATATGCCCCAGAGGCCATTGACATTTTATAATTGTATAAGCCAATCAGTGGAGTGGTCAGCTTATTGTTATTTCTAACTATACCTTCCTAGGTATTTTTAAATTATAAATAAATATATATCCATATCCACTGTTTTTTTTTTAGTCCCACTGGAGAGGTGGGTGGGACATGAAATTCCTCATATGGCTTATCTCATACAGCAGGGGTGCCAAACTGGCGGTCTGTGGGTCAGATGCGTCATGCGCAGGCCACGGCCACCCGAGCTCCACAAATGTTGTGAAATGTCACGTGATGGCAACGTGACGTGGCGAGTTTGACAACCGTGTCATACAGCTTTGTAGAACTTTGTTCATTCATGGTTTTGCCATACTAGAGTTGGCGAAGTAATGCATGATATTTGGAAATCCATATACTCCCTAATAAATTCATAAGTGAAGAATAATGACTCCAGGATCAATATGATCTAGATGTTAAACATTTCCTAAGCCAAGAAGATGTTTTTCTTCTTATATATTCTGGTATGTATTCTGATATATTTACATAAAATAATATATAGTCTAGCCATTTTATCAATAATGGGCTTTTGAAGAGGAAAAAAGCTCCATGAATCTTCTAAACGAAAAGAAATAGTTCATTTTCACTACATGCTAATATTGAAATATTTACTATAAGATGAATCAATTAGAGCAAATTAGTAACAATTTGTGTTATAATCTAACATACCTTGTTCTCTTTATCAAAGAACAAGCTCCATTTATCATAATGGCACTATTGTGGAGAAAGCTTGGATAGATTCCATTTCAACACCCTTCACCAAGATTCAATTGAAGTTAACTTAGAATAAAATTGATCATGGGTTTTCTGACCATTCAGTAACTGGCGTTTTTTGCTTTTGTCTTTACATATTTGAACTGCTGGAAAAATGGATAGAATAGAATAGAATGAGTTGGAAGGGACCTTGGAGGTCTTCTAATCCATAGGAGGAAACCCTATACATGTCAGAAAATGGTTGTCCAATCTCTTCTTAAAAACTTCAAGCGTTGGAGCATTCTGGAACTTCTGGACGCAAGCAATTCCACTGGTTAATTGCTCTAACTGTCAGGAAATTTCTTCTTAGTTCTAGATTGCTTCTCTCCTTGATTACAGTAGGAGAGAAATAATATTGACAATATTAGACTAATGGCCTTTAGATTTTAGTAGCCTTCATGCTGCCTGAAGATAATGGGACTTGAAGTCAATCTGACACCAAATCTTATCTGATGAAACTGATTTCTTGGCTACTGATGTTGTCTGGGCTTCCAGGGTGTATTGGAATGCAGTTTTGTTATTCCCAGCTTGAGCAAAGAGACAGTACAATGCCCATAGCTGAAATCCACAAGAGCTAACCTATATGGGAAATTGTATTAAAATGGTAGTATGGATTGTGGATGACAATGAAGGGTGGATATCCATGCATAATCATACACATGGATTCCTTACCAAGGACTAATCAGCTGAGATGAACTATTTTGTGTAGTACAAATGAATGGACAATACAATGAAACATCTTGGAATTAATTCATGTTTAGGTATAATCAAATTCATCTTAATATCAGCAGTATTTTTGGAGAAAGTATCTGTGCTTTGCTTTCTTTAGGTTGAACTCAATTGCATGAAATCAATGCTGCAGGACAGCCTTCTGCAATGCAGTGCCCTCAATATGCTGGAAAAATTTTGTATAACAACAGGTGGCCTACTTAATGGCCACTACTTTTTTCTAGCTCTTTGGTGTTTTAAACCAGGTGTGGCTAAGACAGTCTCCTTCTGGATATACTGTATGGTCAGCATCTAAATAGAAAGTGCTAAATGAGAAGCAATATAAAGTAAGATTTCTGATTTTCTGAGCTATTAGAATAACTTGTATGAAACTCAGAATGAATAAAACTCAGTTTACATCCAAAAATGGGCACATATTGCTAATCTCTTCTCCTTTGTTTTGAGCTTGAGAAATAATCTAGTTTTATTTTATATCTCTGTACCAAGAAATGATGGATACATTTTCTTTTTCTGAACTGCTTACTTACCTAAGTGAATGCCCTTGTCGTGGGCATGGAATATGTCCATCCTGTGGTATCTTTTCCCACATCAAATCAGTCAGGGTAACTGAAAATTAGGAGATATTTGAGATTACCATCATCATCATTAAATACGTCATTGTATATTTATATGGGTGGAGGTGTACACGCCAACAAAAAGCACTGGTATCTAAATAAGATTTCCAAATTTTTTAAAAAATGATTGTGATGCAAGTTCACACACGTTATTTCCTTCTAAGAAAAGCAAGAGTAGATGTTTCCTTTCTAAGATCCACATTTTGATTATTATACTGTGGTGTATAAAAAGGCTGACTAGTCTTATTTATAGGAGAAAGTATCTTATTTCTGAAGAAACCGATGGATGCTCCAGAAAAAGATTAGAGAAGAAGAGGAAATATTTTCACTATAGATTTGGGGAATGAGTGGTTAGTTTCAAACATCATGTGAAGTGAGAATGTGGTTTATTTCGTTTTGCTTTACAGTGTTGTAATAATGAGATTAACTGTGGTTAGAAAACAATCCATAATAGCAAAATCACATTTTAATCTTATTTGTTATGCACGGTCTTTGTTGACATGCAGATCACTCAGTTAGGCAGTGATCCTATCAGGTACTGTGACATTCATGGCATGTTTCATGAAATATTGAATAAAGAACATTGAACAATCAAATATTCAAGAAAAAATATTGGCTCTATTTAGCAGAATACAGAGGCATCTGAAGGCTCCATTTTTCATTAAAATGATAAAAGCAGCATTGTGTTGCTATACACAATGACACAAAATGTATGAATCTAGTTGCTCTAAGGCATAATATGTTTTAATTAGTCTAAGCTTGGCATTTATTCATTTAATTTGTGTACCACTTGACTCCTGAGGTTGCGTATTAATCTGTGCATTAGAAGTTTATTCAAGAAATCTTGGTTAAAACAATGGGAGTCAAGAACCAAATTCTTGTGCTAAAATGAGTCAAGAACCAACTTCTTGATTGTACCAATTCAAGTCCCCCCCCCCAATTTTTTTTGCAAAAGGCACATTCTACAAAATGATGTATTTTTGTACAATTTTTATATTAGGAATGTGTACAGGAGAAACACTAGCATTATTTGCAAACTATTCCTTCTTCTATGGTTTACAATTAAAATTCCGCAATTTCATAATGATAACTCTTTTTCTTCATTACAAATAAAACTGCTCCATTACAGTGAATTCCAAAGAGACGAATAAACTCCTAAACATACTGTCTGCTAGAAAAGATGAATAGTATCTCACTTGTCAACATGTAGAAGTCATTGAAATATGTTGGTTGATCATCCTGAAAAAGAAAGAAAGAAAGATACTGAACTTGTTTTATTCAAAGGTCATCAATATTGGCATTTAGACATGGAAAGATTTTAAAATTAAAGTGTAGTTTAGCTCTCTCGAGTTGGTTGCATTAGAAATAATAGACAAACAATTATCTAGACAGAAGCAGGCATATCTATGAGATATCAATAGAGAATGACCAGGATGTTGTGATTCTTAAGCTCAGTGACAGGAGAGAGAAGATTTTATCCAACAGTAAAAAAAGAGACGAGGCATGCAATTTATCACAGCTTGAGAACTGATGCCAAATAGTGATCAAATTAACAAGAGATAACAAAGAAAACTGATACTTACAGAAGCATTATAAAAGGAGCAGCCCCCAAATATAAATGCTATATTTCCAGCCATTACCAATGCATGTCCATGTCTAAATAGTAAATCAAACAATGATAAATATTATGGGAGCATATTTTAAATTAAGTGATATAAGTACACCATGAGGTAAACCCTTTTTTAAAAAAAAGAGAAGAAAGCAGCTTTGATGTGAAAGCATTTCTTGTTGTTTGCTATTTTATTGATACAAATTCAGGATATTTCCATAATTGAGTGAAGACATCATTATACTGCTTTGTATCATCATCATCATCATCATCATCATCATCATCATCATCATCATCATCATCCTCTTTATTTTTCTCCATCATATGAAAACCTCCCCTCCACTAAATGAATCATATATAATTCTATATAATTCTACCTCCCTGTCATTTAAATAAGATGGACTTGGTTATATATAGCATGGACAGAAATGAAAGAAAATGAGTCAAAGATGCTGTTCACATATCAACAATCATATCAATAATCCAATCATTTACTAAGTTGCAGTTCTTACTCAATTTGTACTGTTTTCTGGAATATGGAGTTCTGTAATAATTATTCATTAAGTTTTTTAAAAATCTAATGCTGACTTTTTTTTTATTTAACAGGAGTTATTCAATAAGCTCTTCAAAATTCTAGCCTGTTACTCCAGCAGAGACTTATGGAAGTGTAAACATAAATATTAAAAGCAAAGTCCAAAAATATGATAGATATATTAAAATATCAACCTAGGAGGGTGAGAACCAGTCAGAAAATTAACCAAAGTCAGGAGAAGCCATAGGAAAGAGCCAGACCAAGAAAGTTAGGACCAGATCACTAGACGGAACTCATCAGTCAGGGTGGACATCAATTCGGCCTCATAGGAGAAAGCAACACATTTGTGGAAGCCTCTGTAGTTTTCTTTCCAAACTGGATGTAAAGGATGGATCTTTTAAAGGATTTGGCAGGTTTTTTTAAAAAAAGTATTTGTGCTCATTTGCAAATGCATAGGTTAGGGACAGCAGAAATACCGCATTAATTACGGAGGCAAGCAGCCAAATTTAACTGAACTTGCATCAGATCTTTCAACCTATTAATATGCATTTCTGTCTCTTAGAGAGAGCTGGCAGGAAGTACCTGGCACACTTTGAACTGCTCTGATGGCTGAGCTCTACTTGGCCACAGCAACGAGGCTGGGGATTGGATATAACTTCAAGGTTTTAAGAAGCAATTTACGGGCACCAATTGACAGAACCTCCAGCTACATTTCTTTTCCCTGCCAGTGGAACCTGTCAGTCAGAAATACCACCACAATTGCTGTGCTTAATAGGTAATGGGATGGGTTTGGGCAACTAGGGAAAAGCACTTAAGACAAAGCTTTTAGTCACTTTTCAAGTTGCCTGAATGACAGATTGTGAACATAGAGTAAATGTCTGTATGGCTGAACTGTTACTTGGGCTAATTTTGAACAGACTCTTTTAGCACTCTTCTAAAAAGTACATGGAGTCCTCTATTTAGACCACAGTTGAGTCTAAAATTTCTGTTGCTAAGCTAGACTGTTAAGTGAGATTTGGCCCATTTTGGGACCTTCCTTGGCACAGTTGTTAAGTGAAACTCTGCAGTCATTAAATTAATAAGGTGGTTGTTAAATGAATCCGGCTTCCCCGTTGACTTTGCTTGTTAGAAGGTCACAAAAGGTGATTACATGATCCGTGGACACTACAACTATCATAAATATATTCAACTGACTCATAAATAAATAGGAGTTGTGGCAAAGTGTCTGAATTTTGATGACATGGCCATAGGGATGCTGCAATGTTTGTGTGACAAATGATCATAAATTTTCAGTGCAGTTGTAACTTCGGTCAATAAATGAACAGTTGCAAGTTGAGGAATACCTGTTCTGGGGTTGTTGCTTTATACACATGTGGTGCTTTTCTGAAAAAGATCTAAACCGACATCCAGAAAATAGTTCAGATGCAGGTTGCGCACACAGCAAAGAGATATGTATTGAAGCAGAAGGGAATTCCTTCTTGGTTCATCTTGTACTTCACCACTATGTATGCAGTGTATTAATTGGATGCAGAGATAATCGAAAAGAAATGATCAATATGTGCTATAAAGGAGTGACAGAAGCAGCTGGGTGCACTTGGCTACCCCTCCCCCCCGTGTCCTGTCACTCAGTTTCAGAGAGGAAATGAGAAGAATTATTTTCAGTTTTACTTCCATATATTCTAAGTTCCATATATTCTAAATTGTTACCAGTAGCGGTAGCACCTGTAAGTAGCCAATTTGTAAAAATGGTGCTCTTATACAGTAAAAAATCACTAGAAAATAAGACTCTGCTTAAACCCCTTTGTTGGCAATAGCAGCAGAAAATCTGAAATGTCCTTATTTGCATAGAACCAGCGACAAACCACTGGCAGAATCTGGCTCTCATTCCTGATTTCAATCAACCAAGGCACCCCTTCATTTTCATAATGGCAGTTCTAATGCTTTTATAAGAGACAACTAATAACGGGTTTAAAAGTAGGTTGAAGCACTAAACCCACATATGGAGCCTGCATAATACTTGGTTAGGCAGCACATCAGAGGTGGTATTCAGCTGTTTCAGACTGGTTCAACCTACCCAGTAGTGGAAATTGCGGGTGGACCCGCTCTATGCCGTTCTATTTAGTCACGTTTTCAAGCCAAAGCGCATGCATGGAAGGCCGAGCACATGCATGGACGGGCGCTCACATTTGCGAACCGGTAGGTAAAGTAAGTGAATACCACCCCTGCAAACACATGCACAAATGCTTTCATGGAAACCGAGTCTTTCTGATTGTCCAAGCCAAAATGAGGGCAGAATTTAGTAATTGAAAGGGATTATTCCCCTCTGAAATGTTGGGTGGAAAATATTAAAAAATTGTAAGATTGGTTGAAAAGGCTCTGCCTGTGTGAGTCTGGAGAGATGGAAACCAGAGAACATGTTCTTCATTCCTACTTTTACAGAGACACTTGAACCAGATTTATCCTCCTCTGATAGCAGTTATTCTGCTTGCTCAGACTTAATTTATGCCGAGATGCTGCTCACAGATGAACTGCCTTTTAGTACAGCACATGTGGTTAGGTTTTGCACAGCAGCATGGAAGATCTGTTTGTCTTTGATGGGCCAAGTTTCTACTAGAAAGACATATTCTATGTAACCTCAAATATTATCCTTTTTGTAACTTTACATGTTATCATATTTTACTTACATTTTAGAATATACTATACTTTTTTTGTCTATTGAAATTCTCAGTCATCCACATCCCAAAGGTGCTTTTTCAAAAGGCAACCGGACTTTCTTTGTTTTTTCTTGAAGACGTATCACTTCCTGTCCAAGAAGCTTCTTCACAACAGAAGGGAAACGTCTTCAAGGAAAAACAAAGAAAGTCCGGTTGCCTTTTGAAAAAGCACCTTTGGGACAACCATGTCCTGGATGACTGAAAATCTCCATAGACAAAAATGATAATATATAAGGTGTTTTAAATCAGGGGTGTCAAACTCGATTTCATTGAGGGCTCTATCAGGGTTGTGTTTGACCTCGAGGGTGGTGGTGGTGAGTGGGCATGGCTGGGGTGGGCATGGCCAGCTCGATGTCCTGCAGCACTCTGCCAATGAAAATGCAGCCTGGGAGGGCAGCATGCAGCCCTTGAGAGCTCTGTTTTCACTGGCAGAGGCACTGTGGGTCAGTCCTTCACTGTTTCCAAGGCAACCCCACAGGCCAGTTCTAAGCACCTTGTGGACCACATCCAGCCCCCAGGCCTTGAGTTTGACACCCCTGTTTTAGATGATTCTATAGAATGTTAAATAGTACTTTATACCTAGACATAGATTGCTCCTTTTGGACTCAAAAATTCTAGTCAGGTTGTTTTATTAAATGTAGTTTCATTTTGTCTTCAATTTTATTTACTGTCTGCTAAGAGCACTGACAGAGCACTCATGGACACATTGCTTGCACTGGTTTAAGACTGCAATAACCTATTTGAGTGACAAGGTTTCCTGGACTGGAATGGGCATGACTTAAAATGGACTATGCAGGGGGAAGGGGGTTTGCTACTGGCATTACTGCTGTTTCAGCGCACAATTTTTTTTGCTGACGATGATAGAACCGGTTTGGGGGTGTGGCAGGCTGAGTTACTAACTGCTCAGCCAAACCCATCCGAACTGGTAGTAACTCACCTCTGGGGCTATGGAAGCAAGGCAAATTCCAGCCCTTGACCTTGTCATTTCCATTCTCACCAGCAAGATGTTCATTTATGGTGCCCACAGCAGAATTGGAAGAGAATGAAAATGCTACTTTAAAACTACAGTACAGGTAGTCCTCAAGTTTAAAGTTATGACCATAATCGAATCCCAAAATTACGTTTTTAAATCGTGACGGTCATAAAGTGGGTCACAATGTGACTGGACTTGATTTTACTACCTTTTTTTTTTGTAATTGTAAGCCGCCCCGTTGTTTGCTATGAGGCGGGTTTAGCTAGAAACTGTACGTAAGATCGAGGTTCTGGCAAAAATGCTATAAATCGCAAAGATGTTACCGTGGGGCACTGCAAACAGCCATAAATGAGGGCCAGTTGCCAAGCACTCAAAATGTGGTTGTATGTCGGGGTATGGGGAGAGGGCAATGTTGGAACTTCAAAACCAGATCATAAGTAGATTTTAAGGGTTCATTATAACTTAAAATAGTCAACCTGTAGATAAATGCAATGTTAAGCTGCCTCTGCAGCAGGCTGGGAATGAGTTGAGAAGTGCTATCACAGGGATAGGTCCTCTAAAAACATCTCCAGTAGTGAGGTGGCTTTTTGCTGCAGTTCATGGGACATGAGGCTAATGCTTTAGGAAAGCAACCTATGCTCCCTTTCACACTGTTACCATCTCTTCTTGCCAAACCCTCCAAAGCTCTGTGAGAGGATCTGCAATCACTCAGAACTATTAAGGAGAAGAACCTCCACGCATTTCCTGAACTTCTACAGACCTTGCAGAAGAATAACAAAACCAGAATAAAATCTTATGCAGTAGTGAAGAAAAGTAGATTAAATCACTTATATATGATCCGTATAAATACACAGTACCTTGCTATGTATAAACTTATTACACATTTCATTTATTTCTCTGTCTGGAATAAAATAAAATTCTAGGCCCCTATGGGGGAGAGAGCAGAAAATCCTTCAAGCTATCTTTCCCTTGAAAGGCAACAGCAGAATGGCTGCAGACCAGGAGTCAGAAGGTGGCTTGAGTTGGAGTTTCCACAGACGAGGAAACAGATTGCCCATAGGCTTCATAGAACTGAAGGTCTCCCAAACCAAACTTATTATTGTTTCATGCATTTCAAAAATATCACAGCTGACCACAAAACTAAATTGGCTCAGCTGTTGCGGTTGTATAATCACAAGGAACTGGAATCAATTTTACAGCAATATAAACTTTAGGAGGAGCTAGAAATTTGTAGAGCCAAGTTCATTTCTTTGTCTGCATTGTTTCCAGTTTGACAATATCATCTTTCACACACAAAGTCTTTCTCTACATCATTCTCATTGGGAGAGAGTAAAACATAAGACATTGACCTGAAGTCTCTGCTGACCATTGTAGGAAATAGTAATAGATAGTACTATCAAGAGCTATGGTTATTTGGTTTCCGTGGCACATTATGCATGGCTATCCCTTGAGATGACTATCCTCTTAGAATCAAGAATTGGAGGGAACCCAGGGAGATTATTTAAACCTCATAAAATTGGGAGGAACCCAAGGAAATCATTTAAGCCTTATAAAAATATATAAGAAATAGGATGAAATATGTAAGAAACAAGATGCTTTTTTTGAATACAACGTATCTGCATGATGTGATATTTGGAAGAAGTTTCACACCACTCTAAATTATACTCACAGTTTTATAAAACTATATTTACATTATATAAACACACACACAACATGTGCACAAAACAACAGCACCATATATTATATACACAATTATTATTATTAATAAAAATACACATTATATTATCTATCTAATATACAATAACAAAATGTATAACTCTTATGTTATGCCCAGTGACCAAGGATATTTTTGAAAATATACTGGCATGGATGCACACATATACACTTTCGGTGTATATGTGTGGGTGAAACTGTCAATCAAGAAAACCTACAAGTCACTATTAAAGAGACATTTTTGATTTTAAAAACAGATTTCACATAAGCCAAAGAATAGTTTCCTTAAGGTAACCACAGTCATACTACCAGATCTTTATCCACAATAAACTTATTTATAAATTAAATTCTAATGCAAGGTAGCCAAGAAAAAGAAAGAGAAATGTAACAGTTCACTGAATACTTTTAGTGCTATATTTCAGTATAACACAGAGACATAAATTAAGACTGACAGGGTTTTTTTTAAACCAGTGTGCCATACCTAGGAGTTGGAGGATTTCCATTCACTTCCTTTTTAGTCCAGTATCCACTTGCGAATGCCATCTACGAAAGCTGTATTTGGAGAAAAAAATAATGGATTATTTTGAGAGTATTTAATGGAATTTCTGTTGGTGTTCACTAATAAATATAAATTATGTCTGGGATGAGATTGACCAATGTGTATTTGGGAATTACTTCCATTTGTGAAAGTGACCAGGATTGATAAGTTCCTTTTTTCATTGAAAATTCATTCCAGAGATTGTCCTTATTTTTATATGGAAGAAAAGGAAGGGTAACTGTAGTCAGGAGATGGGAGGGACCATATAAATCTTGGATTTCATCCTCTATCTTTAATTCATCTTTTACCGATATGGTTTATCTGGATGTGTCTGAAATGCAACTCACAAAATTTCTACCTAACATGACCAAAGAGAAATTCTGACTAGAAAATATATCAGTAATGGACTTCAACACGTTTAAACATCATCAGCTGAAAAAGTATTATCGATTAGTAGAGTATTATCGTATTCACTGAAATTGATAACAGTAATGATTCTGTTGCAATCTTCCTTGTAATTTGTTTGTGGAAGTTCTCCAATAATGACAAAGCTTGAAGCAAAATTGAATTCCCTCCCCCTTTTATTTATTTTTTCCTCTGTGTTCTACTCACCACTGAGATTCTGTTTCTCTAGAAATGCAGGAATTAATATGTCTGCAACTTCAGTAAGCCTCCCAATTTTAATTTTACCAGTTTTATCAACCTCTTTACCTGCCCTGAATAACAGTTGCTATGGCACCAACATACAGAGTTTGAAATGCACACCTTTGTTGCCTTTATAATTCTGATTTATTTCCGGGTTATTTGAAGTCATGGCAACTCAAACAGACACTGACCATAGTGTACACTCAATATCCCATCATTCTGTCCTTCTCTAACAAAAACCTATTGAATGTATGTGTGGAAGATTGCCATTAAAGAAACAGTAGGCACATTTTTAAATAAAGGATTAATCTTGACTTTGCAAAGGCTATAATCCTATGCATATTTTCCTATAAGCAACTGATACCCTACTCTGTATAGACACTATAAAGGAATATAAAACTATGGGTAGTATTAACTGAAGATGAGACTGTAGAACTGTTGCTGCATTTAAGATAAATCTTTATAGTGATTATAGTAGAGGTTTTGTATCTGCCCACCATGTTGAAACACACTTCTTCTAGGGTTGAATTTGAATTTATAACAAGGTCCTGGTAACTAACTTCCATTTGCTGTTTTTCAGTTGCTAAGCTGTGTCTGACTTTTTGTAACCAGTCCCCTCCTTCCACTATCACTAACTTCCGTAATAGCTCTTTATTGATAATATTAGGTAAAACTACTTGCAGTAGAGGTTTAGGTTGCCCATCTCAGATATAAGATTATTTTCTTCCCCTGGTTTATCAATATTCTTGGATATGAAAATATTATATATGGTTATATCTAAGATGATGATGAGGAAGAAGAGGATGATTGATATGCCTTTATCAAGGTTTGGTACAAATCAAACTACAGAAATATGATCCAAAAAAAAAAAAAAACACTTCACAATTTTGAAACTAAACCAACTGAACAGATAGTTACAACAAAGATAAGCCAGCTGTTGCAACTATACAAATTAGCACCACCTTACAATACAGAGAAATTAATCCACAATACATATTTCTGTGCAACTATGGCCTGTAGTCTATCTTGTGCTTTCTTCAAATAGTTCAATGGGAAGAAGAAAACTAATCACACTATAGATTAGCCCAATGTGTGAGTCAGGCCTCTATGACAGAAAAGAGATGGCATTTTTAAGTATATTTTTTCCTCTTGACTTTCCAAACAGCCAAGAAATGTATGTATCCCTGTCCCATAAGGCCCTATTTTGTTTCTAGCAGACTAATTTTGGCTAAACATATCTAGGAAAAATCAAAATATTCCAAAGCTTCTATGGTTTCTTTTTACAGGGAAGATAAAACAATGTTTGCTGTCATCCTAATCCAAACACAACGGATCCATTCATTCTTCTATTTACCATATATAATTGATCCTGGAAGACAGCAATTTCCCTTCTCTCCCCCATGAAAGTGTCCTTATCTTTACCCATCTCATGAATGAAAAAGGCTGAGGTCATAGTTGTGCAGGCATAAGCAATGTTTTTTCTGGCCTCAAGGCAAACTTCTCAGATAAACCTCCCAATCTCAACATTAGTCACATTACATTACAATAAATAAAACCTTACCCCGCAGAAACGCTCAGCTCCTGGTAGGGGAACACAGTGTGCTCCTACAGTAGTTCCAAGGTCTGTGAATGTTAACTCTACTCAAGCAGTGTATAAGGGTAAACAAAATAAACTGAGGGCAAACAAGCAATATAGGCAGAGGGGACGTTTATTATTATTATCTCTTTTATCGATTAAACATAAAACTCCATCAACTGGACATTTAAAATGTATCACTGTTAAGTCCTCGAGGCTACAACGCCATTGACTATCATTGCCGGCCCCTGATTGGCTGAGACGTGAGCAGCCAGCTGGTGGGAGAATGCAGCCATTCTATTGGTTCAGAGTCTGACAGATCTAGTATAAAAAGGACTGTCAGCTGTCAAATGTTGCTGTTTGCCAGGTCGAGGTTTGCCTTACATTTTGCCGTGTTATACTGTTAATAAAGGTTGTGTTAGCTTCAACCTGCCTTGCCTCAGTTCCTGCCTGCCTCGTTCTCCCTACAGAACAATCACAAATACCATTGACTGGTGTTAATGGTTGATACGGGTTGCTGTCAGCATCCTAGGTATCAACCAAGTATCTTCTTAAAATATACCCTATTTTTCAGAGTATAAGACACACTGGAGTATAAGACACACTGGAGTATAAGATGCAGCAAGGTTTTCAAGAGGAAAATTAAAAAAAAAGTTTTAGCACTCTGTAAACCTCCCAAAAACAGCCTGTTTTGGAAACGGGCCCGTTTTTTTTTCCAAAAAAGGGCATGAAGAGCACTTAGGAGGCTTGTAGAGTGCTGCTGGGGGCTTGGGAGGGGGGGGGAAAGGGGCGTTTTTCATTCATTTCTGCCCTTCCCAGCCCCCAGGAGCTCTCTAAAAGTCTTCTAAAAGCTATGAACGGCCAATTTGGTGAAGGGGGGGGGAGTTTCGGGAGGCAAAAAACTTCTGTATTCAGTGTATAAGACGCACCCAGATTTTCAGCCTCTTTTTTGAGGGAAAAGGGTGCATCTTATACTCCGAAAAATAGGGTACAATTTTCTGAGTAGCAGGTTTTTTGCAGTTTCTCTGGTGTTATTTCAGGAAGCTGCAATTTCTTGATGTATTTTATAAAATTCTTGGACATGGTACCAAGCACCCCAATGACAATGGGTATCACTGTTACATGCTTCCCATTGTCATCAGGGCACTTGGTACCATGTCCAAGAATTTTATAAAATATTTTTTTATTTTTATATTATTTTTATTTTATTTATTGATTAAACATGAAACTCAGTCAACTGAACATTTAAAGATATGTCACAAATACCATTGACTGGTGCTAATGGTTGATACGGGTTGCTGCCAGCATCCTAGGCATCAATCAAGGATCTTCTTAAAATATATGTTCCTAGTTCCTATGATGATGATGATGTGAAGGGATAGCAATGTTTTTTTTAAATTTCTGGTCCTGGAATGCTCTGAATTTTTGACCAAAAGGGAGGGGGAAGATGAAGTAAGATACTTATGTGTGAAATTATTTAAAAAATCAATTAAGGGTGGAAATCATGTTTGGCACTCAATCTAACATAAAGACCCTGGATTGATTATGTTCCCAGCAGTTGGCGTTACAATAAACAGAAACACTTAAGCATATTGCTATTAGAGCTGCATTAGTAGAGGCATCTGTGTTAACTGCAATGATACACAAACGATGAAACATGCAACATGGCCTAACAATACAAATGCCACCCTTAGTACTGGCATGAAATGTGAGAAGGTCATGTTTAACAAGAAGAACATTGCATTAAGAGATGTTAAAATAGAGAGTGAGAGCTGATTGCTCTAATAGGTTTTCTCACCAGACACCGAGTCCAATATCTATATATATGGTTTGGGGAAAAAAGCAGTGTCTTTATGTCAGACTATAATATCAAAATACTAAATATTATAGATGGTTGCCAATCTCTTATAAGAAATGACACTAAAATAAGGTGGCATAAGTCCTAGTAAATGATACAGACTCTTCCTCAGTTGTCCTTAACCACAGCAACCCCCTGAGTTCATTCATTTCATGCCCTGTGCATATCTGAAGCAGCTCAAACTTCTAGAACAGGGGTGTCAAACTGGCAGCCTATGGGCCGGATGCCTCACGCGTAGGCCACACCCACCCCAGCTCTGTAAGTGGGAAAAACATCACAAAATGTCACATGATGGCATGACACAGTGAGTTTGACACCCGTGTTCTAGAATATAAACTGAGAGGAAACCCTACTCTGTACTAGCACCGATGATGTTACATTGTTTGGGTAATGAAACATCTAGAAGAAAACAACAAGGCTAAGAGAGCACCAAGGACCCCTCAGCTTAAACTTCTCCTTAGCTGCTCCAGTTATATTGTGGTGCTTTCTGTCTTTTTACAGCACGTTTGCTGTGAATACAGTTTCAGGGATTGTGATCTACTTAGCTCTTATTGGCCACTTCTATGTACTGTGAGAACACTCTATTCCAGTGGTTCTCAACCTGTGGGTCGGGACCCCTTTGGTGGTCGAATGAACCTTTCACAGGGGTCACCTAAGACCGTTGGAAAACACATATTTTCGACGGTCTTAGGAACCGAGACACCAATTTTATGGTTGGGGGTCACCACAACATGAGGAACTGTATTAAAGGGTTGCGGCATTGGGAAGGTTGAGAACCACTGCTCTATTTCCTGTGGTTGTTGACAGGGGTGGTATTCACTTACCTTCCCTACCGGTTCATAAATGTGAGCATGCTCGCTCGCTTCGATCGCACGTGCCACAGGGGTGGAATTCAGTAGGTTCTGGAGAACCGGTAGTGGAAATTTTGAGTAGTTCAGAGAACCGGCAAATACCACCACTGGCTAGCCCCCGAGTGGGGTGGGAATGGGGATTTTGCAGTATCCTTCCCCTGTCACGCCCACCAAGTCATGCCCACAGAACCGGTAGTAAAAAAAATTGAATTTCACCACTGACGTGCCACCTCCGTGCATGCGCTCAGCCTTCTGTGCATGCGCTTTGGGCAAAAAAAAGGGCCTAAATGGGATGCCATAGAACTGGGACGGGTGGGCGGGGTCATCTGTGATTTCCGCTACTGGTTCGGGTGAACCAGTCTGAACCGGCAGAATACTGCCCCTGGTTGTTGAACTCTTCCTTCCGTAGTTTGGGTTGGATTGCAAGACAGACTCCTGGCTCTTGGAGAGGCATCTGTCCAGTAATGTCTGACTGGTGCTTTCAACAGTGCTTGTCAGCTCCTACACAGCCGCCTTAGGGTTAGAGATCTTCTAAAAGAGCATTGGATTTGTTTTTAAGCACTAGTTAATGCTTCTAAAAGAATGCTGGTCCTGCCTTATACAGGCTGAGTTAACAGGGAAATGAAAGCCAGGTTCTGCTGTATTACAGGTTTTATATAGACATTAGTTTTTTTCCATTTTTAAAATTATTATTTCTGAGGGCCCATCCAAAAATGCTATCGCTCTGGACAATGGCCTAAGGCCAGGCTCACACAGCTGCAGTTTCCATGACTTTGTGCAGTGCTTCACAGCTATTTTCTTATTACTTTCCAGAGAATTAGCAATATTATGCGCCTCTCGCAGGGAGTGCGGGCATCACTGGGCCCACTCCATACCAGCTTTATTAGCAGTAGGTGCTATGGTGATGGCTATTGTTGCAAGAAGTAAACCACTCAGATTTGTTTGAGTCAAGATGTCCTCTCTAGGTTCTCTTTGGCTATTATCTAGCTACTTCTGGATGCTGCCAGACTTGAGGTCGATTGCTTCTTCCTTAACCCCATTCGGGCTGGATGCATCTTACTTGTCAGCTATGCTGTTTCTGAATTAAGCCCATTTTCAGAAAAGCATTATACAGAAATAGCTTGGATGACAGGTATAAGACACAAAGGGCAAGCTATATGGAAGAACAGGAGGACTTTTTCTGCTTCACCTTGCATCCCGCCACCTGCCTCAGCACTTACCATCAGTGAGATAGGTAATTGGAGAAATGCTAAACCTGCCATGCAAAAATCCATTTATTCACCAGATCTCATCCTGCTTCACATTAAGGACCGTGATTAGTGGCTGTTTTCCACTGGTGGATAAAAAAATAAAGAAAGGGAATCCCTTTCCTGGCTTCTGGGGGCTTCTTCCTTGTCTGTAACCAAGTACAGAAAAGGAAAATCAAGTGGCAGAATAAGAAAGGCCTTGAAGTGGTGGGTTGTGGGGAGGGAAAGGTGGTGGAATGAACAATGTATGCTCTCATACTTTTCTGCAAGTTCAAGAAATGGTGGACATCATTATGGTTGAAAGACCCCCTAGTTAATTCTAATAAAACAGCAATGTTCGGATTAATTAATTTACATATCTGCACAACTGAATACAATGAATTCATTTGTATAGAACTACTTATGCCTACTGGTAAAGTAGGGACGTGGTGGCTCAGTGGCTAAGACGCTGAACTTGTCGATCAGGTCTGCATTTCAGCGGTTCGAATTCCTAGTGCCGCGTAGAGTGAGTTCCCATTACTTGTCCCAGCTTCTGTCAACCTAGCAGTTCGAAAGCATGTAAAAATGCAAATAGAAAAATAGGAGCCACCTTTGATGGGAAGGTAACAGCGTTCCATGCACCTTGGGTGGTCATGCCCGCCACATGACCACAGAGATATCTTTGGACAGTGCTAGCTCTTTGGCTTTGAAATGGAGATTAGCACTGCCCCCTAGAGTCGGGAACGACTAGCACATATATGCATATTTACCTTTTTGCCAGTAAAGTAAGTCTTGATGTGATCAAGATATTTCTATTAATAATAAAGTGTTGAATCCATTGTTAGGGAGATAGCTTTACTTTTTAATTTCACAAATGCTATAGGAATCACTTTATTGCCTCTAAAGAAACAGCAGTATGATGGAACTATGAATCCTAACCCTAACCCAGTTATTCCATTGATTCTGTTTCTTAATAACAGAAATAGGCAGTTGTATTTTGTTCCATCAATACACTGAATTACAATTGAAGCAGTTTTTATTAGCAAGCCCAGGCGCCAAATGTATTATCAGTGCTGAATATTAATGGGCTCTGTTTGACTGTCAGATGCTCTTTTAAACTCCAGCAAATCAATGCAATTCAAATAATAATTTTGGAATCCAAATTTCTTCTTTACCATGATGTTAATGGCAATTTCTGACTACACAAGTAGAGCAGATCAGTTAATACCATGATAAAATAAAAAACCTTAATGTTAATGAATCAGTCTTGCCATTTTATGCTTTGAAGACAGATGTTGGGAACCATCCAGCCTGGCAGGGAGGAGGGAGGAGCTAGTCTAGTCACTGCACCTGCAAAAGGGGTGGAACTGGCTTTCCCTGAATTCCTTGGAGCCTCATTTTAATTGTTCCAAGAATAGGCTGCCAGACGAGAGATTCCCGTATTATAGTCAGAATGTAATAAAGTAGTTAGTTTGAACTCTGCATGTGTAGAGGTCTGGTTGCTTATGCCTGAGAACAGTTCCTTCAAAATCATTAATTTAAAAAAAAACAGTTTCAATTTTGGGTTTGTTCTGCTATTTCACTGTTTCTGGGGAACTCAAGCAGGGGAATTGCTGAGAGAATTATCTTGAGAAATGGGAAAAATATTACTAATCTGGAAATTGAAGATTGGATTAGGGGAATGTAATTTATCCATTTTTGAAAAAGCAATATTTCTACCAATCCCCCCCCCCCCCCCGCTCCCTTTGGCATAGCTTTTAAGATAACTTATGGAATTAAGTTTTATCCTTAAAATGAAACCATACTTATTATTTCATATATATGCGATATGGTTAATTTCTTTGATTTATTTTGTTTTTGGTAGTTTTTGTGTATTCTTTAACACAGCAGACCGGAAGGGGTGTGGTTTTGTGTGCTGCCTGCATCCTGTGCATGGGGCTTCGCTTGTTTGTGCAGCCCAGTTTCTGGCATGTCGCAGTCCTATGTCAGACTATGGATTGAGGACCCCTGCTTTAACAAACTTTTATTTTATTTTTTTTAAAAATAATACAATAAAATGCCCAGTCTTGGCCACATTAACAGGGGAAAAATGTTGTATTAGTAAAGCTTTACTAACTCCTTGGACAAAAATAATCTGCTTTTTAAACCATCCCTATTGAAGAAAGAGATCAATCACTTTTAGACTTGATGACTTCAAATTTATGGAGCTGATTAAAGAGTATCATATAAAAATTTAGGATACATTTCACTTTACAATTACTGATTTTGCATTTGTGATATTGAATGGTTACTGAAACCTAATCCCTACTAATTGCAGAAGGAGTTAAATAAGAACAAATTTAAGCAATGCTTGGATCTCACAATTCCAGGAAATCCAGGAAGTTAACAAAAACTGTTAGCAAATTCCTTCAATATTGTTGCTAAGAAAAATTTATGGATGTGCCATAAATTTCAAGGAGTGGAGAAAGACCTGGAGAAAGTATTAGGAAGAGTCAACAGGAACTCCTTGATTTACAGCCATTCATCTAGCAAACGTTTAGTTACAATTCAGTGCAAAAAGGGAGTTACAACTGGTTTTCTTGCACAAATGGAGCAGTCCCATAGCCACATAATCTAAATTTGGGCGCTTGGCAACCACTATGCATTTACAATGGTTGCAGCATCCCAGAGTCATGCAACCTTCCCAAGCTGGCTTCCAACAAGCATAGATTGTTGGGGGCAAGAGGCTGACTCTGTAAACCGCTTAGAGGGCTGTAAAGCACTGTGAAGCGGTATATAAATCTATGTGCTATTGCTATAGGCCAGAGGTGGGTTGCTAATTATTTTACTACCGGTTCAGGTGTGCTTCCCCGCGTACTCGCGATGCTTCTGCACATGTGCAGAAATGTCCGGGCGGGTGGGCAGAGCCTCCCGCCGCCGCTATTACCTGTTCACCTGATCCGGGCCAAACCAGCAGCAACCCACCTCTGCTACAGCTAATGGGAAAATCTGGATTTGCTTAACAACCATATGATTCACTTAACTGTGGTGTTTCACTTAACCACGATGGCAAAAAAGGTTATAAAATTAGTCATGACTCGTTTAACAACCAACTTGCTTAGCAATCGAAATTTTGGTCCAACTATAGTTGTACATCGAGGACTTACCTGTACCCAACTAATTAATAAGCAGTAAATTTCAGTATTGCTAAAATGTAATGTAATATTGAAACATTCTTGTACCTTACTCCCAATACTTTGTGTGCAACAATTGTCCTTGACGTCTTATGTAATAAAAAAATAGTATCACTTTAATAATTTATACATGCCCCGTGCCTCTAATGTTATACAATAAAAAGCAAAGCATGAAAATACATCAATATTTAAAAATAAAAAAAAATACACCGGCTACACATAAATGGGTACGAATAGAAATTCGTGAGCACCACAGCCTCTTTCCCACGTATCTAGATTCTAGGAAACAAAGGGGCAACGCACGTAGAAAAATCGCTGAAAGCATCTAATTTTCTGATTGCTTATTTGTACCCTATGACTATCGTTAAGTGTTGTACCTTAACGATTGTATCTTGTCTTTTAACGTACACTGAGAACATATGCACCTAAGATAAATTCCTTGTGCGTCCAATCACACTTGGCCAATAAAGAATTCTATTCTATTCTATTCTATTCTATTCTGTTCTACTCCGGTCCGAACTTAAGCACGCAGAAAAAGCCACCGGGCTCACGCGATTCCCGCCCATCCGGGAGACAAAGCCCCGCCCACGTTGCCTATTACGGTATATGATTAGCGGCTCCACGGCGCGGAAGCCCCGCCTCCTCCGTATGTGACGTCTTTTCCGGCGGGTGTGTGTGTGAGTGTGTGTGTGTATGTGTGTGGCTTTCGGCGGCCGTGTCCCCGGTGATCCCGGGAGGGCGCTTGAGAGAGCGGGGAGAGGCCGCTGCCGCCGAAAGTTGCCGCGGCGCCTTTAGCTTCTCCTTCTCTTCTCCCGCTGTGGTTTCTTCTTTTTATTTTCCCGCCCCCCCCTCCCCTGAGTCGCCCGGCCCTTGAGACGGTGGCAGCGGATGAAGGAGCCGGCGGGAGGCCGCCCGGAGCCCCTGCTTCGCCGCCGCTTCCTCCGCCAAGGCAAGATGGGAGCGAAATGAGCCCCGAGCCGAAGCCGCCGCCGCCGTCGTCTCCGTCTCTTCCTCCTCCTCCTCCTCCTCCACCTCCGGGCGGCCGGGAAGCGGAGGTGGTGGCCTTGACAGTGGCGGCGGCGGCGGTGGTGGAGAGCGAGGCAGCGGCGTCCGGAGCGAGCGGCGGAGGCGGCGGAAAGTGCGGCAGCCGAATCATGCTGGTGAGGAGAATCGGGTTCAAGCCGGGCGGAGGCGCCTCGGTGAGTGTCTGCGAAGAGACTCCTTCCCTCCCTCCTTTCCCTTCCCGGGGCTTCCGCCCGCTGAAGCTCCGGGGAATCCTGGCCGTCATGGGGAGGGGATGCTGGTCCTGCTGATGGGGGCCAGGTTGGGTTCAGTGCGGAGAAGCTGCAGCCGGGAAGAAACGCCGCTGCGCCTCCTCTTCCTCTTCGTCCCCTTCCTCTGTTTTCTGGGCCTGCTGCTTGCCTTTGGGAATGGTTGCAAGGGCGAGGAAGAGTTTCACCCCTCCCTTGGGAAGCCGTTGGGTGGTGCTGAGTGGGTGACCGGGTTTGGTTCGAAGACTTCTGGTGCTGCTGGAGTTTCCTAAGGACCGTCCATGTAATTCATGAGATCTTGCGGGAAATCGCTTTCAGTTTCGAAAGGTTCGCTTTCGATTTAAACGAGTGCGAACCTTGGGAGGCCAGCAGGTGTGTTAGAAATGTTGATTAGCATGCCATGGATGGATGGATGGATGGATAAGATAACTTTATTATCTTTTTTTTTTTACTGCCAGCACGCCCCCCCCCCCCACATTAAAAATGAAATTCTGTTGCCTGCTCTCAAGAGAGTGTATATCTACCCAAGCACATACATTACATGTACACATGCTATATATGTACATAAATACATATCTGCACCATACATACATACATACATACAAAACTGTCCATTTTGAATATGAAAGAGGAGTGAGTGCTGATATCATGCCAGGGAAGAAGTGCTGATAGGGATGGATGGGTGGATGCTGGTGGGATGGATGGATGGAGTGAGTGATTGAGGGAGTGCGTGCTTTCAATTCATTTTTCTTCAAATGACCACATAGATTTTCTCCATGACAATCTATCCTTATCTAATCTGGCCTTTTCAGATCCTCCAGTGATGCATCCCTCACAGCTATAACAGTCCATCCCGCCTTGCCACCTTGTTCTCTCCCTTCCCACCTTTCCCAGCATTGGAGCCTTTTCCACAGAGCTGGATCAGGCCTCAGATACTTACACAATTTGCAATTTTACTTCATAAAATAGTTCTATGGTGGGATCCAACACTCTCCAAAGGGAAATCTCTGTATATTTTTCTACCTCTTCTCTAAGCGCAACCCTATTTATTACATCACTGATCAGATTGCAACAATCAACTGTATGTTTGTGTTTTCCTCTTAAATGAATGGAAAATAAAAGAGATAAAAGAGTGGTCTATAAACTCTTGCTAGTTTTACTTTCTAAAAATGCTGTATTTGGCACAACTGAAGAAAATGAATTGAAAAATAAGAATTTTACTTGGAGAATGATATAATTACCTCATTATAAAACAAGATCTTGCAGCTATTTAAATTATACAGTATATTAGTGAATTAATCAAATATGAAAGTATCTTATGTGTTTCTGTGTTAATAAAATCTTGGTTACCTGATGGACACTCAGTATTTTGAAAATGGCAGAGTAAGTCTTCTATTAGTAATTTACATTGAATTGTTAATTTTTATAAACTTTAGGTGCATTAAATATGAAAACTTGAATAGTTAAATAAGGAGCAGTAATTTTCACTTCTCATACATCCTCAGTAACTGCTCTAGACTCTAGAGCAGTGGTTCTCAACCTGTGGGTCGGGACCCCTTTGGGAGTCGAGCGACCCTTTCACAGGGGTTGCCTAAGGCCATCGGAAAACACATACTTTTGAAAAAATATGGAAAACAAAAAATAATTTTATGGTTGTGGGTCACCACAACATGAGGAACTGTATGAAAGGGTCGTGGCATTAGGAAGATTGAGACCCACTGCTCTAGAGAATCCCTCAAGTGCATTGTGGATTTGATTCTTATAGATATTTGTTACATTTTGATTTTATATTTGTTATAATATATCAATGTTTTTTTTAAGTTTTATTATTTGGTTGTTAGTTCACTGACATGTTTAGAGTGAAATGTAAATGTCTGTAAGTAGGGCATCCTGATAAAATGTTGGTGACACATGGGGTTTTAAAGTGTGAAAGAAGACATTATACCATAGTTCTTATGTAAAATCTATTCAAATATGTTGTGTTTTTGAAATGTCATTAAATGGGGAAAGGAATTTTATAGGCAGATGCAAGCAAAGGATTCTAGCTTTATAAAGTGAAATTGGAGCATTTTTGTCATCCCTTCATTCTTAAGTGGCTTTCTTGGAAGGGTTGCAACAAGGCTTCTACAGGATCAGGGTACCTTTTGCTCCATACCATGGCATGCAAAATTCCCCACAAAACTTAATGTAAAAAATCAACAAAACTTTCTGTCTCTTCTAATATATAAATTATTGTTATAAAAACAAATCCCTGATGCCTATATACTACTAATACTGGTTTTTTTCTTTTTATTAACAGCAAGGTATTGGCCGACCAAGTGTGTACCATGCTGTTATTGTGATCTTCCTTGAATTTTTTGCTTGGGGACTCCTCACAACACCCATGCTCACAGTAAGTTTTCAAATCCCATTACCTCATTGGCATCTTATGGAAGGAACCATTCTGTTGTCTACTGGTCAAATGAAAAGCTTTTTCCCAAAACTGTTTTGTGGCTAACGGACTTTCAACAAGTAAGGTTTCAAAGGCTATGAGCCACATTGTGGATTAAAGAGAGGTGGGAAATCTTCATAGATTTTTGGAAGAACCCAGAAACTTGTCAGGAATCTAGAACACATCCAGCAATTAAGTTATTCCAAACTGAATGTCAGTTGTGCTTGCCTTGCCACCCAGCACAGAGAGAACATAAATTTCTTGAAACAAAATCCAAGGTAGTTGCCAATATAACAAGTAAATCCTAAACATTCTCTGATAAGCTGGCAGAATTTTGGAGAAATAAAACATGTTAAATTTTACCTTGGAATGCAAGAATTTTCTTAATTAAAATATAAGCTTTAGATAAAATTAAAACACCAGTTTTGCATGATTAGATATGGGACATGATATCTACATGGTAGATATGAAACCTTCCAGGGCACTTATCTACTACTAGCTGTTATTTAACTCTGTGTGTGAATGCTGCTAGTGTCTTGCTTAGAACAAAGAATACTCTCGTAATTGTTTACTTCCTTTGAACAGTACATTTTTTTGTCGTTGCTATAAAACCTCTCTTTCTAGTTCTGTTAAATTGTGTACCGTGTTTTCCTGAAAATAAGACAGGATCCTATTTTTTTTTGACCCCTGAAATAAGCACTTGGCCTCATTTTCGGTGAGGTCTTATTATTTTTGAGGTGCAGGAGGCGGCGAGAGTGATCACCTCATGGCTGCTGCTGTGTTGCAATATTTTTTAAAAAGCGCATGTGCTTATTTTAGCGCATGCGCTCAAAAGCCCAACTTGGCTTATTATCTGGGGAGGTCTTATTTTCGGGGAAACAGGGTACTTATTTGTTAAGATACTGCAATACCTGAATGTAGGAATGGGCTTTAATTACAATTTATAAAAGCCAGGTAACACTGTTCTTGTCAAAATCCATCCAGTTATGGGTATCAATTCCCTATAGGCTTCCTTTGAAAGTCAGCTGAGTTTTGGGAATGGCTTGCCAGCTTGCACATGAGAATTGTTCTCAAACTAAGAAGGTATTCTATGTATTGAACATTTTAATTTCTTTTCCTTTGTTGCTTGGTACTAGTGTGTTCAATATACATAATACACAATGCAAATTCTGGATTTTTTTCTTCTTTTCCCACAATCAAAATAGCTCTATATCTGTTATAAGAAGATTGTGGGGAGATGCTTAATGAGGTTAAATAATAGTTTGTGATACATTTTCTATTGTATTAATAAACTTACTTTATTCTGACAACAAATCAGTTCTTTTAGTGTTTCAAACTACCACAATCACATTTCATGCAACTAGAAACATTTTTGTTTTATTCTGCAGATAATGTATAACCTTTATATTGCAGTTGTTTAAATGTTAATATCATTTTTATCAACTACTGAAGATATGCTTCTTTTGGTCTGGAAGATTTAATTATGATGGAGTATATGGCCATAATTATTTCTTTAATGGAGGTAGTAATGACTTACCATATTTTTCACACAATAAGATGTACCGGACCATAAGACGTCCATTAGCTTTAGAGGAGGAAAACAAGAAAAAAAAATCTACCTCATAGCATCTGGCTAGCGTTCCTGCAGCAAACTGGTCAGGCTTCAGGACATTATCGCAGTCCCAGCACGTGGCTCATCAGGGCTCCGCTGATGAGCTCCACCAGTCAACTGAGCTGAACTGCTCCCACTGCTGGAAAATGCTGGAGCCTTCGGTGCCGAGCAGCTGATTGGCAGTTGGATCGGCCTCCCGGAATACCACCTATCAGCTGTTGTAGGTGGCAGGGATTGCTGCTGCTCATCGCAGCCGAATGGTCATTCGCCAGTGGCAGGCGTAGGTGGCAGCAGCGATCCCTGCTGCCTAGAACAACTGATCTGCAGTATTCCAGGAGGCCGATCCAACCGCCAATCATCTGCTTGGCAGCAAAGGCTCAAGTGGCAGCGGTGACAGGTGGCAGCGCGACAGACAGCAGTGAGTGGCGAATGCTGCCTCCGCACCAACCCCCCTCCCCGTCGCAATATTCGCTGTATAAGACACACAGATATTTCCACCCACTTTTTTTGGGGGGGGGGGAAAGTGTGTCCTATAGTGCGAAAAATACGGTACTCTATATTGTAATTTGGTCCTAGATTTGTGTTCAGTGAAGTTTAGCTCAGGAGGAAAGGATCTAGGTTGCAAATTTCTTTAATCTTCAATTCATATTGTTCCCAACAGCTTCTTCATATTATGGGGGACTAGACTAGAAATGATGAGGACTTTAAGAAGAAATGCTACTCAAGCATTCCCCTCCTATATCTTTGTGTTCCTGTTAGATTTCAGTACCCTTCATGAATGTTCTTATGTAGGAGCCTTTACTTTTGAAGTTATTAAATATGTATTTACTTAAATTGAGAAGTGAGTTTTGAAATAAAGTATTTCTCTTATAGGTCTTACATAAAACATTTCCTCAGCATACATTTCTAATGAATGGCCTCATTCAAGGAGTTAAGGTAAGAATGTTTTAAGTATAATCACTCTTACTGATGAACAGAATAGCAATTCTAAATTGGAAATATTACATGATTTATAGTTATAAAAACAGCATCAAGGCAAGTACTGACATTTACATTTTTTAAAAGGTGGTTATGTAATTAAAATTGTGGTATATTCTTAAGTATATGTAAGACCAGTTGAGCTCAGCAGGCCCTCGTTTTCAATGGATAAAGCTGCACAGATATTTAGTAAATTAAAAATATGAGGCAATAAAATATCTAAATCAAACTAGCAGCATATCAGTTTGATAAATAATCTGGCCTCAGCAAATGGCTTGTGTGAAATAAGGACTGTGTTTACACCAGTTTTTGCATTTGTAAATTGTAGCTTGAAAACTTTGTGTCAGTGATAGAAGAGCACACGCAGAATGGAAAAAGGCATACACTAATATTAGCTCAAAAATGATTGTAATCAATAGTCCAATATTTGCACAACAACATTACAACTACATGCCCCTTTTGCGTTTGCCTTTATAGATAACCTGCCTGCAAAAAGCACAATCTATAACAGGCATCTCCAACCCACGGGCCACAATACCGGTCCGCAATCTGTTAGAACTTGGTCTGTGCAAATGAGTGAAGTTTTATCTGCGCAATGTGGGATCTAAGTAGTGCACAAAATCATTCCTCCTTGCTCTGTGGAAAAATTATTTTCCATGAAACCAGACCTTGGTACCAAAAAATTTGGAGACTGCTGATCTAGAACATATATTAACACTTGCAACATGACTACTAACATTCCATAGGGCAATAATCTATATGCTGATAAAACTCTTGTTCCCGTAACCTTTAGCTGGATGAAATGGTACATCATAGGACAACAGTTTTTGAGCCAAGGTACTTCAAGTGGACTAACTTACAGGGTCCAAAATCCACGCTCCATGACTGACCTAGGGCATTGAAATTTGGCAATTTCTATAAAACATTTGATGTCATAAAATTATCATAAAATAGCTTATGACACAATACAAAGTGTTATAAAACATTCCCCATGCTGGTGTTTGATTATGCCATACAGTTCAACACGGGCTACTTTTAAGCCAGACACATCTCTGAAAGTATCCCAACTTTTCCAGTGAAGGCACTACATTAGAATTTCTGTCATTGTTGAAGGCATTGAAGAATCTGGTAAGGAAATATTTTTGAAAAGATGATCCAAAGAGTCACAGGTTGTCTAGTTTGTATACAAAGGTAGCATTATGTCTGATCTAGAAGAATCGGTGGTTGGGATCATATGCTAGGATAATTTCTGACTTTATTTTATTCGTTTCCTCATTGCCTCTATTCAGTCTTAGTAGCAGCAGAGTTGGAACCAGATCATGCTGCAGTATTGGCTAGGCCAGAAACATTTGGATTGGAAGTTGATGATTGTATTTTGAAAAATATTTTACCAATCATGCAGTTGAAAAAGCCGAAGTGCTTGAAGCAACATTGCTCAAAATGATCTGGTTTTGTTCTGAGAAAAGCCAAAACATTTTCACCCTCAGAGCAAATATGCAGGCGGTCCTCACTTAGTGACCACAATTGGGACTGGTTATCCTGTTGCTAAACACTGGGATTGCTAAGAGAAATATCATGTAACCACAATGGACTTAGAATGTGACTTTCCATTTGGTCATTAAGTGAGTCATCATGGTTGTTAAGTAAAACATATGACCCCCAACTTGCAGTTTGACTTATGCGTTCTCTGTTAAGACTACTTGTTGCAAGATGGTTGGAAAGCACACAGGTGATGATTCTGTGTCCGCTGGATGCTTCAAGAGGTTTGCTGGTTACAGAGTGTCCAAATGGCAATCTCACATTGCAAGATGCTGTAAAAGTCATAAATGCAAAAATTGATCACAAATGCCTTTTTTTTTACATTGTAACTTTGAACATTCGCTAAATGAGGCATTTGGTAAGCGAGGACTTATCTGTACAGATCTTTTTGTAGATCTTTTTGTTTCAGACTGCTTGACTTGAGATACTTTGACCTTAAAAGAAGGGCTTGTGGAAAAATAAAGACCTTGGGAAAACTGGGAGGGTAGGATTCATTTCACTGACTAATTTGAATGTGTGTGTGGTCCATTGGAGGCATACCAAATGATTTGGAGAGTTCGGT
Organism: Natrix helvetica; assembly: GCF_964273705.1. Classification (NCBI taxonomy): domain Eukaryota; kingdom Metazoa; phylum Chordata; class Lepidosauria; order Squamata; family Natricidae; genus Natrix; species Natrix helvetica. The sequence goes on from NC_138552.1 coordinate 63,012,294, forward strand.
AGTCAGCTGAATAAAAGTGGATCAAGAACAGCCTTTGTCCTTCCACTTCTAATGGATTCACAGTTATATGAATGGAAAAACTACTCTAAAGATTCAAATCTAAAGATTTCTTCTCAGAGAAAGGAAAAGTATACAGGTAGTCCTCAACTTACAACAATTCATTTAATGACCATTCAAAGTTACATCACTGAAAAAAGTGACTTATGACTGTTTTTTACACAATCATTGCAGACATCCCCATGGTCATGTGATCAAAATTTGGACACTAAGCAACTGACTCATATTTATGACAAAGTTGCAGTGTCCAGGGCTCGTGGTCATGTGATCCTCTTTTGTGACTTTCTGGAAAGCAAAGTCAGTGGGGAAACCGGATTAACAACGTGTTACTAATTTACCAACTGCAGTGATTCACTTAACAACTGTGGCAAGAAGAGTTGTAAAAGGGGGCAAAACTCACTTAAACATTTCACTTAGCACAGAAATTTTGGGCTCAATTGTGGTCGTAGGTTGAGGACTACTTGTATTAACTTTTATATTGTGTTTTATCAGTGAATATTTTTAAATAGTTGCAGAAAATGTCAGTATTTTGAATATCCATGATGGCTTGATAAGAAAATGATTTTTTACATTAAAAATGCAAAAAAGGAAAAGTTAATAGATGTATCTTTAATACCACTGCATCTCTTTTAAAGAACTCACGTGTAAAGGTCTCTTTCTTGACAATTCACTGATTAATGTGATTTGTATATTGGGGGAAATTACTTTGTAAGTGAGACCTACAAAGATTAATGCAATTATTTTATACTATTTAAATTCTGGCATCAGTAGTGATTTTCAGTTTACTGCCTACTTGTAGAGTGTTAAACAAGCATGTGTTCCTAAATAGATGTACCAGTGGTCCAAATTGATATGTAAAAAGGCTTAGCATTTGTTTGAAATTCTCAAAAGTGATAAATATTAAAGCAAAGAAAGAAAATATATGCTGTTACCTAGTGAACACTTAAGGCAGGGAGAGAGAGGGAGAGGGAGGGAGAGAGTAGAAATGAGCTAGCCTAGTGGAATTTTCTTTTTAAATACAGTACATTTTTAATATTGTGCTACAGTATTAAAAATCAGATCAGTATTGGAAACTGATGAAATATAGGTGAAATAAATTAAAAATTTTCTGTAGAATATGGCATGAGTTTTATAATTCGCTAGATACTGGGCAACATTTGACTGTTTTATCTACCAGTCTATTTTTTCTATTTTAGTCTTCCTTTACTTCAAAGTGGCTTGTAGATTATCAAACATTGATGACTTAAGGTGTCGTGGGCTGCAATATTACAGCTAATTTGCAGATTAAAAGGATATGTAAGAACGGCTTGCTTTGAAAGATCAAGCCCACCATTCTGTTTCTGTGGCACTTTCATTAAATTGTTCAGGTGGAGAATAGCTATGCCTGCTTTTTTACTTTTGTTGAAGTACTTTTACACCTAAGGAAGACTTTTTGTGCTCACATGAAGCAGCTCATCAATTAAGTTACTCCTTGGAGGCCCTTTTATCCAGGTGTTGTGACCTTTGTCAACTTAGAGGTGCCTGAGTTAGGGAACTCTGTAAACAGAATTAACTACCTTTTATGCATGGGTCCAAGCCCATCCAGTTTGTTCTTTTTTTAAAAAAATAACTTTACTAAAGATTACAATACAATGATGGAAAGTAATATAAACTAAAAGAAAAATAGAAAAACACAGTTGTTGGCTATGCTTTCCCCAGCGCTGTCTTCAGTTCGCCATTCTTCTACAAGGCCCCCAATTTTTTTTTTAAAGCAATACTGTCCTAAAATAAATTTTAGGGAAAAAATTCCCATTCTCAATTTATTAAATTTACTCTCTTGTTTGTTGTGCTTTATGTCATCTGTCAACATGTGTGTATACAAAGGATGAACTGAATATTATATGCGATACTGTCTACAGAAAAGCCAGGGAAATCTGATCTTAGAATCATAATATTTGAATAGGGCATTTAAACTATTAAGTTCAATGTGAAGAATAACCTATATTGGATAGTGAGTTTGATTGTCCAAATGCTCTTACTGCCCTCTCCTCTTCCTCCTCCCCCTCCTCTTCACATTCAGTTATAATCTGTCTTATAACTTAAATGCCTGATTCTGTGGCATGCACAGAACGGGGAGAGAATAGGCCTTGAGCTGTGTGACATTCTTTCAGCAATATCTACTCAAAATAGTTTGTTTGTCAAACCTTTGCTTGAAGTAATTTACAACATCCCCGTAATCAAAGAATAAGATTTATTCATAACATATCTCTACTGCCTTCTAATAATTTGTAAAACTAATATCACAATAGAAGCAGGGGAACTTGCACTGTATGGTATAAGTGTCTACGCTACTTTAAAAATTCAAAGAAATTAACCTGGCTGTGTGGTTAAAAACATTTGGGAAAAAGCAATTAGAGGAACAAGTAAAGACAAGTAAATCACTGTTAGTGATGTTTACTCACACTGTTCAACAAAAAGATATAGGTGATATTTTGAATTTTTGAGAGACATGAAGTCATAATAATAGAGTTTAATTACTAGTTTCTTTGCAGAGCCTTTCTTTTTAAACCTGATTAGCCTTTGCTGTTATTAGCTATGGTATTTGCAGCTGCAGTACTTTGACCAAACATTCCTTAAACTGCATTTGTTGCAAATATATACAGCAAATAAAAAAGATATAAATGAAGTCCTCACTGCAAATGTGGTTATCCCTCAATAATTTGAATGCTTTTTAAAAATTCCTAAAGAGGTTGAAGCTTTCATATAATAAAAAATATATTTTTGTCAAAAAAAATCTCTGCATTCCATGAAATAATCACAGTCAATCCATGTTAACATTTAAAACTAACATTTACTAATTTCAAACTATCAGCTGTACTTTATGATGATATATCTAGTTTTCTGGTAGAATAAAGGTGACATTGTGCTTATGTCCCAGCTGTGGGCAATGTCAGTCACTATAGAAACATAATCCTAGGCTAGTGAGATGTTTGGTTTTATACTACATAACATATTCTTGGCTTCTTATTTTGCTTTGATGTACCCTTTGAAATGACTTTGTGCTTCTAGCAATCTGTAGGCACTGTGACCTTTCGTATATTATAATTTATCTCTTATCTGATGGAAACTTTATTCTTCATTTTATTGAGATGGACGCTCAAATATATTACAATGAACAATTCACCCATTTGTTTAGCAACTTTCACTTTTGCCATTGCCATGGAAACAATTTTCTCTTGTAGCTTAAGAGTTTTATTGGATTTCAAAAGTATGAAACTCATGCTTGAGACTCATGCAGCTTTGCTGGCCTGCTCTGTGTGTGTGTTTTAAATGATTTATTTGTATAACTTGTTATTTCAAAATGATGCTTTATCAACAAGTGTTTCCCAAAATATAACACATTTTATAGTCGCTATGTTACTAGAAACAACATTAATATCATTACCATTTTGTTCTTAGGGTTTTTTATCCTTCATGAGTGCTCCACTGATAGGTGCTTTGTCTGATGTCTGGGGAAGAAAATATTTCCTCCTTATTACAGTTTTCTTCACTTGTGTCCCTATTCCATTAATGAAAATAAGTCCATGGTGAGTGTGGCATAAATAACTGTGTGGGTATTGGGGGGGGAGGGCACTTGGGTGGAGGTGACCGTATTAAGAAAATGGATCTAAACTTCCTTGCTTTTGTGTCAAAGTGAGTCAGTGTAAGTCTTTTAAGCTAGTATACTATAAGTACACTTGGCAAAGGAGTCTCTGAACATGGATGAGATATAAATCTAATTGAGAAACAATCTAAACGTTTGCTTTTCTTGGGTATATTTACAGTTTTTTTTAATGTAGCTGCAATTCATAAATGTGGTCTGTTTTTGCAGGTGGTATTTTGCAATGATTTCTGTATCTGGGATTTTTGCTGTTACATTCTCTGTCATATTTGCGTATGTAGCTGATATAACTCAAGAACACGAGAGAAGCACTGCTTACGGACTGGTAAGAATGTTTCTTAATTCTTTGACACAACGTGTACTTTGGTTTCTTGGGTATCATGTCAGCATTCACTAATAATTTCTGATTTTTAAAAAATGTGATAGTACTTAAAAATAAAATTTGAAACTGTGTTTTTAGAAATTATAGTAGCTCTATTCCTATACACGATGTCTAATGGAGAGGCGGGGGGGGGGGGAAGGTCTTGTATATAGCATCCCCAAGAATAGGCAAGTCCATTAAATAGAAAGAAGGTTTGTCAGCCCCTCAAGGTAGACCAATCCAAGAATTCAATTCTGATTCTTTTCTTCATCTTAACAGTTTATAAAGAGATAATAATCTGCCCTGGTCAACTAATTACACATCCTTTATAGACAGTTTTTCTTAGCTTGGATGCTTTATGAGTGAATACTGACTCTTAACTGGCCAGTTTGTGGAACATTATCAGTAATGGTGGAAACTATTGCTTTAATCTTTTGCAAATGTTAGCATAAAATGTATTAAAATGCTTTTCTTTGACACAGTGGAATACTTTTTAATATAGATGCTGGTTAAAGTAAGTGAACACAGCAGGATTCAATTTATGGTGTGTGGGAGTAGCTGTGTTAGTTGGATACAGTAGAAGCAACAAAGCACTGTTTGGTATTTAAAGAACTGACAGTATTAAATGAAGCCCTGTAGTTTTGTGAAATACAATTTATGTCAGACACATACGAAGCGGTGTCTTCTGATAAGAGGGATAAAAGTATAATCATGTAAGTAGAGAGAACAAGGAGGTCAGGAACTATTGAAGTGCAGGTGGTAAAGATTGTTGTGATTACTTACCTAATAATGATCATTTTCAAAATGGTGGAATGAAACAGACATTTTTAAATTAGTGTGTCGTAACACATGGATTATGGAAGGGAATGTTCATCTTTGTTGAACATTGATGTTTTAAGATGAGAAATCGAGGACTTTCATAATATTTCAGCTACATCATGATAAAGCCAGTCTTCATTTCTTTCTGCATTGGAGGTCATATTACAATGAATCCTAAAGTATCCTGCAGAATTAAAAAGAATTCCAATCAAAGATTGAAAGTTGCCTCTAATGATGTGGTGTCTGTTTTTGCATAGGAGCTAAGTATAATGAGATACTGGTTACAAATTTTTGGCATGTATTATTTTGGAGATAAGGAGGTACATGTATATAATGAATGACTGGTTATGTAAAAGATATCCAAGAAGACATTCAAAATAGTTTGGATGGCTAGGTATGCTGCAGAGTTGTTGCTAAATTTTAGACAGTTACTTATTTATTTAAGCAAATAAATACCTAGAACTCAAAAACCTGTGAAAAGGGAATACAGTTCAAGATGAGCTGTAGATAATGGTTGATTTTAAAGGGTGTAACTGAAGCTCTAGATAAAAACAGTGGTTTTCCATTTCCTCTTCTATACCTCTGTAGCAGTTAGTTTTTAATATATAAAGCACTGCATTTGTATGTTTCTGTGGTTTGCCAATGAATAATTTTTGAATTTTGGGAGAGTATTGTATCCAAAAATCTAGATAGCCATAGGTTTTAAACCCACCCTTTCTCTTTTCTTATAAAGGATTTATAGTAAGTCCCAAAGGTGCTTTTTCAAGCGGCAACTGGACTTTCTGATCAGTTTTTCTTTGAAGATATTCGCTTCTCATTCAAGAAGCTTCTTCAGCTCTGACTGGGTGGTGGGGAATGGAAGCATCATTATCCAGTTTGAGCTGAAGAAGCTTCTTTGATGAGAAGTGAAACATCTTCAAAGAAAAACCAGAAAGTCCAATTGCCTCTTGAAAAAGCACCTTTGGGACAACCATGATCGGGATGACTTGAGAATCTCCATAGATATTTATAGTAAGCATCTTTTGTAATACAGGTAGCCCTCGTTCATCAACCACTCATAAAGCTACTGTTTGAAGTTACTATGGTCCTGAATGAGGGGACTTTAGACTGTACCTTGTAGTTGTAGCCATTGCAGTGTGATCATGATTTGGGAGCTTAGCTTTTGGCTAGCAGTTACAGTGGTTGGAGCATCCTATGGTCATATGATCATCATTTGTAACCTTTGCTGCTGACTTCCAACAAGTAAAGGCAATAGGGAAACAAGAGATTGCAAATGGTAATCACATGACAATGGAATAATATGACCACATGGGATTCACCTAACCATGGAAACAAAACTATTGCAATTTCTGTGGTCACGTGACATCATGCTTATGACCACATGGTTTAGCAACAGAGTTCCTTATCCACAATCACCATAGTTAAGCAAGGACTACCTGTATGTATAAATATTTACTATGAATATTTCCTATTTCTAGCTCAGCATTCAAATCAAAGCCACAAAATGTGGATCTAATTTTAAAAAATGACTTCAGCAAAACAGTGCTATATGAAGAAGACAATTGAGTCGTCTTCATACAGCACTGTTTTGCTGAAGTCATTTTGTAATTCCTGATAATTATCAGGAAACAGTGTCATGCTTTTAATGCATTGAACTTTTCTTGTTGTGTCATTAGTTTCTGAGTACCTTAGCAACCCCTTAGTAAAATGAAAGTAGTTAAATATCAGAAAAATATTTTCCTGAAAAACACAGTTAAACCTCTGAGATGGTGATAAAAGAGGATTCCTATTTTTTTTTAAAAAAAATGTGTTATTGATTAGATTGCAATCATTAGACTTTTGATGGGATCCGAAAGTGCAATATTTTATGAAACATTGATAAAATACCCTCTGTACAAAGCAAATAATAATTAAAAATCCAAGCTTCTTTCATGTACCCATTAAAAAAAAGGGATAATGTTCAAAAACCAGCTTTTTAATTTTGACAACAATATCTGATTGGAAGATAAAAATACAAGATAACTTATATTTTTAGCCATTTAAAAAGTTATGAGCCATGGTTGCACAGTGGTTAGAGTACAGCACTGCAGAGTACTTCTGCTGACTGCAATTTGGCAGTTCAAATCTCACCAGGCTCAAGATTGACTTAGCTTTCCATCCTTCTGAGGTGGGTAAAATGAGGACCCAGATTGTTGGGGGAAATATGCTGTCTCTGTAAAACCACTTAGAGAGGGCTGTAAAGCACTGTAAAGCAGTATATAAGTCTGTGCTATTACTATTGCTATAAGGTTCAGCAATATAATTGTAATATTGTGCTAGGATTTGAAAATAAATTAAAGAAATGGAAAATTGAACTGTTGATTGAATTGTTCCAGCAAAAAGAACCACATGACAGACTAATGAAAACAATGATTTAAGTGAATGAAAGGCCATAGAAGAAACATTGCGGTTGATAAATTATGACTCTTTGTATTAGTATGAGAATTTCTGAAATACCCTGTTTCCCCCTAAATAAGACATCCCTAGATAATAAGCCCAATTGGGCTTTTGAGCATATGTGCTAAAATATGCTCTCCCTCCAAAATAAGCCATCCCCGAAAATATTGCAACACAGCAGCAGCCATAAGGTGACCACGCTCGCCGCCTCCTGCACCTTGAAAATAATAAGATCTCCCTGAAAATAAGGCCAAGTGCTTATTTCGGGGGGGGGGGGGTCAAAAGAAAATAAGACCCTGTCTTATTTTCAGGGAAACACGGTAGTAATTCCAGTTATTGATATTGCAATACTGTTTGCAATACCTACATTAATATTGAATGCAATGAGATAAATGTAGCCTCAAAATAAAAGTCATAATCACAATTGTGATAATAATAATGAAATTCAAATAATTGTTAGTGACTTTTAATACTGAAAAATTATGATACTGTCAAGAGATTGTGGGGGGATTTATTTTTCAAGCACCTCTTTTTAACATTAATGCTGCCTTTCCATAAAAGAAAATTTCAGTTCACACTAAATAAGGAAATGTTACAGCATGTAAACCACTCCTTACCCAGCTTAAAACAACACCTCAAAATATTTATAGTAAAAGAAAATTTTTTAAATGCCTTCAGAATTCTGGAGGTAGAATTCTTTGTCTCTTAAATTGCTTGTACAGTGTAAGAGAAGAGGGGGGCAGAAAAATATGCATGCTTACTTTAAAGTGACATATCATGGTTTTGTTAAACTTGCATCACAAATCCATTTCCTGGAAAGGGGTGTTATTTATTTATATCTCTGCAGTATAAATTATTTTGGTAAATGTTTATTAATGCTGCTGAGGATATTTCAGAAATCATGTTGCCCCCTTCCCATTTTTTTCCATGTTAGTACAAAATGAGATGCTAACTAAGAAAGCATGGTGAGCTGTGATTAGATCAGTGGGAAATAGTAGTTGACAATGAGAAGGATGATGATTTTGCAGCTCGACTTGATCATCAGCATGCTGGTCGGAAGCAAAATAGGGCAATTTACAAATTTAGGTGTAATGAGATTCGTCTACAACTAATGGATTCTTTGCATAGCCTGTAGAAAAAAATCTGGTACTTGCAAATCCCTTCTCCCAAAGCAGGTGGGTAGGCTGAATTGTTTTGCAGAAATACGGCTCCTTGTTCATTTTGCTAATATCAGAAAATATTCAGTAAAATCACTTATAAAATAAGTTCAAGCTAAATCAACCTTGAAATTAAAAAATATAAGGAAAGCTTGATGAATTAGAAGGGATATTCTACCTTACCTTAAGAAGAAGGATTGGGCAACAATGATTTAATGTCATTTCCTGGAATATTCTGTGATGGATTGATAAGGCTTTATCAGATTTTTCCTCTAGAACTGGACTTTAATAGTCACTTTTCTATGATGTATACATGCCTATGTCTAAGTCAGAACATCTCTATCTTGTTAGTGTTTGGAATTAACTTTTAATTGTATTAGTTTTTCTTCTATCAAGTATTATCTTTTATATTTTTTCTCCTTATATCTAGGTATCTGCTACGTTTGCAGCAAGTTTAGTAACTAGTCCTGCTATTGGAGCACATCTGTCTAATTTGTACGGTGATAACTTGGTGGTGTTAGTTGCTACAGTGGTGGCTGTTGTAGATATCTGTTTCATACTACTAGTTGTACCAGAATCTCTACCTGAAAAAATGAGACCACCTTCATGGGGAGCTCTTATATCATGGGAACAAGCAGATCCCTTTGCAGTAAGTTGCCAGTCATATTTCTTCTGTTTTATGATACAGGATGTCACTTTTTCATTTGTAAAAGAAAATGTATTTTGAATGGATTGATTAAAATGAAAATCTGTCAAACAAGCATGAAGCTATTTTTTAACCACATGTTATTTCTACATATAAACTAGTTATGTTTATAAATATTGCTGTGGGCAATAAGGTATTAGTACTAGTGATGGTAAAATCCTACAGAACCTTTTATAATATTTAACATAGCTGTCTGTTTAACGTTATGGCAGGCAAGCAGGAACTTAGATAATTCTTTATCAGATAAGTCAGTGTGGAATTGAAAAGGTAACAAATGAAATTCTCAGCTTTTGTATGCTTTTCTATTATTTCATTTATCCTGACTTCTAAAACAGTTCAGATAATGGTCCTGTTTAAATCTGGTGTTATGAAATGAAAATAAAAGCAACATGCACAATTCCTGTGGTCTGGCTTCACTAACTTTGAGGACAGGCAGATTGTTACTAATTGGAAGTTAGCTTCATTCCGTTTAGAAAGTGGAATCAAATTATTGGATGAACAATTTTTATTTTTGATCAGAAAGTACACCATTAAATGCCATCCTGATTAATTTGACCCAAAGTCAAGCTTTTGGTTACCATGGGCAACTGCCCAGATGAATTTAGGGAATCATCAATAAGAAGAATATTTAATACACCATCACATTAATAATGCATTGAAGCAAACCATTACAAAATTATTCTACCTGAAAGGAGGAACAGGTTGAGGGAGAGAACTGTTTATCAGAGTTTCTATCCTTTCCAATATGATGGTGGGAGTTGTTAACTTTTCCTATTTTAATCCGAAGTGCCTCAGAATTTACATGATAGTTCTGTGAATGGATACCCAGATTTCTGGAGCTTTGTCTCATCAGTGCCAGTCATTCCTTTTTCTCTTTATAAAGTTATGCCAACCTTGCTACAGGTAGTCCTCAACTTATAACCACAATTGACTCCAAAATTTAGGTTGCTAAGCGAGACAGTTGTTAAGTGAGGGTTGCCCCATTTTACGACTTTTCTTGCCACATTTGTTATGTGAATTACTGCATTGTTAAATCAATAACACAGTTAAGTGAATCTGGTTTCTCCTTTGACTTTGCTTGTCAGAAGGCTGCAAAAGCTGATCACATGACCTTGGACACTGCAACCCTCATAAATGTGAGTCAGTTGCCAAGTATTCGGATTTTGATCACGTGACTATGCTGCAATAGTCATAAGTGCGAAAAATGGTCATAAGACACTTTTTGATGCCATTGTAACTTTCAACAGTCAGTAAATGAGCTGTTGTAAATCGAGGACTACTTGTCTAGCAATGTTGTATTCTGGGACTATAGGATTAATTAAATATGAGTAAGAAGCTTAATCTTACTCAAACTAGAGAGACGGATTCATTTTATTTTATTAAATTTATGTGCTATCCATCTCATTATCTAAAGCAATTCCGGGCAACTTAATTATTGGCCTGTGGATAAACGTATCTGCTTTGTACTAGATTTTCAGCATTGAATTGCAGTCTGCTTTTAGTCCTTCCCTTTTGGAGAACCTTCATCTGTCCTGGTTGTCTTTTCTCATGAGCTTCTCTGTCCTAGAATCCTTCTTACCATTTCTCTGGACTCACGAGAATCCTTTTTTTTAGAAAAACAAATATACTTCAGCTTTAGTCCCCTTAAAATCAAGAAGTTTAATATAATATGGTCTAATATAATATAACCCTAACCCTCTTTTCTGTTGGCTATTATCAAATATGGATAGCTAACCCCCTTGGATCTTTCTCTGAAATCCTTCTGCAAGTCAAGAGAATTTCCTGGAAAGGTCATGCTTGGCAGTGTGTGAGAAGTTAGAATCAATAAAAAAAAGTTTCTCAACATCAGCGCTACTTTTATTTGTTGCTCCATTTGTTTTAGCCCAGATTCTGTCTTCAGGAGCATGCAGTGATGACCCTGTTAGAGATGTCCTGTCCAAGGTTTCAAGTCAGGGCGGAGGGTTGGTGTTGGATTTTAAACTAGCCTTGCTTGGTGTGTAACTAAGGACTTTACTCTTGAAATAGTGGGATATGAATGCCTATGTATTAAATAGGCTGCAAGGACAAGTTAGAAATCCCCACAGGTGTACTACCTTCCCTTGCAGGAACCCTTCCCAATTTGCTTAACCTGGTCTTGGTTTTAGAGTACATAAAGAGTCCATGCAGGTGTTGAATGACTGAAATCTCCAAGCCTTTTGGGACAGGGTTATGTACAGCTTTAGAATTCATAACCTCCATGGCAGTTACAGGTAGTCCTTGACTTACGACCCAAATTGAGCCCAAAATATATGTTGTTAAGTGAGTTTTGTCCTAATTTGTGACCTTTCTTGCCACAGTTATTTAAGTCGATCACTGCAGTTATTATGTTAGTAACATGGTTGTTAAGTGAACATGGCTTCTCCTTTGACTATGCTTGTCAGAAGGTTCAGGAAAGGTGACCACATGAACCTAGACGCCAAGCATCTGAATTTTGATCATGTGACCACAGGTATGCTGCAAGGGTATGAAAAATGGTCATAAGTCACTTTTTTCAGTGCCATTGTATCTTTAAATGGACACTAAATGAATTTTCGTAAGTTGAGGACTACCTATATTGGCTTGTCCCAATAAAACTCAGTCCCAGCAGATGTAGGCAATCTCATGGTGACTCTGACTTTTGCTCTGGAGCAGATGATTAGTTACCTGGATATGGAGTATTTTTCTATCAGCTTTTTGCCATTTTCCCTTCAGGTTAGATTCATTGCTACCGATGATTAATCACAATTGGTTGATTAACATGGTTGCCCTTAAGCACCTCAGTTCTAGATGGATTCTGACAGGAACATTGGTACTTTCTCATAGTCTTGAGAACAGTTTCGTTGAGTGACCTGGTTAGCATTGGCAATGGAAGGCTATGAAGGCAGACAATGTGATTAATTCCAGACAGCCTCTCTCTTGGCCAATTCTAGATGCCCCTCTAATTTACTGATGGCCTCTGGGAGGTGACATTGGAGAAGTAACACCTTAGGTGCCAACTGAAGACAAAAAGTGACGCTGAGCAGGAAACAGAGTTAATTTCAAACCAATGTAGGGGTTAAAAAAGAAGTGAAACGGCTATTCTATTATCTTGGAGAACCCTCAGGCAGTAACCTTGTTTAGGGTGGCAAACTCCCTTTGGAAGAACTTAGTTAGAGTTCCTTCTTGGCTGCTGCAACTTGTTTACGTGGCATTTGGCAAACAAAGCCTTTCAGATTTTTCAAAATCTTGACTATTTGTGTGCCGAATTTGTTGTAATGATTGGAACATTCACGTGTTATATTATCAGGAACAACTGAAGTGATAAAATGTTATCTTGGCTCTTATACTCACCTGTGGATTGGCCAGACACATCAGGCAGACCAGACCAAGAAACAACTGCCCAAAAAGGCTAAGACTACTTTAATTGAGAGATGACTATAACAACAAATATCTGAGAATGCTGTGCCTCTTCCATTTTTATACCCACATGACTTAAGTCGTCTTTCTGACCCACTTATGCGTGATTTATACCTTGTTTTTCTCCTAGTTGCTTTGGTAATAGATTTTGGTCTATGTCTTGTCAAGGTCATCTTCCTTACTCCGTACTAGACTGGATCTTTGCCAGTCCTGGCTTCTTTGGAAGATTAGGGAAAGAACATGATAAATTGGACGTGGGACACTATCAGTATCTCATTGCAAGAGGGATTGATGCCAACAACTTTGAAGGAGCTTACTCCTTAAGAGATGACTCACTGAGTCTATCTGTCCTTGGCAAGCATTGCTCTGTCTCTAAATTCTCATTTTTGGAATAGGGATAGTGACCAGTGCACAATTGCAGAACATTCTAAACAAAGTGAGTTATTTGAGTTCAGATTTACACACAGGATCAGAACACTTTGTGAATGGCTTTTAAAACCTGGTGCATTTCTACTGTTCTTTTAAATATCTCAGTTAACTTTGATACTGTAGACCAGTGTTTCTCAAACTTGGTGACTTTAAGTCCTGTGGACTTCAACTCCCAGAATCCCCCAGCCAGCATAGCTGGCTGGGGAATTCTGGGAGTTGAAGTCCACAGGACTTAAAGTCGCCAAGTTTGAGAAACACTGCTGTAGACTTATGTACTTCTCAGAGGGATTGGAGACTGGAGGCTGTGTTATAAAGGTTCTTGTTTCGTAATGAACAATTCCAGTCAGGGCAGGGGAAGAGAGATTGGTTCACTGGCTGCACTTTTGTACAATGCCAGATGGTTCACTCTTTTAACTTTTACATTAAATTTTAAGGGATTCCAGTCAGTCAATTTTGGATGTCATCTGATGCTATCTAATTATTCATTCTTGCTCTGTCCCATACAGTAGATTCTGTCCATATCTTGGCATAGTATCAAGAGATTATAAGGGTCTTGATGAGACAAAATAGTCCAAAACGGAAACCAAGTAAGGTGGAATTGCATTCTTTTAAAAATTGGAATGTACCTCATAGCACATATTTGAGGGAATAAGTCCCTGAGTTTGTTAGTCTCCTGAGCTTGCTTTATTGTTCTGTGGAGTTTTTATTGTTGGTTACCAAGGGTCTTTTCATCAGTGTTGGACACAAATTGAATGAATACATGAATACTATAATTAATAAATTATAGAAATAATTCATTTATTTCTGATGGCTTCTTTTGTCTTACCTTATTTTTCCTCTTATCTTTTGACAGTCTTTGAGAAAAGTTGGGAAAGATTCTACAATCTTGCTGACCTGCATCACTGTTTTTCTTTCTTACCTCCCTGAAGCTGGCCAATATTCTAGTTTTTTCCTTTATTTGAGACAAGTAAGTAGTTTCCAACATTTTTCACTGTCAAACTAGTTGTCTTGAACAAAGTGGAGTTTTCAGCTTTGTTGGGCTAGTGGGCACAGATGAAATTGAAAGCATGCCTGTGAGCCAGCTGACAAAATACCTGTCTTGCACAGGGACGTTTCCCATTCATGAAATATTAACAGATTACAAACTCTTGAGGATCCTTTTTAACCCCTTAAGATGGTTCCCATAGTCCAATTTCCTTAATATCAGCCCACATATTTTTCTTTTGTCCCAAATGCATATTAAAAGTTACTTTGGAAATTCAGTGAAATTATAGGGGATATGAATGAGAAATAACTCCCATGTTTTGGGCCTCATATGCAATTATAACTTATCTGAAAGAGCTCTAACGTTCAACACAATGCATTGTAGATAGTCCTCAATTTAAATCACAATTGGGACCAGAACTTTGGTCATGAAACAATGTGATTGTTAAGTGAATGATCACGTGACTTCACCCAATTGAATGACTTTTTTTTTTTTGCTGCTGTCTTTAACTGAATCACTCAGATGTTAAGCCAACCCAGCTTCGTCCATTGATTAGAAGTCAGCTGGGAAGATCACAAATGGTGATCACTGGGATGCGGTTGCAAACATGGATGAGCTGATTGACAAACTCTTGGATCACTATCATGTTACAGTGGGATTGTTGGAATGGTTGTAAGTGTGAGGACTGGTCCATAAGTCACTTTTTAGCACCTTCATAACTTCAAATGATTGCTAAGCAAATGGCCATAAGTCAAGAATTACCTGTATTCTTATTTTACAAACAGACTTTTTCAATTTAAAATTTTCCCTGAAGTAACATAATATTCCTTACTCTAATCATGACACTCTTCTGTCCATAGACTGAAAAGGTAGATTCCAAACATACATACATACATACATGTATGTATGTATGTATGTATGTATGTTTGTGTTGTATTTGTACTGATAGATAAATAAATATATATATATTTACTATTTGACTCCAAATCACATACCATTTCCGATCTTCACATTTCTGATTTTTCTAAGAAAAAGCAAGTAAGTAACCAAAAACCTGTTATTGTAATGAAGAAATAAAAAGATGATATTATTTGCTATGTAAATTTGACATCTTATTGATGGGCAGAGAAGATTTCCTTAAAATCTTTCTCTAGCCATTCTTTCAGAATTCTCTTAAAAGTTCATAAAAAATTAAGAAATAGCACAAAGGCAATATAAATGTGGTAGCAATCTATAACTTTTAGTTGGAGACAAGATGTTAATTTCACCAGGAAGGCCTGCTTTCCAGAGAGACCAGCCCTCATTTAAAAACATCTTCCCAATTTCATGCCTTCCAGACATTTTGAGCTATAATTTCTGTGATCTCTGACCCTAGTATATCATGGAATTGTATCATCTGAAAGATACCCAGATTGGGAGAGCCTGCTGTAAAGCAAACTATTCCTACTTAGTACCTACCTCCCTACCTCCCTACCCACCCACCCACCCACCCTGTGCTTTTAATCTAAGCTTCTAAGCTTTTGTTGGAGGCTAACAAGTAGATTTCTGTAGTAACTACAGTAGTCCCTGATGTGTCTGTTTGCTTGGCAGACATTCAAAGTGGCACTGAAAAAACTGAACTTAGTGTACAATCAGCCCTCCAAAGTTCTGACCATCGCAGTGTCCCTGCGGTCATGTGATTGTGAGGCAGACACATACGTATCTGGTGATTATGATGTCAGAATGAGCTGTGTCCTATCACCATTTGGAACCTTCCCTGCTGGTTTCTAATAAGCAAAGTCAATAGGAAGGCCGAAAGGGAAAGTCAAAGTAGTAGACCCCAAAGTGTCTCCCACTACTTTTTGTCTGAAGAAACCTGATATGTACAAGATCCCCAGGGATCCTGCTCACCCACACCCTGTAGTACATGCCTGCTTGGAGCGTCCCCCACTTCCCACACCCTATCCAATCTGCTTGAGATCCCTGCTGCCCCCCCTATGTTCCCTAGCCTCTGCCAGCGGCATCTTCTACCCCCCCCAGCCATCCCCCCCCACCAACATTCCTTATGTTGAAACTCTCATGTCTTCTCACTTAATAATCTGTACATCCTGGGGTTACGAGGACAACTGATAGTACCAGGTTTGTTGTTGCTAAGAGATACGATCCTGGGATGCCATGTTTATGACCACATTGCTTACTGATAGCAGTCCTGGCCCCAATTGGCGATATTACCCAAGGATTATGGCTGAACTATGGTTTGTAGCAGTTCTGAGCAATGGCTTCCAAAATGGTTGAAACAGGTTGCCTCGTTCTCAAAATAATAGGGATGTATGTATGTATGTGTTTGTCTTTGTGTGTTTACTCACCTCAAAATGGAAAATATTATGAAGGTGCAGGAGAACAATTTGAATTGAAATTAAGTTGTGCAGTGCTGTGCCATCCTGCATGTGACAATATATATTATTAGTAAATGGTCATGGTATTGAGGAATCGGTTGCTTTTTATTTAACTGGAGTTGATATTTGTGGATTTTAATCGATACTACTTTACTACAAGGTTTTTTTTTTAGGAGTTATATACTTCACAAAAATCACCTTAGGTTTGGTGTTCTTTTCCAAGTTTGTTTTCCGTTTGTAAATTTACTTTCTGTAACTACTATAATCATTCATTTTTCTGAAAAAGATTTTCAGTAGCTGTGAAGTTTTAAGTACAGATTTTGTTTCATTTATTTACAGGTGATAAAATTTGAGTATGCAAGCATTGCAACATTCATAGCTGTGATTGGCATTCTTTCTATAGTTGCTCAGGTAAGCATAATTTCAATAAGTTTTTAAAAAATTGCAACAAGCACGCATAATTAAAATGTATTAATTAAGTGATGAAATGTACTTTGCAAATTATGTATGTGGAAATAAAATGTCTATGTAGGACCCAACTACTCTAAAATAAAGAAAAACATTGCAAAAAGTACGTATTTTATATCAAATTAATGTCTAACATAATAATTCATAAATGCTTAACAGAATTATGAATATTTAATATATCAGTCCAAATATTGCATTAAATAAGAACACTCAGAATGTTAAAAGCTGGTTTCTTTTACCAGATTCTGACAGAGAATTGGAGTCTGACCAGTTGGCAAAGGTTCTGCAACAGAAAACCTTTGTCCTGATTATCATTCACAGAGTGAACATTAAAAAAAAGTTTTAGATTATGATTGATACATGTTGGTAGAGCCTATGGAAGAAAATGGTTCTAGCATAAAGCTGATCAGTGCTTAAAAAGTGAAAATGAGGCACTTGAAACTGAACTTGGAAACAAACTATCACCTAGCACCGATCACACAGAATACGTGTACAGGTAGTCCTAATTTACCAATCTGCAATTGGGGACCAGCAACTCTGTCACAAAAGTGACATGTTGAAAGTGAAACACCACACTGCTTATGTTAGTTCTGGCTGCGGGAAGAGAATCGCCTGCAATTGTTAAGTGTGTTGTCCTGTGACCATGACTTGCAACTTCCTGCCGGCTTCGCCATTGACTTTGCTTGTCAGAAGCTGGCTATAAAAGTTGTAAATAGTATCATGTGACCATGGGACACTGCGACTATTATAAATGTGTGCACTGGTTGCCAAGAGCCCAAATTACAGTCAATTGGGGGGAGGGGGGGCACTGTGACTAGTGTAACTTTTTCACAGATTGTAACTTCAGACTGTTACTGAACAAACTTACAGTATTTTTTGGAGTATAAGACGCACTCACCCCCAAATTGACCCCCCCCCCCAAGAGGGTGAAAATATGGGTGCATCTTATACACTGAATACAGCATTTTGGGCCTCCTGAAACTCTGCCTCCACACATCCTGTTTTTTGCAAAAATGGACGTGCAGAGGGTCTGGGAGGCCTGCAAAGTGCTCCTTGGGGCTGGGGAGGGCAAAAGTGAGTGAAAAATGGGTTGGTTTTTGCTCATTTTTGTCCTCCCCAGCCCGCAGGATCACTCTAAAAGCCTCCCAAAGCCTATGCATGCCCTGGTTTTTGCAAAAAAAAAAAAAAACAGGTGTGCAGAGGATTTGGGAGGACTGCAGAGTGCAAAACCATTTTTTTTAAAAAAATTACCTCCTCAAAATCTTGGTGCATCTTATAGTCCGAAAAATACGGTACTGATAAACAAGGACCACTTGTGGTTCCCATCAGCTTCCTCATCACATGCCATTTGTAGCAGTTGCAGTTTCCAACATTTTTCAGGGGCAACATTACATTGTACTAGTGGACAATTGACCTTGCTTGTTTGCAAGGAATGTTTGACTTCACCTAGCAGCTTTCTTAATAAAGAATCATATATTCTTTGGGAAGACTTTTTTTTGTTAGTGCTTTTATCAAGGTCTTTCCTTGGAAATATATCATGAGGCTTTGGTTGTAGTTTTGAAAGGCCCCCCAAAAGTTGAGGCTGAATTTGTGCACACATAAATGAAAAATTGAGTGGTGCAGTGGCCTACAGATGGAGCTCTTGCCTCACAATCAGGAGGCTGTGAGTTCAATCCTAGGTAGAGGCAGATATTTCTCTCTCTGGGCACAATGAGAATATATCTACTGAATATAACTATGCATTGGTAACAGGAAGGGCATCCGGCCAGTAAACACTCAACTGCATTCAGTTGTCCAGACTTCACCCCGCAAGGGATTATGACAGTGATGGCGAACCTATGGCACGCGTGCCACAAGTGGCACACGGAGCCATTTGTCAGGGCACGCGAGGCGCTGCCCTGTCAGCTGGCCAGCGCACATGCGCACGCTGGCCAGCTGAGTTCACCTTTTTAAAAGCTATTTTTCGCCTTCCCCAGGCTCCAGAGGCTTTATAGGAGCTTGGGGAGGGCGAAAAGAGCCTCCCCCTCCCGGAGACTTTAGGGACCGTCCGGAGGATTCCCTGAAGCCTTCAGAACGCTTAAAACCACCCTCCGAGCAAACCGGAAGTGACTTCGGGGTTGCTCGGAGGGTCGTTTTAAGCATTCCGAAGGCTTCAGGGACCGTCCGGGGGCTTCCCTGACGCCTTTGGAGCGCTTAAAACCACCCTCCGAGCAAACCGGAAGTGACTTCCGGGTTGCTCGGAGGATCGTTTTAAGCGCTCCGAAGGCTTCAGGGATTGTCCGGAGGCTTCCCTGACGCCTTCGGAGCGCTTAAAACGACCCTCCGAGCAACCCGGACTTCCGGTTTGCTCGGAGGATGGTTTTAAGCGCTCCGAAGGCTTTAGGGAAGCCTCCGGACGGTCCCCGAAGCCTCCGGAGGGCCTCCGGGGGGTGGGGTTGGCTCTTTTCGCCCTCCCCAGGCTCCTATAAAGCCTCTGGAGCTTGGGGAGGGCGAAAAAATTACTGGGGGATTGCGCGTTGCATTATGGGTGCGGCACGCCTGCACACGACCCCCCTGCGCTTCCCCCACTTGTGGCACGCGAGCCAAAAAAGGTTAGCCATCGCTGGATTATGAGGACATTAAAAGGAGATAATAAATGAAAAATTGATATCGGTTCCAGATGATTTTTGCACAGCCATGCAAATTAATTTTAAAATATTTTCTTTTTGCCTCTGTGTTTATTCAGATACTGATTTATACATAAATTGCATAATGCATTTTCTGACTTTTGTAGACTGTCTTCCTCAGCATCCTAATGAGGACTATAGGGAACAAAAACACAGTACTGCTTGGCCTTGGTTTTCAGATGTTCCAGCTGGCCTGGTATGGTTTTGGCTCTCAGCCTTGGTAAGTGCAGTGCAGATATGTTTTTAACTGACTCTTCCTAGTTTTGTTTTTAACAATTCAGTGAATAAATTGCATGTTGTGCTTGTGGGCTTGGAGGGTACAGTAGACCTACCTGGGCCATATTTTTATGTACAGTTCTAACTCATAGATGTAATAACTCCGTGTTTATTGGATAGGATGATATAGGAAGAGGTGCTTGAAGAACATGATGCTCTGCTGAATCAGATACTTTGCCCTTCTAGTCTAGCAGTCAGTCTTCATATTGGCCAACCAAGTGCACAAGAAAGCCCCGTGGTCTCCAAGCTGATGGCCTTCAGAGATAGGTAGCCTGACATCAAGGTTAATAACTCTTGGCCAAGATCTTAAGTCGTTTACCAAGTTTTAAGTCATTGACAACGTTATATGTCAAAACACAGAATTTGAACTGCGGCTGTGGACAAAATAGATTTTAAAGGAAAAATGTAGTTGCAACCTGGTAATGTGTGACAAGGGATAAAGGCAACTGCCGTATTTTGGTTTGCTAAATTTTGAAATTAGGCACTTTTTAATAGAAAAATATAATGGCTTATTTTGAGAGAGATAGAGAGAGGGAGGGAGGGACAGACAAGACAGAGAGACAAGACAGGCAGAGAGACAGACACAGAGAACAAGAAAAACTATAAATATATCCTCTCAAAGTAATATTTTATCACATAGTATTTATGATGCATCTCACTCATGACAGCAAAGTTTTAGCTTCCAAAGGCCTTTCAGAGTAGTCAGAACTTAATAAATAATTGAATAAGGGAAGTTATTCTATAGAAGGTAGGTGCTCCCCCAGATAATGTCCCTTTTTGAATCCTCTTCTAATAGATACTCCAGTAGGTATTTTCTCTGCACTGGTTGGGCCACTTCTTCCTGGAAGAGGTGCGCTCGAAAGATACCCAGATCTCAAGTCATGTTGGGCTTTATAGGCAATAACCAGTTTCTTGGAAACAAGCTGGTAGCCGGTACAGCTCATATTATGGCAATGCAACACGGTAATAATAAATCTGATTTATTATCAGGGGGGGTAGCAACATTTTCCACCAGCTGATATTTTGGGGTGCAATTCTCTTTGTTTTATAGCTGGTAGAGTGGAAAACTTTCCATGGGTATCCACCTTTTTAGCAGCTGTGATACAAAGCCTGACTTTAGATCTGAGACAACTAACAAAATACATAACATTTGTAGAGACGACTTCGATCAATCATTATTATGATCTGCAACCAATAATATCCAAATAGGCAAAAGAAATTTAATTAAAAAGCACACCAAGATTCTCAATATGAATGGCATATTTTTAAATACAGAAAAATATAATGCTAAAGCAAGTGAAAAAAGAATAATATATATCTTGACCTAAAATATATAATGTTATCTCTTTTACCCTTATTGCTGGTTACCTAAAACCAACTAATTTAATTATTGTCCTGGTGAACAGTTGTTTTTACATGTTTGAAGCTGCTGAGCCGAACCTGGCAATACTACTTCAAATGTTTGTATCAAGAGCAAAGAACAAATATATATATATATATATATATATATATATATATATATATATATATATATATGTGTGTGTGTGTGTGTGTGTGTGTGTGTGTGTGTGTGTGTGTGTGTGTGTGTGTGTATTTGTGTTACAACCCCTGGTATGCCTAAATATGGGAGGAAGGTCACTACTCCCTCTTTCTGTCCTTCGGCTTATCACAGAAGACCATGCAGGCAGAAAACCATATTTTTATTTTTAATGTTGCCTTTTTATATTTGTGTTGTATTTGTACTGATAAATAAATAAAGGGAGACTAGTATAGATCTATTTCGAGCTAATTAGCTCCAACTAATTAGCTCGAAATAGATCTATACTAGTCTCCCTTTATTTATTTATCAGTACAAATACAACACAAATATAAAAAGGCAACATTAAAAATAAAAATATGGTTTTCTGCCTGCATGGTCTTCTGTGATAAGCCAAAGGACAGAAAGAGGGAGTAGTGACCTTCCTCCCATATTTAGGCATACCAGGGGTTGTAACACAAATACATACCTATTTCCCTGGCTCAACTGATAAGGAGATGAGCCTGTGGCTTAGTGGCTAAGACTCCTGCCTAAGATATAATACAGCCCAGGTTCGAATCCCAGTAAGGGTATGGCTAGCTGATGAGAGCTAATTAGCTCGAAATAGATCTATACCAGTCTCCCTTTATTTATTTATCAGTACAAATACAACATCTATCTATCTATCTATCTATCTATCTATCTATCTATCTATCTATCTATCTATCTATCTATATCTATCTATCTATCTATCTATCTATCTATCTATCTATCTATCTATCTATCTATCTATCTATCTATCTATCATCTATCTATCTATCTATCTATCTATCATCTATCTGGATAATTCTTTAAAATGTTAAAAAAACCTACTAAATGGATCCTTCCTTTTAAATTATATAGCATTATGTTTTCTTGTGCTTAGGATGATGTGGGCAGCTGGAGCTGTTGCAGCCATGTCAAGTATCACATTCCCAGCAATCAGTGCTCTTGTGTCACGAAACGCAGATTCAGATCAACAAGGTGAAAGCAAGGTTATTTTTCTACCAAACTGATCTTGTAGCTGTTTCCCCCTCTTAACATTACTGTGGAGGTCTAATGTTTGTGCTTTAGAAAAGTAATATGGGTAGTCTTCCACTTACAACCCCAATTTAACCCCAAATTTCTGTTACTAAGCTGTTAAGTGTTTTGCCCCAATTTACGACCTTTCTTGCCACAGTTGTTAAGCGCATCGCTGCTGTTGTTAAGTTAGTAACACAGTTGTGAATTTGACTTCCCCATTGACTTTGCTTGTCAGGTCACAAAAGGTGATCACGTGACCCCGGGACACTGCAACTGTCATAAATACGAGACAGTTGTCAAGTATCTGGATGTTGATCACATAACCCTGGGGATGCTGCAATGATTGTAAGGGTGAAAAATGGTCCTAGGTCTCAGTGCCATTGTCATACTTCAAACAGTCACTAACTGAACTGCTGTAAGTTGAAGGCTTCCGGTTAGCAGTCTTGCAATAACTTTTGAAAGGAGTACAGTCTGTATATTTTTTGTTTGCCCCTTGTGCATGCAAGAAGAGGCAAGTTACACATAGTGCGATTCTTCATAAATGATATTTCTTTAGTTTGGAGAATTTTTTGAGGGTGATTTTCTTTTGCGGATATAACTTGTGTGGGCTAAGAAGCTCCAAAGCAAACCCCTTAGCAGTAAAAACACAGGATCACAACTGACAAGGGACAATCTGATGATGATAATCTCTTTCTTTAGCTCAGGGGTGTCCAAACTTGGCAACTTTAAGACTTGTGGACTTCAACTTACAGAATTCCCCAGCCAGCTCTGCTGGCTGGGGAATTCTGCGAGTTGAAGTCCATAAGTCTTAAAGTTGCCAAGTTTGGACACCCCTGCTTTAGCTAATTGCATGCAACATGGGGCTTGCAAATAGGAAAGGTCAGAGCTTGCATGGTAGACAAGATGTGCAGTTCAGCCTTTTGGTATCATTGCAGCTAGCCTATATATCCAAGAACTAGTGATGGGCAGGGATACTTTTCATTATTTTGCCCATCATCTCTTTACCTCCTTGCTGGGGGAGAATCTCGGCCCTATTTTTTCCAATAGTTTATTGTGAGATTAGCTTGCATTTATTTTTAGCGAAGTTTGCTTGTGACATAGATTATTATTATTCTTTCTGGAAGAATGGTGATTTAGGTTCACTTTTTTAATGGGTGGAAAATGGGGAATGATAGAAATGTCATAATCCCCACAGTGATTTCATTCTCACTAGGCCAGGATTTGAAAACAGACTGTCAGTTTTTTATTGTGTTAGAAATAATTATTGTTTTAGAATTTTTGATGAAAAAGAATGGGAATACACTGTTGTTGGCACTTTGTAGAATACCTTTCTTGTACAAGTATATAATGTAATCTAAAATAAGCTTTTAAACTGGGGGTGGGGTTAGTAATTAAGTATCCTCTGAAGAGTTTTTAGAAGTTTGAAAGTACATGCTAGTGCCATCTAGTGGTGACTGAATATGTGAGAATGTTTAAATGTCAGATTATATGAATACTG
Source organism: Natrix helvetica (assembly GCF_964273705.1). Classification (NCBI taxonomy): domain Eukaryota; kingdom Metazoa; phylum Chordata; class Lepidosauria; order Squamata; family Natricidae; genus Natrix; species Natrix helvetica. The sequence continues at coordinate 63,036,159 of NC_138552.1, forward strand.
TATACTGTCTGAAATACAGAATTCAAAACAATTGAATGGGAACAGTCATTTCAGTATAAAAGAATATGTTGAGATCAGTGATCTAATTGGGTTGTTTTGAAAGTATCTAACAAGAAAATCTGTCTTTCATAGGGCAATTTTATGTCTCAAATTAATTACTAGTCTACAACATTATTTTTGAATCTAGCTGATCTCTCTTTAAAGGTACCATATTTTTCGGAGTATAAGACACACCTAGGTTTTGAAGAGGCAATTGCAAACCTCCCAAAAACAGCCTGTTTTTCACGAAAACGGGCATGTTTTCCCCCCAAAGGGGCATGAATAGCCCTTTGGCTTGTAGAGTGCTCCTGGGAGGGGGGGGCACAATAAATGAGCAAAAAAGGCCAATTTTTCATGAAAACGGGCCTGTTTTTTGTCAAAAAAATGGGGATGGGTAGCCTTTAGAAGGCTTGTAGAGTGCTGCTGGGGGTGGGGCAAAATTGAGCCAAAAAAAAAACCCCGGCCCATTTTTTCCTCATTTCTGCCCTCCCCAGCCCACAGGAGCTCTCTGGAAGCCTTCTAAAAGCTATGCATGGCCATTTTGGTGAAGGGGGCAGAGTTTTGGGAGGCAAAAAATGCTGTATTCAGTGTATAAACACATCCAGATTTTCAGCCTCTTTTTTTGAGGGAAAAACGTGCGTCTTATAATCTGAAAAATGCGGTAGTTAATATTCAGCCAGCTTAGGAGAAGGTCAGCTTGATTGCTGTATAAGATCCCAGAATCCATTTGAAATGCAATCTGTGGAGCTCTTTTGTTGCCTTTTTAAAGTGGGAATGGCCGGCAGAAATTATTTCTCCTTCACTGTGAACTTGCTCTTTCCCAGGTGTCGTCCAAGGGATCATAACTGGAATCAGAGGTCTGTGCAATGGACTTGGCCCTGCTCTCTATGGCTTCATATTCTTTCTCTTCCACGTGGAACTTAATGAGTTGGCACCAGTTCAGGATAAGGCTGCTAGGCAGGATCCAAGTGATGAGGTAAAATGATTATAAATCTTTCTTGGAATAGTGGCTCTTAATAGTTATTGATGGGGCGTCCTGTGACTGATATTTCTTCATTTCAAAGTGCAAGACATAACATGGAGTGAATCAGCAGTTGATTCTTTTGATGGGTTTTCCAGCTAAAACATAATCTTTTTGTACTCTTGCCTTGTTTTTTTTTTTTTTCATGTTCTTTAGCTGTTGCCAGCCGTTCGTCTCCTTGGCCTTCTAACAGCTCTGTTTTGTGTCAGTTTCTTGGATTGAAGAATGCTTCTTTGGAAACATGACCTTATAATATCAGCTGTGTAATTTTGACAGTTCACAGGTTAAAATACTATGTTTTAGGATCCCCGTTTCTAAAATCCAATTCTTTGTCAAAACAATTATTCAGTATAAATAATTATAATTCAATTTGCAGAAGTTCTCACCCTCCTAGGCCTGGTGCAGCACATGTGGAAGCATACAAGGCAATTTTTATCTGATTCTTTTCAAAACACCAAGAACAAAAAAGGCTTCCTACTGTTTTAGTATTCTGCCTCATTTCATTATGGGGTGAAATAGGAGTGTGATTTCTGGAGAAGACAAATTTCTAACTTTCGACAACAGCCAGCAACTCTCAAAATTGATGCAAGTCTGATGTTGGCAGCACAGTAGTGACACATATAACTGTCTACTTACTGGGCAGTTAAGGATGCGGATGTGAGTGGCTTCATTGTTCCCATTATACTAATCTGTGGTTGCTCAGCCTTTCTTATTTTCTTTTTACAGAATGCAGTCATACCTGGCCCTCCTTTCCTTTTTGGAGCCTGTGCAGTCCTCCTAGCCTTTCTGGTTGCCTTATTTATCCCCGAGCACAGTAAAGCCGCCAATACCAGAAAGCACAGCAACAGCATCAACAGTATCCAGAGCAACAGTCCAGATCGGGGCAGTGATGAGGATATTGAGCCTCTGCTTCAAGATAGCAGCGTATGAAAGGAGCTTTTTTTTTCTAAGATAAACAGAGACAGCCATCGGGCAGACATAATCCACGCACTGAGCTCTGAATCCAGAGCAGTTCTCTTCTGGAGTGAACTTTTGATCTGTCAAAAGCTTTGCACATTTCACTCACCTAAGATATCATGTATAAGTGGCCATTGGTATTCAATTAAGGCTGATTGCAACCACTTAACGGTGGATTTTCTGTAGAACAGTCCAAAGCAAGTTTTTCTTTTTGTATCCATGCAATTATTGTTGAACCCAACACTGAACTGAGAATGTGGAATTGCAGTATCTTGGGAAAGATGATCTTCAGATGTAGTTAAATACTTGAGTACCCAAATTCACTGTGAGTAAACCATAACCCTGCTAGCCCCCCCCCCCCCCTTGCCCCAATGTCTTCATTGCTTCTCTACTCTTGTCGCTCGTGGGGATTTGGAAAGAATACTCCATTTCAATAAACATTACTGACAAAGCTTTTTGTCACAATCCCACTCCATCAATATAGTCTTATATCTCTCTCTTAACATGCTGCCTGATTGATTGAATATTGCCGAACTATTTAAAAGTGTGCAGGGAATGTCAATTGAAAGATAAACTATTGGTGCATTTTCAACCCTTGTTTTTAAAATCTCTAACTGAGATGATAATTAAAAGGGCTCCTATTGAAAACCTGAGCAAGGCAATGATGATTATTCCTTCAATAGAAAGCGTTAGTGATGCTCACTTCTGGCACCACCAGCGTGGCCAGTTCTGACATATGAACTAATTAAATGGGTGCTGAGGCAATTTATATTGACGTATGTATTTATCGCATCATCTGTCGTCTTTTAACTGCCATGTGAAACATTTCTGTCCCCCTTACTTTCGCTCCTGCCTTAACTGCTATTTAGTGTACATTGTTATCAGCTATGTTTAGCCTTCATATCAATCTCTGAAGAATCTCATAGAATTATAATTGTGAAATGTCTATCTAAAAAGACTTTAAAAGATGATTTAGTTTCTACAAAGTACCATGTTACAATTTTTAGAAGCATTTTTGAAATTGCAAAGATTTCTGTGTATTTTGTGGCAGTAAAAATGGAACATTACACAAAAATCTAACAAAAGTACTCTTATGAATGTTTTATATGTATGAATATATGTAGATATTTATAAGAAGTTCTACTTTTTTTCCTGATGGGTTACTGTGTAAATCTTGTATTTATAAATGTAATGAGGGCACTGACAGATATACAGCTTTTATAAAGGATTGTGTAATGACGGAACAAAATTTAAATATATATATATATTTTGAAACTTGGTCCGCCTTAAGCAAAGATATCAAACCTTTTGTACTATGCAGTTTGTTTTTAAGTTAATAAGCTTCCTAATGCATAATAAATTTGCGAACTATATTATTCAAGGTTGTAATATGATTTTGGTATCTTTTGTCTCCCGTTAAAAGTATAAACAAATTATTTATATAATTTAGGGTTTTTGCTAGCTAGGTACTACATATCAACCCAATGTCAAGCATTTTTCTCCAACAAATTCTTATTTATGCTACATGGGATGCTTTATTAAAAGCATCTTTATCAATAGAAATAATTCAAAGTAAACTGAAGGGATTTCAAACCTGTCGTTGTGCTTCTCAAAGACTGAAAAAAGACACAGTATCAGGTTCTCATAATTGACAAATTTCAACTTTCACAAACTGTTGGATGTGATACAACTAAAGCAAAGGCAATAATAAAATGTAATTTACCAATTTGAGAAATCTCTTGATCTAGTACAGATAGTCCTCGACTTAATGACCTCAATTGGGACTTGAATTTTGGTTGCTAAGTAATGTAGTTAAGCTAGTAGTCACATAACTGGATCCATTTGCAATTTGCAATTAAGCCAATTACAGTCGTTAAACAGATCACATGGTTGTTAAGTGAATCATGTGTTCCTTAAGCGAATCCGGCTTCTCGACTTTGTCAGAAGCTGGCTGAGAAGTTTGTGAATTGTGATTACGTGACCAAAATGTGCTTCAAACATTGTAAAAGTGAGTTGTGACTCTGAAATGCCTGGATTGTGACCATGTTGCCACAACAGCCATAACTTTGAGGATGGGTTGTGAGTTTTTCTGAGACCATTGAAACGTCAAACTTTAAAAAATTGCTGTAAGCCAGGGACTACCAATACAATATTCTCTGAGTTTTGCTGTAGGGACTACCTGTGCAAGCAAATCTGATTGATTTAAAAACCTAAAATATTATTTCGGGTGGGAGGGGAAGATTGTAATACCATTTCTCTCTCGGCTTTATTGTGAGATGAATATTCCTTGAATATTTAAATTTTTTTAAAAAAATCATTTTTTATATTCCAAGCGAATGCAGAGATTGCTGATAGATTGGTAAATGAAAGTCAATTGGATTGGGGATCTTTTATCCAATTGTCATGTTCAAACAGTCCATTATAATTGATCTGCTTTGTAAGCAGAAGGTCCAATTTTAAATCCTTAGTCTCTCCAGACAGGAGATGTACAGGGCTGACATTTTACTTATTTGGATTGAATTTATTTGGCATAAGGTTTTCCCCTGTGTTACTATTAGTAATTCAACATTTGGTGGCCAAAATAAATTAACATAGGGTAAGAGTGCAATACACGATATGGTGGCTCAGTGGCCAGGACGTTGAGCTTGTCGATCGAATGGTTGGCAATTCGGCAGTTCGAATCCCTAGTGCTGTGTAACGGAGTGAGATCTCGTTACTTGTCCCAGCTTTTGCCAACCTAACAGTTTGAAAGCATGTAAAAATGCAAGTAGAAAAATAGGAACCACCTTTGGTGCAAAGGTAACTGATCCAGGTGTCTTCGGTGTTTAGTCATGCCGGACACATGACCACAGAGATGTCTTTCGACAGCACTGGCTCTTTGGCTTTGGAATGGGCATGAGCACTGTTCCCAAGAGTCGGGAATGACTAGCACATATGTGCGAGAAGAACCTTTACCTTAAAAGTGCAATGGTGCAATAGCTCTCAAAGTATATGGGTAAAAACGTTTGTATGCTACAAGCATGGAAAAGGTGAAAAGAAATCCTTTGAATTAAATTGCTAAAAACCCAGATTGTTTTCTTGGCAACAGTTGAGAAGTGACTTCCTATGTCAGTGATGGCGAACCTATGGCACGCGTGCCACAGGTGGCACGTGGACCTATTTGTCAGGGCACACGAGGCGCTGCCCTGTCAGCTGGCCAGCGCGCATGCGCACGCTAGCCAGCTGAGTTCACCCTTTTTAAAAGCCATTTTTTGCCCTCCCCAGGCTCCAGAGGCTTTATAGGAGCCTGGGGAGGGTGAAAAGAGCCCCCCCCAGAGACCCTCCGGAGGCTTCATGAGCTTCCCTGATGCCTTCGGACTGCTTAAAACGGCCCTCCAAGCAAAACGGAAGTGACTTCTGGTTTGCTCGGAGGGTTGTTTTGAGCACTCTGAAGGCATCAGGGAAGCCTCGGGACGGTCCCTGAAGCCATCGGAACACTTAAAACAACCCTCCAAGCAAACTGGAAGTGACTTCCGGTTTGCTTGGAGGGTCGTTTTGAGCTCTCCGAAGACATCAGGGAAGCCTCGGGACGGTTCCTGAAGCCTTCGGGGCGCTCAAAACGATCCTCCAAGCAAACTGGAAGTCACTCAGAGCAAATCGGAAGCCCGGGGTGGGGGGAGGCTGTTTCCGCCCTCCCCAGGCTCCTATAAAGCCTCTGGAGCCTGGGGAGGGCGAAAAAAGCATGTAAAAATGGGGAGGAGGGTCGCACCTGTAGTGCACGCATGCGCACTGGGGGGGTCACGCATTGCATTATGGGTGCGGCACGCCTGCACACGACCCCCCTGCGCTCCCCCCTTATGGCACGCGAGCCAAAAAAGGTTCGCCACCGCTGTCCTATGTCATTTTCCTGGTCTCCGAAGAGCAGCTCCTGCTTAGCAAGTTTGAGGCTGGTTTGATTATACAATCTGTAGAGAGCCCTAAAGTTGTGACTAAACGTGTGGAGCTGTTTTTGATAAAATGCAGACATCAAAGGCATTGGGATTTTTTTACTGCATCGCTTATAAATGTCAGATCAGTTCCCGTGCTTTACTGGTTAAAATATTTGAATATCTAAAATCGCCTTTTGAAATGTTCACATTAAAAAAAAATCTGAGGGTCATGCTAGGTTATCAACATCTCTGTAAAGGATTGCAATATCCCTGCCACCAGAGAGCAGCCATCCTGGGAAAATAATCCTTCTACTAAACCAGTAACATTTTATCAACAATCCCAAATGTGTGTTAGAGTTGACCTTGCCTTGGATACTGATCATTAACATTTTATTAAGCTAAAATGTGAAACTTGAGTATTAACGTCTGAAACTGGCTTTTTATTTCTTTGGAAGAAGCAAACCCATAGAGAGATCCCTTTTATCTGTATGGCAAAATATTACATTTCACTATAAGTCACCTGGCCCAGACGAACTCAGAGTGCTAACTTTTGAGTCCATTAACTTTGATTAGAAATACACTTTACTTAGTAAAGTGAAATAATGATTTAACATTCCCCCATACCCTGAAATAAGCTCTGGGTTACTATAATGATGCAGATACAACATGGAAGACTCTTCCTTTTAGGACAAAACTCTTACTGCTTTAATAGAAGTGGTGAAAGGCTAATTTTATTTAGCAATAAAAAGCAGGGCTAAGATAGGGCAGCATATTTTGGGCCACTTTAGATATTAAGCGTAAAGGAAACCATCCGTGGAATTGTCATCGCTTCAAATACATGGATTGCATGATATATTCATTCAGTGTCTCTACACCCAATGTCAAACCACGTTGAGAATTATGAGGAACTAGGATTAGGAACCCCAGATTTCAACCTTATTGTATTATGCACCAGAAGAGTAATAATACACAATGCCACATTCATGAATCTGAATGCCTGGCACTACACAAAATCAACACGGGACTAAACTTTCCTAAAGAATTCAATCGGATTGTGGAAGACAAACTGGAAGTCAACTCAAGACAGATCACACAAGTAGCCATCAAGTGTGGCATATACCAAGGTGATGTTACTAGCCCCCACTGCTGCTCTGCCTAGACTTGCACCCCCTGAACCAGATAATCACAAGGGTAGGATATAGATACTAGTTTAAGAGTGGAACTAGCTATTGTGGCCCACCAGAAACCAGCAGAAGCTGGCAGCAGAATCAGACAGTGAAGAGGTTGGGGAGGAACATGGGCCAATCCTGGGGTTGAGGAAAGCTCAGACGAGGGCTCTGTATCAGAGGCAAAGAGGGAATTAGACAGCAGTGAGGCAGATGAATAGCTGGAACATGTTCCCAGTGCACATGTGCAGAGCTGCCAGAAGACAAGAAGAACTGAGAAAGCAGACCTCGACTTAGGAGTAAAGCCACACCTTGGAGGTGATTGCCCCCTCCCATAGGAAACAAAAGAGGAACGAACAGGGAGTGGGCTTTTACAGGAAAGCATTCATTCATTCGGTCAGTTTAAGATTGGCAAATTCTGTGTGTGACTTTAAGAGAGACTGCTGAGTTTGCCTTTCCCTGAGTTTGGAAACTAGTTATCTCACACACTGAGATAAGGTGTGTGTGGATAAACATACCTCTGAAAGACTATTTACTAAGCCTTGCTGACTATGAATGATGGGAATTCACAGTCGTATAAACAAAAGAGGTTTTGCAGGGACCAAGACATTGCTTCTTGCTTTCTAAGGAAGTCTGGGTCAGAACACTAGCATCAGCCTCTTCCTCTACACCAGAGGTCCTCAACCCCTGGTCCCCAGCCCAGTGTTGTGCCACAGTCCATTGGGAACCAGGCTACACGAGCAATGGATGAGCAAGTGAAGTTGCATTTGTTCAAGTAGCACATGTGTGCATGAAACCTCTCCCCCCACCTCTGCTGCTGCCAGTCCACAGCGCTGGCAAAACAGGACCGCTGCTCTACATGGATGACAACATCTTGTATGCTAAGAGTGAATGGAATATTGACTTGCTGATCTACTTGACATGGATCTATAGTGAGAACGTTGGGATGTCATTTGATTGGAGAAGTGGGGCTGAAGGGTAGTCAAGAAAGGGAAGATCATTAAGACTGATGATGTGGAACTACCAACAAGGCCACATAGCAGACATACAGACTATTTATAAGTACCTTGGAGTCCCATAGTCACATGGGAACCACAGTGAGGAAATGAAGACAGTAACATCCAAGTATTTTTAAAGGATAAGACAGGTCATACTTAACTTTTAGTGTCTACATACACCAGGGCTGTCAAACCTGCGGCCCGCAGGCTGGATGCGTTACAACTGGCCATGCCCACGCCCAGTTTAGCAAAGGGAAAAAAAAGTCCCAATACGTCATGTGACGATGCCATGACGACGTGAGTTTGACACCCCTGACATAGACAGATCTGGGTAGGTTTCTTCACAATAATACTTATCTTTGTTTGCTCCTGACTTCTGGGAGGTCTCCTATGTATTAACCAGCTCTTACTCTGCTTAGCATTCCAAAATCAGTCAGGAGTATCTAAATCAGTGGTGGTTTCAGGCGGTACGACGCAGTACAGGCGTACCGGAGCCTGCCCGGAGCACCGGATACCATTCTGGTACAGTGCTCTGGAGGGCCCGCCCGCCCGAATTCCTTACCGGTCTGTTAATTCTTTGGCGCTTCCGTGCACACGCATGGCACGTACAGTGCCTGCGCAATGCTCCGCTGAGCAGCTGGAGCATCGTGGAGGCTCACGGAGGCGCTAAGATGCATGCGTGCGCTGTGTGGACGCTGCCATACTGGTTGGAATGGGATCCGGAACCCACCACTATGTAAATGTGTCATCTTGCTAGGCCAGAAAAGCTAGAATAGAGATGGGTAGGATTTAGTGGATTCTGGATGCAAAGAACATAGTTTGGCGGAGGGGAAGAGACCCTGGATTAGAGATGTGGTTGGATTGCATCACATATCTGTGTGTTTATATTGCATTTCCCAAAATCATTCATATGCAATAACTCAAAATAATAACAGCCCCAAAATATATATAGTGTAGAATTTTACAAATGAATAATGAGGCTAATTGAACAGAATGAAGGACAATCCAAAAGTATTATATTTCTGCACTTACCATTTAGATGGCTTTTCCCATTTTGAAATACAGTTGTATGTTTGAAATAAATGGCTAATCTCAAGTGCAGCTCGTGCACCTACATCTACATCTGAGGCTGTTACTTTACATGGCAGTCTGAGATAAGAATTCTAAAGGGAATTATTTCTAATTGCTGCAAGCTTCATGATCTGCAATGACTGCATTGTAATACTGTATTACGATATCTTTTAAAATTGCCTGGATTGAATTACCATGTCTTGCAGTCAACTAACCACTAGCTGGCAGTATAACACAGCTCTTACGGTAGATGCACCCTCTGATCTCTTATGATGTCTGTGTAGTGTCTCCCTCTGTTTTGATTTTAATAAGTGGAGAAAAGATATTAAATTTCTATGCAGATGGGTTTTTCTTAGTATTTCACTGATGAATTAAGAATAACAAAAAAAAATAGGTATCCTGTTTTTAAACAAAAGCAAACTGTATAAACTGTATAATATGGGACTAAACTATGAGTCATGAGGCCACCAGTTTGAATCCTGCCCCTTTCATACATTTACTACTGTATTTTTCGGACTATAAGACTCTCTGGAATATAAGACACACATTAGTTTTTGGGGAGGAAAATAGGGGAAAAAATCTGCCTACCAGGTATTCATCTGGCTAGTGTCCTTCAGCACAGCTTCAGCACATTAGTTCACTGGTTGTGAGCAAGTGTGCACGTTTTATGTCTCGTTGGGGCATAAAAGCTGCTCCTAAAGCACATTTGATTGTCACAGGGAGCTGACATTAGTAAAGCAGGTGAAGCGTGGAAGAGGTAAGAGAAGGCAGCAGCTGTTCCGGGTTGTCATTTTGGGCTCTTCGCCTTGCATTTTCAGCTTCCAAATGCTCTGATCCCTTCCTGAAAACACAACGCTCAGAGGTGGCGATTGGTGATGATGTGCTCTGATCATCCCAGTAGCCTGGAAAGGGGCTCAAACGGAGCGTTTGGAGGCTGAAAACATGAGGCATGGAGCCCAAAAACGCAAGCCATTGTCTGTGGCAATCTCTTCAACCAGGAAGAGGACGCGCAGAGCCGAAGGATGGCGGCCGGTGGGTGGGTGGGCTACACTCGGAGTATAAGGTGCACGCAAATTTTCAGCCTCTTTTTTTGGGGAAAAGTGCATCTTATATTCTGAAAAATACAGTAAATATTTAACCCTTTCATTCTTTCATTGGACTTTTCCATTTATCACACCGAGGTACAAGGCATAATAATGTGTGCATCAGCCAATGTCAGATCAAAATTGAATTGTTTTTTCAATATGAATGAGAGATTTGAGAAGAACAAGATTTGATTTCAAGCAAATTTGATTCCATAAAAGTTTCCACGTGGGCTATAAATTGGAAACATCAAAACACTTAAAGCGGCTTCATTTCGTTGTTGCTAGAAAGGAATTGAAGATAGATAGTAGAAAATAACTGGCAGATCCTTTAGAAGACATTAACCTTGCTAGGTATCAACCAAGATAGTTTGGGGTTTTTTACTATTAATATAGTTTTGAAATATTATTCCGTACCTGTTTTTAGGCAAAAAAAAAAAAAAAAGATGAGGAAAGACAACAAAGTAGTCTCCAAAGATTCTAGCCAAACACAGAAGTGCTGATTGTAAGCTGCATGTGTCTTACTACAATTTGCCAACCTCTTAGTAATAATCAAATACTATTTTAAAAGTAACCCCTTACTGAAGAACAAAAACTCCAACACTCTCCAATCATTGGTTTTTCTGGGCTAATTGGCTTGTTGGTATAGCCCATTGACATAGTTAGTCTCTTCTGTAACCACAATGTAGCACTTGTTTTAATTTAAAAAGGTATTGAGAAATATGTGTATTATGGTATTTTACAATACAATAATACAATAGTAGAGTTGGATGGGACCTTGAAGGTCTTCTAGTCCAACCCCCTGCCTAGGCAGGAGACCCTATACCATTTCAGACAAATAGCTATCCAACATCTTCTTAAAGACTTCCAGTGTTGGGGCATTCACAACTTCTGGAGGCAGGCTGTTCCACTGATTAATTGTTCTAACTGTCAGGAAATTTCTCCTCAGTTCTAAGTTGCTTCTCTCCTTGATTAGTTTCCACCCATTGCTTCTTGTTCTACCCTCAGGTGCCTTGGAGAATAGTTTGACTCCCTCTTCTTTGTGGCAACCCCTGAGATATTGGAACAATGCTATCATTTTGATATGTTACAGTGTATAACAATGGATAACACATTCTAACAAACCTGAGGTGGGTTGCTCCCAGTTCGGCCCGGTTCAGCTGAACCAGTAATGGAATTCAGGCCTGGGTTGCAGAACTGGCAGCAACCCAGGCCTGCCACAACCCCGAACCAATTCCCTTGCCACCACTGTGTCGCCACCATTTTGTTTTTTAGTGATTGCGCATGTGCAGTTCACTGTAAATTGTTCTGCACATGTGCAAAGAACAATTTACATACTTACACAGCATATGTCTGGCGCGTTGCAAACCGGTAGTAAAACCAGCAGCAACCCACCCCTGTAACAAACTGTTTTTTAAACTTGGGGACTTTAGGAGGTATGGACTTCAACTCCCGAAATTCTCCCGCCAGCATGCTGGGAGTTCTGGTCCTTATATTTCCCAAATAAAAAGTACCATACTATATGTTGTTGCATAGTGAACGCCAAGCTTTTTGAAGAGAGATTTAATATACTCTTCTAAGGTATCTGTAAATCCAGGAGCTTATACACACTGCATTTCCTGTTTAAAATTGAAATTATTTGAATTCATACTGAGGGAAGCCCTCCCCCTCTAGAAGAATGAAATATTTTGAGGAATATTAAAAAAGGCAGAATATTATATTTCCCAAAGGGAGAAATGGAGAAACATCCTTTTTCTTTCAGAGGCAGGAAACAGACTCATTCTTAATAGCCCCTCCCCCCCAGCAGATAGAAATGCAGATTTGGTAATCCATTAAAGAAAGGATATTTTGAAACAAAGGCAGAATGGTATGATTAGAAGCAGCCATCACCCAAGAGCCAAAACAGGATGCCTTTAAGCCACAATAGGAATTACGTAATATCCTTTCAGAACAGACGCCCCTTCATTGAATCACACCCCCCAGCAAATTTCAACCAAACCTCGGAGTTCAGACAACCTATAGCAGGGGTGTCCAAACTTGGAAACTTTAAGACTTGTGGACTTCAACTCCCAGCTGGCTGGGGAATTCTGGGAGTTGAAGTCCACAAGTCTTAAAGTTTCCAAGTTTGGACACCCCTGACCTATAGAGTCAGCTATGACCCTTCCATAATCCCCACAAAAGCCAACAGAATACATGTTCTTGCACAGGAACAGGAAGCTCAAGTGCAAAGCCCAAGAGAAGCTATAAAAAACCCTCCACTCTCAACGCCATGTGGTCAGCTGCCCAGAGCCACAGCTGGTTCTGCTTCATCAATAAACCATCTTTCCAATCAGCCTCCATGTTTGCAGTGCCTTTGGAACTAAACCAGATGGATTTTTCCACCCACGATACCTAATAAAATAAAAATAGCAATCTTTTGTAAATAGAGTTATGGTTCACAAAAAATAGTCGGACAAAGAAGAACAATTTTGAATGGTCCCATCAATTTGCTTGTATCATCACAGAATGTAAGGATTAGAAGAAGCTCTTGAAAGCATTCTGTGATTCCAATGCAGGAATCTGCACTTGTTGTTGTTGATTATAGATTAATAGGTAAATATACGTCTGTTAATTCATTAGTGGGAACTAAAGCTTGAAAAGTACTGGAGAAAACCAATTAACAATTTGCTGATTGTAGCTGAGATTTCAGTCAGAAAAAACAATTAAAACTATTGTTTTATCAGTAAAATGCAGGTTTGCATCAGTGCTCATTTTAGAGCTCGCAAATAAATAAATTTGCTTTATGTGCCTATAAACACTCTCCATTTCAGAAAAAAAACAGAAAGAGAGGAAAACAATAAAATGCCAATTAAACTATATGAACACAGGACTGGGTTTCAATCAAGGGAGATTTTTAAATCCTTGAGCATTTATGAAGATCCTGATAGCAGATGGAATATTTAGTGCAAAGATTAAAATTTTTGGCCTTTGATGTTGCAATTGTAAATCTTCTTCAACTTAATATCGAGCACAGGAGGCCAGTTGAAGGAAAGATGCAAGCTAGAGAAGTTGAAGTCAAGGATTAATGTTAATTTAAAAACAATAAAAATGATCTGAATAATCAGAAAATGAAGAGAATAAAAACAAGCGTGGATTGTTATGCTTGCGCCTTCAGGCCTGGAAAGTGGCAAAGTTTAAAAAAACTACATCTCTTTATACTTTTCTGTCACAACTAGTTCTTGAGAAGGGTGCTCCCTACTTCTTACTTTCATGCTGTGGCCATCAAATCACAGCAAAATGGCTTATTTCACCTTCAGTTGTTGTATCAGAATCTTCAGATCATGTACAAGCAGATGTTTCAGCTAGTTTCTGAGATGGATTCTGAAATCAGGAGGACAACATGAGACAATCTCTTTCCCTAAATCTGAGGTTTCCTGTTATCATTTCATTTGAGAAACAGTGACATTATAAAATGACACAGCCTATAAATGTTTTGATAGCCTTAAATAGAATATTTAACCTAGTGGGAAGACAATTAATGTTGGCCAGCTAGATTACAATTGAAGGCAAAATCTAAAAATTAAAACACTCTTGGTTTTTAATTTGTATGGTCAGTTAAACTTGCTGAAGTGACGTAGAGCACAATCTAGTTTATCGCTTCAAGATTTTGGGTTCCTAAGAATCGGCAGAGACAGAGCTACCAGATCTAAGCAGCAAAAATATGGACCACCCTTAGATGATATGAAATAATGAGTATTCTGTATCGTTTGGACCACATTTAGTAATTATTCACATTTATGTAGTTCAATTTTGTAGCAATAGATATAGGAAGTTATTTGGTTGTAAGGTGAGAGACAGAAATAAAATAATGGTCTTATTACTTTTATAAATAACTCAAGGCAGCAAATATATCTAATATTCTTTCCTTCTCCTACTCTCCCCACAGCAGCTTTGTGAGGTGGGTTGTGCTAAGAGAGACTGAAAGGCCCAAAGTCACCCAGCTGGTCTTCACTGCCAAAGGCAGGACTAGAACTCACACTCTCCTAGTTTCTAGCCTGTTGCCTAAATCACTAAACCAAACCGTCTCTAGGTTTCTTTACCTCAATTTCCACCTATGAACTATAAGAAACCCAGTTTAATATAGTGATTAGGGACGAAGCTAGAAATGGAGAGAATATGTGTTCTAGTTCTGTTTGAGGCACAAAGCCAGCTGGATGACCTTGGATTAGTTGCTCACTCTCAATCCCAGAAGGAGGCAATGTAAAATTGATTTCAAAATTGTTTTTCACTACTGAAATCTTGCCAAGAACACTGGAAGGGAGGAGAGGGCAGTGGGAGGGGAGGGTGGGAGGGAGGAGGGAGGGGAGAGTGGGGAGGAGAGAGGGGTGGGAGGGAAGGAGAGAGAGAGAGAGAGAGAGAGAGAGAGAGAGAGAGAGAGAGAGAGAGAGAGAGAGAGAGAGAGAGAGAGGCTTAATTTGCTTGCCCTACTCAGGGTTGCTTGCTTTATTATTTTTAGGCTTTACCCAACTTAATTTTTTCTCTTCTTTTCTTCAACAACTGAACCTGTGTCCTTGATGGGCAGATAGATTGTATCTTCTAGAGTTCAAGACATATTAACTCAGGTCAGAAAATTGATATACTTTCTCTGGACATCATCTACAAGAGCACAGGAGGTATAATCTATCTTGAATTTAGGGAGGTGTGACCTCATGACACTTTTAGTCTCTTGTAGCAAAATCTTGTTTGCAGCTGAATTGATGCACAGGTCAGTAAAATCTGCTCCATTTTAATGGCTGAAGTAATAGATTAGTATTTCCTTATTGTCAGTGGCTTCATAAAATATTATTCTTTTTCTCAACAACTTCAGTAATATTATTTTAAAAAGAAAAATAAACAATAACTTTGTGGGAAGCACAGAATAGAAGAAAGAAAGAGGAAGAGGAAAAGAACCAGAGAAGCTGGGATCTGTTGTTACTCGATCAGCCACCTCCGCTTTGATACTACCCCATTAGGGCCCCAGCTAACTGCCAGAGCCAGGTCTTTGGGCTCTTATGGGAATGTCAGGATGGTTGGGGCCAATCTCACACTGGAGCAGGCAAGATGTTCCAAGAGGACAGGCGCAACAGCAGAGAAGGCCCTTCTGATGGACTCTGTAGCAGACGTGGGTTGCTCCTGTTTCAGCCCAATTCGGCCGAACTGGTAGTGGCGGCATTGGGAGCCCTCCCACCCACCCACCCGGATGCTTCTGCGTATGCGCAGAAACATTGCGTGCACGTGCGCGCGAGCATGAAACCAGTAGTAAACCGGCTAGCAACACACCACTGCTCTGGAGACCAGAATAATTGAGCTGATGGGCCCCACAGCAGGCCTTCTTTGCCAGTATGGGTGGGATGGGCTGATTCCAGTGGGATGAAATGGTCCCTTCATGGACCCAGGCCATGAAGAGATTTAACAGTGATTACTGACACTTTGAATTGCACCCAGAAGCAGACTGGCAGCCAATGCAGCTTGCAGAGCAGTGATGTTACACGGGCCATTCCTCAGGGCCTGAGAACTACCAATGCTGCCTCACTCTATACCAGTGGTAGATTCTGAATGCTCTTCAAGGGTAGCCCCTCAACAATTCTTTCTTGCTTTCAATGTCATTTTGTTTTAAAAAAAAATCCTTATTTTTCTCTTGTGCTCTATTCAGAAACAGGACTGACTTACAGACTCAGTGGCATCCTTTTCTCCAGTATGCATTTAACACAGTCTCCTAAATCAATAAACTATATATAGGAAAATTCCCAATCAGAAGACTGCGGATTTCTCCAGCTGTGACATCACTGATAGATTTGAAACTGGATGCTCTTTGTGGCGAAGGGCCTGTGGCCTACCACCTACTGCTGCATACAGTCCCCAGCAACCCTCAGCATTAATCAATCTGGTTGCTGGGGGCTGTAGTCCAACAAAAACTGGAAGGCTGCCTTCTTTCTATTTCCGCCTTATAGGATATTGGCAATGCTTGCAGGCATAAGATAGAAGCAGAGATGAGCAAGAAATTCTAATCTGCTTTATTTTGGACTTTTGACCATTTCATTGAAGGCAGGGGACCTCCTTATTCTCATTTTCGCTACTCCTACTATGGTTGTTACTAAATTAGAATTCAATAAATATGCTTCACTTCCTGGGCCCAGAATAAGCATATGCATAATTCTTCATAATATGTTAAAATAACCAAAACAAACATAAACAGTAATGGCAAAACTATATGGATAATTAAGCATGCTAATAAGCATTTTAAATCTCACTAGAATTCTGTAATCATTCTCATTTTCTATGTGCCATTTGTTTCTGTGTTTTTAATTCAAATTAAACCCCCATCTACACACAAGAAGACTGTGTTGGTAGAATTAGGAAAAATTGAAGATCTATAGAATATAAAAATATATTGAGAAAAAAATAAATTAAAAATGGAAGAATGTTGGTAGCAAGAAATCAGGAGTGTTAGCACTTTTTCTAACTACAGTGATATTTTGGTTACTCAACTGGTTTGCAACCCATTGAATTTGATACTCAATAAATTTTGATGTGAAATTTTTTTCCTGGTACTCATTGTTTGTTTGGTACTCAACACACAAGTTAGAACTTGTCAGTTTTGGCTGCCTTTTGACTTACTATATTATTCCTTATGGGAAAAAGATTGTTTGATATTCATTTTTGGTATTCATACACCTCTCAACTTTTAACTGTAACAAGATTCCATTTAAAAGGTATAAGGTTGTCCCAACATCCTAGTGTAAACTAAATACACAAAACGTAAATTGCAGTTACATTTAACATACAAAAAGAGACAATTTCAACATTAAAAAGACAAGCTCCAATACACAATATGGTTCCCAATCCAAATATTAATAATTTCAAACAATTCCATCCCGAATAGTAATTTATGCCACTCAAATAAACATTCCATATTTCAATTTTCTGATGATCAGTTCCACTCTGGCTAAATAATCTTTAGGAACTGTAATATATTCCATGCTAAAAGTTTTCTAATGATGATTGTTGGACTATGATTTCCTTGTGAATGTTATACATATGAAATAATTTTTCTTATTAAATTTGGATTGGATAATTAAGATTAATTTAGAAAAAAATGTTGTGCAGTTTAGGTGATTTGGGTGGAAGATTATAATCAATTATAATGTGAATGTATGTTTACTTTTAATTGCTTAAATTCTCGTGGGCTTCCTCAGACTCTTTACTACATGGAATTTGTCATGCCTCTCTCTCTTAGAGGATCTTCAGTTGAAGAAATTTTTATCAACTAGGAAATGTTAATCTCAGACAGAAATCTTTGCACCAGCAGAAACATCCTAAATTGTGTAGAGAGGGCTAGTACAGTATCTTCTCTCTTATTTTTAAAATTATTTTACTATTTTCCTTCCTGTTATAATGGCTTTTAGCCCTAGTTAGTCACCTAGACCTGCTTTGCAATTGGGCCATCAAATGAATAAATAAATAATAATAAAACTAAAACTCCAAACTGGCCTTGCCAGTAATACTGGCAGTGATGGTGAACCTTTCAGACACTGACTGCCCAAACTGAAAGCGTGTGATTGCATGCATGTATGGATATGCACACAGACATACTCAGACATGCACACATATGAAGCAAAGTCCTGAAGACCAGCTGGTCGGTGGGAGGTGGGGCATCCCAACACTGGCAGCGCAGCAAGAGGTAAGATCTTTTTCTTTCCTGAGCTTCTTTTTCATCATTTGCAGGGAAACAGAAGCTCCCGAAAGAAACTCTATGGAGATTTGACCTGGAGCAACGGTGCGCGTGCCAGCAGAGAGGGCTCTGCATGCCGCCTCTGGCACAGGTGTCAGAGGTTCACCATCATGGCTATATGGCCTTGAAGTTTGTTTCCTCTCTCCTCTTTAAAATTCAGCTGAGATATCGCAGGTATATATTTATGAGTGTGCATGTGTTGCATTAGGACAAGAAGCTGTGATCTTATTCTGAATGTGTTTGCCAGGAATCTCTCTCTCTTTCTCTTTCTGTGTGTGTGTGTCTATCATCTGTCTGTCTGTCTGTCTGTCTGTCTGTTTCTACCTACCTACCTACCTACCTACCTACCTACCTACCTACCTACCTATCTATCTATCTATCTATCTATCTATCTATCTATCTATCATCTATATTTATCTATCACCTATCTAATCAAACAAAGCATACATTGATTGAGATGTTGTGATGCCTTCTCCCTTCCTATGTGTGCTGGGAGAAAATTGCTCGAAGAAGCAAAACATAGAAAGATCAGGTTTTGAAGGGACGAGTGAGACTTTCTTATGAACTATGTTTTCAGTAAAGGATGTATTCCCCCCCCCCCCAAGTTACTCATATTGTATATGCAAATAGAGCAAAGAATAAAACACACATGACTGCCTTGTTAAGTCTGGTTAGCCCTATGTTGAATCAGAGAGAACATTGCTAAAACAAAAAGTAGTTTTAGTATGTGGCTACCAAATATAACCAACAGAAATCTAGATTGCCACTAGGCGGCAGCAAACCAATGCAGGAAACGAAGTCTGACTTAACTTGTGGCCATCTTGGGTAATGGGGAGCATCTCTGGTAATCTTACGTAAGATAATAAGGTGACCAACTTTTTTACAATGAAAAGGAGGACAAAACACGTTTTATTGTCCAAAATGCTAAGGTGACCAACTTTTCTACAATGAAAAGGAGGACAAATAAATTGGAAAAAATATATCGTAAATAAAAGAAATATTTTATTCATTGCAATAATAATACACTAAAATATGATATATGCATAATAAAACATTTGTAACATTTTATATTGTAATTATGCTTACATGCCTGTTAATTATTATTTAAATGAGTACTTTTCCATTGAATTAATATTTTTTGTCAATGTATCATCTTCTAACAATATATTGGAAATATCTGAACAAGAAATATCCTTCATATTGAATTTTACAGCAAGTGCTGCAGCTAGAGTATCAACATTCAATCTCGATTTCTCACTTGTCCAAAAATCATTGGCAATTGAAAAAACTCTTTCAACTGCTGCATTAGTTCCAGGGCAGCACAACGTAAATTGAACAAATACAAATAAATGAACATGGAATATGTTCATTTTTGAAATGGCTGAAAATATCCACCCATCTTTTATCAATTTCAACATAATGATTTTCCCATTGTATTAATTTTTCAGAACTTAAATATACATTCAGTCTTCTAATTTCTTCAAAGAGACAATTGTCGTCTATTTTAATGTCTGGCATTTCTTTAGATAAAAACTCAACACAAGATTCAATATCTGTCCAATATACTTGCGATGAAGTAAAAAAACACTGTTGAAAACTGTTATTTCCTGTGATATTTGTTTCAGACCGTTCTTCGATATATTGAAAACATGTTTGGTAAAAATTCTGCACTTCTTTGATAAACTTTTCCGTTATGCCCGGATTTGATTCCTCTAAGTCTGACAATTTTCTTTTTATAATTAAAGGAAGAAATTTATCTTCAAATCGAGATTTATTTTGAAGGATAAAGTCATTCAAAATAAGACAAATTTCTGTAGCTGAAATGCGTTCACCTTCAATCTTTTGAATCGCTTTGTGAAAAATAGATGCTTGACTATGTACAAAATACATTAATATCTCAGATATTTCATTATTGAAAAACGATTCCAGGATTTTAGGACATTTGTCTAAACTTAAAAAATATGAACGGAGAGGCTCAAATAATTGTAGAACACGCTCTACAGCAGGTGTTAGAGCAAGCCATCTAACTTTTGAATATCCTAAAAGTTTTTTGTATTCAACATTTGCTTCTTCACAAAATTGTTTTAAAGTAGCCACACGAACGGTAAAACGACTAAAATACAAATAAATCGTAGTTATAATTACTTCTACATCAATTGGCATGGCACATGACGCATTTGATTGCATTTGACAAAATATGTGCATTACAACCTATTCCTAGTATTTTCTTTTGGAGTAAATGTTGTAATTTTACATACACATTATTCACCCCTTTGCGTCTTCACCCACCAAAATTTGTGTTTGTATTATCAGCTGTTAGTGCAACAACTTTGGATTTCAAATTGTTTTCATTTATTACTCTGTATAGATGGTTTGACAAAATTTCAGCAGTTTCACCCTCAATGGATTCTAAATTTAAAATTTTTACTTGAATCCCCTTGGTAACATTAAAATATCTTACTAGTATTGGATACAATTTGGTTTCATTATGATTTGATGCATCAGATAAAACCGTTACAAATGCTGCAATTTTCAAGTCTGCTGTAAGTATTTTATCACAGTAATTTTTAAATACTGATTTAATAATAGCCTCGCATTTTGTCCTGGCGCATGAAATCTTAGCATTGTGAAACTTTTTCAATAAAATATAAAGCTGCACGAACGATGCAAGCACATTATGAATAAATAAAATTAATTATTACAACTGAAACTTTAACATAAGCAAATAACTTCACTAAAATTTAAATTTAAATTATTTTACACTTCTGTTGACAACAGGGTTACAACTTGTAAATAAAAGTATACATATTTGCAGTGAGGTTTATAGCTAGTGAGGCAGCAATTTTTTTAGACTTGTGGACTTCAACTCCCAGAATTCCACAGTCAGGCATGCTCAGTTGCGACCTGCCACCCTCCGCCCTGGGATTCAGCCATGGCACCGCCTGCCAGAGCTGCGCGGAATCCAGGGCGCACTTGTCGGGCGAGGGCAGCGCAGATGGGGAGCGGACGGAGCGGAGGAAGCCTCTCCCCCCCCCGCTTCCCACACCCGAAAGAACAAAGGGAACCTCTGCCGCCGCCCGGGCAACCTGGCCAGCCTCTCTCGCAGCGGCTCTCTGGTGCCGAGCTTGGGAGTCCCTGGAGGACTGCAAGCACCGCAGCCTGGACTGGAGCCTCGAGTCTAGGGCAATGAGTCATTCGATAGGAAACTTGCCTCTTGGAAGGAATGACTCGGCTTGGCTCCTGCTTTGTCTCTCCTGCCTCTTCGCTTCTCCATTCGGTCGTTGGGCGGCAGATCAAAAGCGGGAGCCAAGCTGGGTCATTCCTCCCAAAAGGCAAGTTTCCCATCAAATGACTCACTGCCCTGATGATGAAAGGTTAGGCTGTGCCTCACTTGCTCACCAAATTATTAAATAGATAAATTAATGAATTAATAAAACGTGAATTGTACTTGCCTCTGTATTATTGACTATTCACTGAGAAAGAAATAATTACCGGGAGTCATTCAATTGCCGACGTGCCGTGTCGTGTTTTGATAAACAAAGCCACTTGCACGCGGCGCTCTATCTCAAGATCTCTCGTGTGGAGCGCATGCGTCTCATAATTACTGGAAATATCGAAAAGGAGGACATGTAGGAGGACACTTTTCGAGGGAGGACAGAACTTACAAAAGAAGGACTGTCCTCCCTAAAGGAGGACGGTTGGTCACCTTAAAGATAACAAGGGCCATTCGAAACATCTTACATGCATTCCTGCAATAATCTTTCAGCAACCCTCCAAGGGAGGTTAATATTATTTTCATATTGAATCACAACATTGGTAGAGGGGTAGAACTGTTTGTTCGCAGCTTGTTAAGTTTTCCAATAATTTTTTTTAAATCATTTTAATCCTATTTGCTATCCTTTCTCCTTTCTTAAGTTTGAATGACTGTTGGAGAAAATAAAACTTTTGAAGCATTGGTCTAGTCGTAAATGGCCTTGATCTCTTGTTACAGGGTGATGGCTGTTAGATGCGCTCTCCCCTCTCTCCCGATTATCATCCCAAATGTGCCTATTCTTCCAGAAGTAATTTAGATGGCAGACATATCTCTGTAGTCGAGCAATTGAGATGGCTGAGTATTCACTACAGGCTCTGTAGCACACAACACGTTCCTGGTATGCAACAATCATTGGGCTTGTGCCCAGCACATAATTTCGCGGTGAAATGTGTTAGGTGAGAAATATGTTTGTATAGCTAGTAATAATACCGCCTCGTTCCCTGCCTGGCACAGCGGCTGTGTACTTAAAGATTTTCAAGTGGATATTGTCTTCAACATTTCATATGTTTAGATTGTTGGATGACATTTAGTGACCCAGCTGTCACCCATGACAGAGAGCTTTTGAAGTACTGTTATTGTGAGCATGTGCTTAGCTTCAGCACATTTCTGTGGCAGCCACACATCCACAGGGTAACTTTCAATGCAAAGCAATGCAGAGAGTTCCACCTTCAATCACCTGTTAATGCTCTGACTTTAATTCCACTGATTTCATTTTTTTAATTGTTTGATAAGTTATTGCTGTGTTCCTATATTTTGCATTTTGTTTTCTTATCATTAAGCTTCCTTGAACACTTATCACATAAGTATAAAGGTAGGACATAAAATAAATAAATAAATAGAAATGAGCAAACATGAAAAAGCTAAAACGAGAAGGATGAACAACTAATTTCCACAACACTGTCATATTATCTACTAAGACTGTATTATTATTATTATCTTCCTTCCTAGTACCTACCTCTTTCCACTTATGACTATAACCATGTTGCTTTTATCTTTAAAATTTATATTGCTTTATTTGTTTCCTAGTATAATTTGATTGCTTATTAGTAACCTATGACTATCACTAAGTGTTGTATCTTATGATTCTTGATGAATGCATTCTATTTTATTTTTCTTTATGTACACTGAGAGCATATACACCAAAGACAAATTCACACTTTCTATTCTATTCTAAAAATGACCTAAATAATTGCTGGCATCTATTACTGCTTTATTTGAAACTGCAAATCCTTCGTGATTCACTGACTACAAAAAGTTATAAAACGCCTTGTTTGAAATTGTACTTGTTTAAAGTACAATTTCCAACAAGGCATTTTATAACTTTTTATTGCAATATACAATGTTACCTGTCTCCGCATGTAACAAAAGAAGAGTAAATGTTTGCATTTGACCACAGATATAATTAAAGGTTTAACATGGCCTGGATATATTCCAAATATGTGGGATGGAAGTATCCACTCTTGTAAAAGATGCTTTGCCATTAGGGGGTGCCAAAGACATTCCATAAAAGCTTTTTTCCCTCCTCATTTTAATGTACATTTTGATATGTTAAGTACTAAATAAATAAATAAATAAATAAATACAGTCTGAAAACAATTAGAGTAAGGTAGTGCAGTGAATCAATGTGTGCCAGTAAATTCTCAGTTAAAATTTCTGACTCTCCATCGTTTTGCCTTTAATGCGCTCAGATATAAGGTAAATCTATCAATAGGGATTGGTCCATTCAGTTTCTCATAGTAATTTCAGAGTGGTTGGATTCTGCATTTTCACATGATTTGCATGGCCAGAACCTACTGGAAGGAGTCTATCACAAATAAAGCAAAAACTGGAGTTGTAAGCTAAAGAGAAGATTGTTTACAGCATGCATTTCAGACACAATGCTGCAGAGGTGGGTTCCTATCAGTTCGGACTGGTTTGTCCGAACCGGTAGTGGTTTGCTGACCTGGGTCGCTGGGACTGGCAGCGACCTAAGCCTGCTATGCCTCCAAATTGGTTCCCTGGTCAGCGCGGCATGGTTTTTTCATTTTTTAATGTTCTGCGCATGCACAGATCTATTTATGGGCAACTGTGCACAGGCAGGTTACTGTAAAATTGCACATGCACCGAACTGGCAGTAATACCAGCAGCAACCCACCCCTGCAATGCTCTCCCGGAGCCAATGCTCAGTCTGAGTCAGAGCAAGAGTAGGTTCATTAAAATCAGTGCACATTACAATATTGAAGACCACCTTGTCTAACTGATTTCAATAATTCTTTTCTAAGTAGGGTACATCTATATACACTCTCTTATGCTTTGTAAATCATGACACTGAGAAACTCTGCTTGCTGTGAATACATCTTACATTCACAGTCCAACATCACTGCTTGACAAGTCTTTAAATGTCTTATTATTTTGGGATATTTCTCCCCTTCTGACTACTTTCCTTCATCTTTATTTGTCATAACATAACTTCTTCTTTATGGGCCAGTCTTCATTAGATCACAACTCCATGTTCGAGGGTACTCATTATTTTCCTGGTGTAGGAAAGCCTCCCCTCCCCAGGTTAAAATATTCTTTATTCTTAATATTAAAAAGAGGCAGGATAGAATATTTATCCTAAAGGAGAAGAGGAGAAAAATCTTAACAAATGCAGAAAGCAAACCCGGTCTTTCTGCCATAGGAAAACAGCCTCAAGAAGAAGCTTGAAGATGCTGATCTTTAGGAATGGAGATTTTGCATCCATTCAGAATCTATTCATAAGCAAAAAGACTCAAAATAAGCAGCACAATTATGCAAGCCAAAGCTGATAATAACAGCTCAGACAAACACCTAGGATTTGCATTTCCCCTTTTGCCTGTAGAACCAGACATGATCTCTTCATGACCCCATAGGAATCTGGCAACAGCCATTAAGATATTGAAAGATACATTCTTACACAGGAACAGGCATCTCAATCACAAAGCCCCAAAGAATGTATAAAAACCCACCTACTCTCAACCCCATTTTGTCAGCCACCCCAGAAACAGGCTACTGTGACTAGTTCCTGTCTTCCAAATCAACAGATTTCTTTTCCTGCAGCCTGCCTCCATTTTATTTCCAGGGTCTTTCTCCCTGTTTGGAACTGGACTGGTTTTTTCTCCCAATACTGCTGAAATAAGAGCATACAGGTGTTGAGCCCAGTCCAAGGCTCTGCATTATTAGGGGGGATTGGCAGTGGGTAACCTGACTCCAGTGTGGGGCCTCTGATCCCGTCTACAAGCAGCGATGGTGATTGATGATGTCACAGCAGCAGCAACGAGATGCAGAGCAGGACGAGCCGTTTAAATTTGTCATGTTTTGATAAACTGTGAGGGGGAGGGAATTTGCTGCAACTGCATGGTGGCTACTGGGGGGAAGCAAGCAGATAAAAGCGCGGGAAGGCAGAAGCTCCTAGAGCTGGTTTTACCTTGTTTACATTTTTATTGTGTGCTGTGGTCCAAGCTTGTAGCAGAAATAAAGCTCAGAGGTTTCTTGGATACTAGAGTGTAAGGAGCCTTTGTTCTATCTGCATGTGCTGGCCTAGACCTGCTGAGAGAAAGTCAGCTCTCCCTTATATTTTATATGCCACTTGTCTTGGTCAGTGAGTCTGCTGTTGCAGAAAGCTTCAGAATGGCAGAAGGTACATCTACGGAGAGTCGGAAGTCAAGTGCGTGGAGGTGGAGGCTCAGGAAGAGGGTGTGAAACCAGTTGTAAGGCCCAAGGAATGGGAGCTGCGGATGGAGGGAAGGAGTGTGGAAGGCAAGTGGCCAAAGGGCTACGGACTGAGTCGATCATCATCTGGGGAATGGTGGCCTAGTTTGTCTTTGACCAGGTCTGTCAGCGCCAGGATGCCCATGCCCCCTAGACTGGGAGGTCCATCATTACAAGGCTGGAGGCAGAGACGGTGGACTGAGGATGAGGAAGCGGAGTGGAGTTATTCTACTGGCCCTGGAAGCAACACAATGGAGATATTTGGTCCACTGATTTTGTTGCCGAAGTGG
The DNA here is from genome assembly GCF_964273705.1 of Natrix helvetica. Lineage (NCBI taxonomy): Eukaryota > Metazoa > Chordata > Lepidosauria > Squamata > Natricidae > Natrix > Natrix helvetica. The sequence continues at coordinate 63,061,963 of NC_138552.1, forward strand.
CAGAAGTTCCCCCTCTGCCAACTGTGTTCTGGATCCATCTTCAAATCTTGCCCACAGTGCTTCCAGAAACAGGCCCATGTTAGCAAGCTCTCTAGCATGGTCAAGTGCAGTTCCACGGAATGATCTACTGTATCTTTTTATTCCATCAAACTTAACAAAATATTGGAAAGAGATTATACATAAAGAGGCCTTCTCCATCCGTCTATCCATCTGTCAGTAGGATAACTCTTTAAACAGAAGACAACAGGACCAATCTGGTGCACCAAGGGAAGCTGGCGAAAGAAAGGCTACATTAAAAATGGGTTGGATAGACCAATGGTACAATGTATTTCTATAAACAGTTGAGAAGCATAGAATCATAGAAGCATAGAAAAGGGCCATTGAGACCATCAAGTCCCATCTCTTGCTAAGTGCAAGGATTCAAAGTAAAGCATTACAGACAGATGGTTGTTTAGTACATTTTAAAGGGAAGCGCCACGCTGCTTACTCATTAACTAATTTGTTTTGCCACATATCTCCACGCCTGCTGAGTATGAGACCAAGCACAGATCTGGAAAATAAATACCTTCTTTCCTCATTCCTGCCTCCTCCTCCTCACAGTAACCCAGGGATATGCAACTTGTGTCTTCAGAGCTCTTATACAATGTCCATAAACTTTTGAAAGTAACCCTGGAAGACTGCCTTGCAACTGCTGAACTGTAATACTCAGAATAAGAAATACATTTAAAAGAAACAATCAGATAGCACTAGCACATAATCTTATATACCGTTTCATAGTGCTTTTACAACCCTCTCTAAGCGGTTTACAGAGTCAGCATATTGACCCCAACAATCTGGGTCCTCATTTTACCCACCTCGGAAGGTTGGAAGGCTGAGTCAACCTTGAGCCAGTGGGATTTGAACTGCTGAACTACAGCTAGCAGTCAGCTGAAGTAGCCTGCAGTACTGCACTCTAACACTGTGCCACCTCAACTCAACCAATCATGAATTTCTTTCTCTCTTCCCATATATACCCTTCTAAATGTATTCATTGATGTATATATAAACACATGCACACACATGCCTCTTAGCAAAGGACTTGGGAGGACCTGAAGAACAGAATATTAATAGTTCATTATTTAAAATCAAGCCAATACTTAAAATAACACTTGACAATATTTTTTCTATCCAGAATAAACATAAGCATATGTTGTTTAAATTAACCCCCTGCTCTTGTGGTAATAGCGAGATAATTTTTGTGATTGATAAATTGCAATTGAATCAGTCACCTTTGTTTTTTAAAAAAATCTTATTGAAGATATTAATAACCACTTTAATAAAAAGTAATAATAATAACAACAACAACAACAACTAATTCAAACTGAACTAGAATTCAAAACTAAAATAAAAGTTCAGAAAATGCAGAAAAAAGTAGAAGAAAAAGAAAAAATCAAAAAAAAGACTTTGTTTTTGGAAGGTTGTCAACACAAAATCACTTTCCAACCTTCATCACCCTGAGAATCAGCATAATATATTAACTTTTCACACTCCTTTAAAGTTACAAATGCAATAACTGTTCCCTCCATAGCCCAACTTTTATACATATATGCATTCTAAAAATTGTCATCTTTTCAATCTTACTTCAGCAATGAGTTACCAGAAATATCAAGCTACTAGTTTATCCCTAGTCAAATAATCCAACCTTTTTCCTCTACACAGTCTTGACCTCTAAATAATTACTTTGGCCTTGCAGGATCATCACTCTTTAGTATGTAAAAAAATAATAATCCATTAAATATTTTTTTAAAGAATCAATGACATTATTTTTGGTAAGCCTGTTAGCGGCTTCAGGGTCTCATAGCTTCTTAGAAACTGGAACAACTGAAGCAAGCGGATTTCTATGGACTGCTGTGAAAGTCAAGATTTATTAAATGCAAAGAATTTTTTTTTACCCATAGGTGTTCATAAAGACACTCATGCAATCAGATTTTTCACAAAAGCTGTTTGTCAAGTGCAAATGACTGTTATTTTTAAATGCTAATACATAAAGCTGTAGGCCTGCACTTAATTACCTGTGCATAAGCACTAATTAAGTCAGTGGATATCCTATTTACCATATAATATAGATTACAGGGAAATAGGACCCATATTTGGCAAAACTAAAGTGTATGTTTTGAGCACCGTATGAAGATAATTTTGCAAGTTAAGTCTAAAGCCTCTAACCCAAATACAACTTCCCTGGGAAAACAAAGCACTGGCTCAGCTGGATGGTATCAAAATATGCAACTTTCCCCTTTCCAAAAATACTTTCCCAGGAAAACTCCACTGTCAGCTTAGCCATAAAATATTTAGAAGGCTGAGAAATGCTGATAAGCTGGGGAAAGATACTGGGTTAAGACCAGAACTTTCAGAAAGTAGTTCCCTGGAAATGAATTCTGGGGAATCTTTAAGCGCTCTCTGAGCTTGGCAGTTTGCTTGCAGACACTTCATTGCCAAATTGCATAACATCATCAGTGCTAGTAGACATCTTCTTCCTGTTTATATACAGTAGCTTGCCCTGCCAATGTTTCTTGGGGCATGGCTTTCTCCTTGGTAGTTCATTAATTAGGGTATTGTTTTCTGTTTGATTGATTGTTTGATACTTGATTGTTTATATCCTTGGTAGTTCTTTGACTAGAGTATTGTTTTTTGCTTGGTTGTTTTCTGGTATTAATCCCTGCTTATCTGGGTATGGGACCGTGATGGCGAATCTATGGCGCCTGTACAGGAAGTGGCACACAGATCCATCTCTACAAGTACGTGAGCAGTCATCCATTGCTCTTCTGGGTTTCAACACACCGGCCAGTTGGTTTTCACGTGTGCGGGAGTGCTGGAAACCGGAAGAGGAGTGCCCGGTGCGCATGTGCATGCTGGGAAGATGGTTTTCCAGTTTGCGGCGCATGGCACCAGCCACCTGGTCTTCCGGTTTCTAGCATGCATGCGTGTGCAAAGACAAGCTGGGCGGTGCTGCACACCGGAAACTGGAAGATTATCTTCCTGGCATGCGCATGCTGCTCTTCCAGTTTCTGGCGTGCACGTTCACTCCCGTTTTGGCACTCGGTGCTGAAAAGCTTCACCAAACACTGGTATAAGATATAGAAATTCTGTTCCCAGAATACTGCTTCTTTGTTCTTTCAAAACTCTTTGATATTCTGCCCCATTATTTCACTGTTATACCTTAAGGGCCTCAATGACCTCACTAGACACATGATGAATTATAACCAGTAAAACACTTGGCTGTTCTAGCCATACATACATTCTAATTTACCTAAGTCCATAAAGGAGGACTTTATTCACACCCCTCTTCGGCCCTGTCTTTATTGCCAATAAGCCAATTTGTACTCCAGTGAAATGTATTCTGATCTGCGGTTTAAATGATCCTTTTTTAAAGGACTTTCCCCCCTTCTACAACATAATTTTGTAATTTTCCAATTTTCAGAAATCTGTATCCTCAGGGCTCTTTCTCTACTATAGAAAATGTTTTCCTACCTCGTTCACTGAGTGTTTTGCAAATAATGTAGAATTTCTTTTGATGGTAACAAAAGTGCATTTGTTACTGAGTTGGTATTGATCTCCTCCCTCACCCCCCATTATTTTTTTATTGTATTTCTCTTTATTTATTGTACTTCAACCTATCTGACTGATCCTCTTCCTGATTTAAAAAGTGTTCCAGAAGATGGTTTTTGTCGTGATATGAAGGTGAGAATAATGGAGGCTGCTTTAGATCACGAGAGAGAAATTATTCTGCAATGAAGGAGTGGCATATTCACCCTGGGGTGTTCTCATAATTACATAAGGCAAGAAATTCACATCCATGAGAATTTCCCAAGTTCTCCACATCTTTAATTAAATAAAAAGAAAAAAGTATTCCTTTTCCATCAAGCTGATAGAGAATGATTTAAAATCAGAATAAATATTCAGGCCACCCATTCAACTTATTCTCAATTCTGGTTTCATAAATGATCAGTATTTTCTTTCATATCTATGCATTTTTGTTTGCCATGGGTAGAGACTTGAGGGAAGAATGTGCTTTTGGGGTGTTTCCTCCAAATTCTAAAAAGCTCTATTTTTTCTTTATGATAAAGGGTATCAATAACTATATAGTATTCATTCATTCATTCATTCATTCATTCATTCATTCATTCATTCATTCATTCATTCATTCTATCCATCCATCCATCCATCCATCCATCCATCCATCCATCCATCCATCCATCCATCCATCCATCCATCCATCCACCCACCCACCCACCCACCCACCTACCCACCCAGTTATATAGCTTGAAGATATTAGATTAGGCTTTCTTAATGTCCAAGTAGCACTGGGAACACACAGCATCTTCAACAAGCTATGGCTAGTAGGCAGAAGGAACCTGACCTCTCTTAACAAAGTTTTGTTAATGTAACATATGGTACATGGCCCAGGCCTTGATTTTTTATTGCCTTTTTGCTTTCTTGGGGGATTGCAATTAAAACAACAAAAGGGGGGAGGGGACGATGGTAAATAGTTATAAAGTTAAAGGTAAAGGTTCCCCTCGTACTTATGTGCTAGTCGTTCCTGACTCTAGGAGGCGATGCTCATCTCTGTTTCAAAGCTGAAGAACCAGCGCTGTCCAAAGACATCTCCATGGTCATGTGGCCGGCATGACTAAATGCCTAAGGTGCATGGAATGCTGTTATCTTCCCACCAAAGGCAGTTCCTATCTTTTCTACTTGCATTTTACATGCTTTCGAACTGCTAGGTTGGCAGAAGCTGGGACAACTAACGGGCACTCACTCTGTTACACAGCACTAGGGATTTGAACCGCCGAACTGCCGACCTTTCTGATCGATAAGCTCAGCATCTTAGCCACTGAGCCATCGCATCCCTAAAATAGTTATACACATGCATATATACATCAATTCCTAGTCTGTTTTTTTCTGAAAATTTATCTGTAGAGTTATATAGAGCATCAACAATTTTTTGCAGTGTTTTTCTTTGAATGTGCTCAGATTCTGAGCTGCATTGGGAATGTTAATTCCTTCTGAGATAAGATGAGTGCTGATCAAAGACTGGGCTCCTATTGCTCAAACTGTTTTCCCAGTGTTGTGTGTAGTGCCATGTTGTTTATCTTTGTAGTCCCATGCAAATTTACTCAGCCCTTTAAACTTGTATCTGCATTTGATGATAAACTATTGCTGCTTTCATCTTTGTTCTCTGCTGTCTTGTTTTTGTGGTTTTATTGCTAAGTGCTGCTAGTGTTTTAAATGTGAGCTACTTAAGAGTATAATAAATGATTTTCCAGGGCTGCAAAAGATTGTGCTTAATAAGACACGAAATAAATTCCTATATTTTAAATTCCTTGCAGAGAGACAACTTGGTGCAGCAGTTAGAGCATTGAGAGAGAACAAGATTCAAATTTTCACGTGCCATAAAATGTATTGGATGGTTCTGGCCTAAATAATTTTTCTTTTGTGTTTCTTAGGGATATTGTGCAAAAGCAAAAAGGAGGAAGACAGTCACAGATAGCATTTTTAGTTCCTGGGAGGAAAGATGGCCTAGAATCAAAAAGAATGGCAACCTAAATTTTAGGAGAGCTTTGTCAGCTATTGCCCCATTTGCAAATATTGTTTTCTAGTGTCTTTTTTCCATAACAGGAGATACCTTTCTTTAAAAGGGATAGGTGGTGGATCGAGTATTGTCGAACTCAGTTGAAAACTTGATTCCTTGAGAAAAGATTCCTACTAATTCTGATTCTCCAAGTGACAGTGCAGAAGATGAAAAAAAACCCACCCCTTATTTATGTTAGAGGTGTGATTTCAGTGGAATGGATGCTTCAGCATCTTATGACCCATTGACCATCAGTGGGTAATAGGATTTGGATAGTTAAGGACTGACTCTGGGTCTCTTTTGTGTCTCGTCACTTTTTCTATGCTTTATAATATTGCTAATCTGAGGTCACTTCCTTCGGTAACCTCACCAAACAGATGATATTTTTTCCTAATAAAGGTGAAAGTTCTCCTCGCACATATGTGCTAGTCGTTCCCGACTCTAGGGGGCAGTACTTATCTCCATTTCAAAGCTAAAGAGACAGCGCTGTGCGAAGATGTCTCTGTGGTCATGGGGCTGGCATGACTAAATGCCAAAGGTGCACGGAATGCTGTTACCTTCCCACCAAAGGTGGTTCCTATTTTTCTACTTGCATTTTACATGCTTTCAAACTGCTAGGTTGGCAGAAGCTGGGACAAGTAACAGGAGCTCACTCCGTTATGCGGCACTAGGGATTTTAACTGCCGAACTGCCAACCTTTTTGATCAACAAGCTCAGCGTCTTAGCCACTGCGCTACCATGTCCCTTCTTACTCCTAGTAGGATATAGTAAGCTATAGCTAATTAGGTGCTAGCTTTGTCTGTTCCAAAACTACTTTTCCTGTAAACAAGCCTCTTTTCTATATAGAACATACTTCCCTAATTGTGGTTTAGGTGAGATTTATGGTTTCAGGAATGTTCAGGAAAACACATGGAATGTTTTAGCCTTAGATTTTTCCCCCTCATTCCACATTTTTTCTTTTACTTGAAGAATAAGAAGGAAACATTTACCTTCTCTTTTTATGTTCAAAACGATTTCACATATTTATTCCCTTTATATCCCACTGTTTTAAAATGGGTTTGAGATATCTTGCAAATAATGTATAAACATGTACAAGGATTTTTGAAGCAGAAAAGCATCAGTACAGAGGCCAGGAGTAAAGCCCTAGGCAGGGGTGTCCAAACTTGGGAACTTTAAGATCTGTGGACTTCAATTCCCAGAATTCACCAGCCAGCCATACTGGCAGCAGAATTCTGGGAGTTGAAGTCCACAAGTCTTAAAGTTCCCAAGTTTGGACACCCCTGCCTTAAAGGGTGAACTCTGGTATTGGAAAATGTCTTTCCTGCCTACCACTGGCCTGATTTTTAGCAGATGAGAGGGTATGGAAGAAGACCCTCTTGGTTGTTTTGATGGGTAGAAATGTCTTGTCATTCTAATTTGTGTTTGGAAGCACAGTCTGAGAACGGTTGCCTGCACAATTGCGTGAGGCAGTTGAAATGCTTCCCCCCATATCAATAAACAAACATCATTTTATACAGCTGGGTTTTTTTTTAGGGGAGGGGATGGCTTCATTTCTTATTCTAAGACTTAGAAATATCAAGATTTTATCCTGCTTTGGAAGATTTCCATATCATTTGAGTACTCCCAGAAGGGAGTGATTCTAAAATTCTAACAATTCCTACTCAATTTTTCCACAAAGCCAGGGGGAAGGACATCTATCTCTGGTTACACCTCAGGGGCTTTTGGCCCTGCTGTGAATGATAAGCTGCAAAGTTCTGATCAGAATGAAGTCAAATCAAAGCTAATGGATTTTCTGCATGAACAGTTACACTTCAAGTTCTCACATCGCAGTCTCATTTGACCAAGACTCTCATGATTTTACAAATAATGGCTGAAAACTCAAAGCTGGGACTTTTTTTTTTACTTGCATTGATAGGGGTATGTAAATATGTGTGTGGTAACTGCACTCTATTTACAACATGGAATCTTGTGTGGTATCATTTTATATAATAGCTCAATGTGCTGTATAAGAGGAATGGCTATGCACTGAGATACAATACATTAAAAACTGGGGATGTGGGGCTTGGGGGCTGGGGAGGAGGGAGGGTATTAGATTCTGATCTCAGAGGAATTAAAAGGAAGAAACTCAGACAGTTTCAGCACAGGTGTGTTATCAGATTTGTTCTCACAGTGCTTGTGAACGCTCAGAAAAGGCATTTGGGGTGGGGAAGTGTGATAGCTGAGGTAATTGAAAACAGTTGTTTATATTTTAACAATTCGGGCATCTATAGCCTCAAGGACAAAGTAAATGTAATTGAGAGAAGGGGGGGGAGTGAAACACCTCCATTTCAGCAGCAACACTTCTTATTTCACTAAGTTATTAGAACATGTACTTTTCTTACTTCCATCTCAAAAAGCCACTCCTCCCTCAAGTCCAATGTGCCATATTAGTGATCTTTAGGGCTTCAGCTGCCCTCTGTATTGCTGTTATGATATGGGATGCATTAATTTGTGTTTTCTGAGGTTTAGAAACAATATTATGGTCAAGACTACCAATTCTGTGCTGTAAAAATCCAAACGGAGGTAGCTAGAAGCAAAGAGATATAGAAAACTAAATCTTTGCTGATCTCTTATGGTCATCAGGTGTTTTTTGCAGCCCAGATTTAATGGTCTTAATTAGAAACCTTTACCAGGATTTTATTCTGGTATATTTTATTCAGGATTTTTGAATGGTACTAATTCCTAATTGTGCTTTTTATAACAATTTAATTACGTAGTGTTTAATTAGTTAATGTTAGCCTACCTAGGTAGATCAGACAGGAAACACAACCAGCTAAGCTCATTCTACTCTATTATTACATTCATCCTTTTTTAAAGCCATTTTTTGCCCTCCCCAGGCTCCAGAGACTTTAATAGATGACTTCTGGTTTGCTCGGAGGGTTGCTTTGAGTGCTCCGAAGGCGTCTGGGAGGCCTCCAGACGGTCCCTGAAGCCTTCGGAGCGCTCATAACGACCCTTTGAGCAAACAGGAAGTCACTTCCGGTTTGCTCGGAGTGTCATTTTGAGCACTCTGAAGGCATCAGGGAAGCCTCCTGAAGGTCCCTGAAGCCTCCGGAGGGTGTCCGGGGGGGGGGGGGAAGACTGTTTTCGCCCTCCCCAGGCTCCTATAAAGCCTCTGGAGCCTGGGGAGGGTGAAAAAAGCATGCAAAAATGGGGGAGCGCCTGTAATAATAATAATAATAATAATAATTTTATTTGATTAGCCGCAACCCTCTCCCGAAGGACTCGGGGAAGCGTACAATCAAAACAGATAAAATACAGATAAAGACACATACATACATAAAGAACAAAGACATATACATGTGCATGGAGGAGGTAGACTCATAAGTGAAAGACAATTAAAAAACACAATTTAAAATCCCATTAAATAAAATTACTGAATTAAAAAACCCATCAGGAGCGTTATGAAGTTATGATTGAGCCAGGCCGGCTATTTGGAATAGGTGGGTCTTGAGCTTTACACGGAAGGAGCGGAGGTCAGTAGTGGTCCTAATATCCGGGGGGAGGTCATTCCACAGGGCTGGGCCCGCCACAAAGAAGGCTCTGCTCCTAGACGCCGCCCCATGGCACTGTCTGGTGGACGGCACCTGGAGAAGTCCCTCTCTGTGCGAGCGGACGGGTCGTAGGGATGTATGGGGCAGAATACGATCCCGCAGGTAACTAGGTCCTGAGCCACGCATGCGCACTGGGGGGGTTGTGCATTGCATTATGGGTGCGGCACGCCTGCACATGACCCCCCTGCGCTCCCTCCATTTATGGCACGCGAGCCAAGAAAGGTTGTCCATCGCTGTCCTGAATTTAACATGTACCAATTTAAAAGATCTCTGGAAAGTACACATGTCTCAATTTGTCAATTTTACAGTGCTGTGCTATATTAAATTATTTATTACTTTGGATTTTTAGTGCTTGCATCTGTAAAATTCCTAGACTAGAAATGGAGATGATGGGGAGAAAACTATTGGACTTGAGGACAAATACATGTATCAAACAATACAGTGGAAAGCTGAGGAAAGATATAATAGATAGTCAGAAAAGTTAGAGGCATGTGATAAGAGAAGGATATATAGTTAAATACAGTTTGTATCAAACTCATGCACATTACCTTTCCATACCTTTTCACCCTTGCAAATTGTTGATTCTGCTATGTCCATTCACTACTTCATATATTATCTTTTGTTCTCCTTTTGTTTTACAGATACGCTTAAGCGAGCCTTTTCCTCTGCATTTAACTTAGTTTTATGTTTCTCCTGATGTCCCCAAATTTCACATTTATGCAACAGTTGGCAGAAGCGTGCATTTATGCACAGACATTTTTAATTTTGTCAACAGCCATTTATGTATTTCTCATAATAGACCTCACACTACCCAATACTTTTGTATCAGTATTTGCAAATCTTAAATTTTCTCCATCTGTTTTCCCAACTTCAATAAATATTATACTGTGCATATTCATGCACACAATCTAGGTTTTACTATTTGTTTATAGTACACAACTCCCTTGATTCCAATATATTAATATTCAGATTCCTACCCTTGTATCATACAATTTAAGATTTGATGCAGATTATTATTGTTCTCAACAAATAGTATCATTTGCATATATTTACATTCAGATACCTAAGAAATATGCATTTAATATTATTACAAGCATTTTTAGAAATTTCTCCATAAATACCTTAAACAAACAAGAATACATTACTGTACACATCCTTTTTTTACTTTCTGCTGAAAGTTAGCCATTCACTAAGCATTCCATTTAATAATTTATTTTCATGCGCACAGTTTAATTTCACCATATATCATTCTGATCACATTCAGCAACCAGCCACTTTCTTCTCGCAAGCTGTCTATAAGAAAAAGCACATTCATATTTTAACATGTTTCCAGTTATACCATCTACACACGCAGCCTCTCCCATTTTAATGGTCTAATCACATTTATGCCCTCATTATTTTCTTCTTGAACAAATCTATATAGCATTTACTTGAACACATTAGTGTTCAACATATTAATATGTAGCATTCCACTCTTCCATCTCTATAAATCCTCATATGAATTTCTAAAGGATTCCTTCCAGCATTTGCTACCTTCAGTTTCATCCCAAATAATAACTCATTTTTATTTTTAATTCAGTTCACTGCACTGGAGGCTCCTGAATTAGCTGTTTTTTAATCAGTTCCAAGTTATGTTTTATTCCCTGTAAATTACTCTGCATTTTTCCTTTCTCTTTTTAATTTTAAACATTTCTTGTTCTACCTTCTTTTTATATGCATTATGAAATGCCTTTTGTTATTTTTTTGCAGGAAATATTCTTTTACATTCAGTTTTTTTATACCCACAATGCTTTCATCCCTTATTCCATCCAGTATCCTTTTTCATTCTTCCCTTTAACTTAACATACTTCCTTGGACTTCTCTGACTCCCCCCCCCCCACCTGTTATACTTTCAAGTTTATATAGCATTGTGTGTGAAGATGGAAGTTCCCTGATAACTTCAGAACAGCTTTACCATATTTTCTTTATATCTATATCAAATAGCATCAGGTGCAGTACCAAAGGCCAAGCATTCTTGTTCTTCCAATGGTTGTGATCAAATAATGTCATCAACTAAATGTCTAACAATAAGCAGAATTGTTCAATTAACTTTCTACTTATTGTGTAATTTCTATTTCTTACCCCGTCAAAATCATAGAAGTTTCCTAAGGCTTTTTTAATTTTTTGCAAATTTATTATTATGCACGCTTAAGGTCATTTGCTTTCTTGTGATTTATAGTATCTCCCAATGTAGTTCTGTCAATATAATAGTAATGATATAGTAATTGATGGCTGAGTAGGTAGCCTAAGCAGTGAGAAATTTCATGAGTGTTAATGCTTACTAAATGTTCATATTCCTTAGAAGACTTCTAGAGATGTTAATTGGTTTATTCATATATCTATATGGTGTAAGATCAGGAGTTTAGAGTCAAGTTTTGCTCTCTGTAATCTAGAATATCCTTGGATTAACTAGTAACTACTCAGGTTAAATTTAGATAACTGATCAATATATTGCAGCTTTCTTTTCACATTTGCAAACTCACAGAGTTGGGAACACTTGAATCAGTCAAACTAATCTTCAAATCTCATTATATTATGAAAAAAACCCCAAGTGTTAATTAATAGTCTATACTTTGACCTTGATTTTAATAAATCTAGAAATCCTATGTGAGATCTGAAATTTTTTGTTCACGAGCTGGATGCAAGCTATAACACATATTTGTTTGTAATAAATCAATAGAAGATTTTACTTGCGTATGTCTCTAATTGCCGCTTACAATTCAGCATGCCAAATATTTAAATGCTTTAGAGAAGAATATATTTTATAAATAGCTGAATCTTAGATAACTTTATGTTAACATGGATTATTTTTTAAATACATTTTTAGAGGAATGTCAGCACCCTGTCCAAAAATGCCACTGTTGACAATTCTGTGATTTATTTTTGCGAGATGCGTAAGTTGCCATTATTTCACTAAAATGTTCTAAAAAGAGATAATATGTTGCAAGGACTTGCAAGGAGAACTGGCACATCAGTTCTTTTGAAATGGCATGAAAATAATGCCGCTTTTTGCCTGATTTCATTTTTCAAACAATGATTTTGTTCTAAAAATGAGCAAAATTGTGAGCATTTGTGATCAGATCTTTAAACTTGGAGTGTGATTGATATATGCTATGACATCATCTAGCACTCTAGATGCTGCTGCAATGGGACATGTCTCTTTATAGGTTATGTTGTACGGCTATCATCATGGTGGCCCATGTCTATCAAAGTTTCATTTGAAACCTTGGCAAAGAACCTTAGTTGTTGGTCATTATCTTTAAGTCTTTATGGTAGCGGTGTCAAACTTGATTTCATTGAGGGCTGCACCAGGGTTGTGTTTAACCTCAGCGGACTGGGGGACCATGGCCAGAGGACATGGCCAGGGGTGGTGGTGGCTCAACATCACTCATCTAGGGTCTGTTTTCAGCCACGACAGCCTTCTGCAGCCCTCTGCCAGCAAAAATGGGGCTCAAGTGGGGCAACGCTCAAGGGGGTTCTGTTTTCGCTGGCAGAGGCCATCAGGCCAAAACCAGATCCTGGGTGGATCACGTGCTGCCTACCAGAGCTCTGTTTTCACTGGTAGAGGGCTGCAGGAGGCTGCCGTTTTTGCTGGCAGAGGCACTGGTGCTAGTACTTTGCTGTTTCCAGGGCAGCCCCATGGGCCAGTTCTAAGCACCCCATAGGCCAGTTCTGGCCTATGGGTTTGGATTCATTTGATACCCTTGCTTTATGGTTTGGGTTCGGGATATCTGAAGAACAGTCTCACCTGAAGAGACTAGCCTACCCCATTTTTTTAAAGCAGAAAGGGCTACTTTGGATCCTGTTGGCCAAAGAATTTTGGCTGGTGGGATTCAGGAGAAGAGCCTTTTCTGCTGTGGGTCTCATTCTCTGGAATAGTCTCCAATTGGAAGTGAGATCCGCCCCATATTCCTGGTCTTCTGGAAGAGCCTAAAAATTTGGCTCTGCCAACTGACCCAAGGCCCCGATTAGGGGCCTGATACATGGAGGGTGGCTGACTGGGTAGAGAAGATCCCCACTGCCAGGTCACCCCCGTCTTGGCTTTTAGCTTTTCTATTCATTTTTTCCTAATTTTAATTATTTTCTAGTACTTTTTAACCTAAACCACCCAGAACCACTGAATCTGTGAGATGAGTGGCATAAAAATTTAATAAACAAACAAGCAGAGAAATAAACAAACCTATTCTAAGTATAAGGAAAGTGGACTGGAAGTTGATAATCTCAAAATGGAAAAAAGATAGGATCATTCCCTTTACTTGTTTTACTGGCAGCTCAGTAAATTTTTTCTGTTGTGGTCTGCCAGTGACCAGTTGAGCTGGTGACAGACTCAGACAGTGAGGAGGTTGGGGAGGAACATGGGCCAAATCCTCAAGTCTGGGGAAAGCTCTGATGAGTGCTCTGCATCGGAGGTGGAGGTGGAGCCAGAACCATCAGACAGTTATCAGCTGCCTTCGGAGTTGGATATCAGAGGGACAGAAGAACAGCTGGAACCTGTTCCTGATATGCGCATGCACAGAGCTGCCAGGAGAAGGGAACAGTTAAGAAACAAGGGCCGACTTGGGAGTAAAGGCACAGATGGACGGTGAATGGCCCCTCCCAAATGGAATAAAGAGGAGCGAAAGGGGAGTGGAGTTTGCAGGAGACAATTAGTTCAATTCATTAGGGCAAAGATCTGTTCCTGACTTCTTGCCAAGTAATTGCTGCTACAGCGTGGTATTTGGAAGATATCGGCCTGGCAACTCTCTAATCCTGATAAAGGTCTGTAGCTGTGAAATCTCATGAAAGACTGTTTGCCGGGACTTTGCTGGAAAGGAATTCCCTTTAACCTAATTAAAACAGGTTTTGTTGGGACAAGGAGTCTGCTTCATGATCTTGGGAAGCCTAGGTCAGAATAGTTTCTGCTTGAACATGTGCTGCTATTTCCAACTTCTGTCTCCTGAATCAACTTCCCAAGCCAGCCTAGTAGCAGGACAGGCTCCCTGAGCTCTTCCTTAAGAAATGTGGATTGCTTTAGACTACAATTTCTACTCCCAATTTAGAGTTCAAGTAATTTCTACATTGTTCCGTGCACTCATACAGTATATTATATTAATCAGACTCTCTTATCAAGAAACATGTATGGTTTTCAAGGTTTTTGTCACTCTGTTGAAATAAGCATATTCAGTACTATCAAAGGAAAGGCAGTTGCTTTTGCAATCTAAGCTACAGACAACTGTTTCTACAACGTGTTGAAAGCAGTTTGAAATCACCTGTCTATGGGTCATTCAGAATCTTTTTCTACTGTTGATTCTGAAAAACTAAGCCAGAGGATATAACCGGACAAAATGAAAACACGTGCATTTTCAGATGAAAAGCTTCCTTTAAATCAGCTCTCTGAAAATGGTTCTATGCCTCCAGCTTTGTTCTCTTTAGTAAAACACTATTTTACTATTTTTAGATGCAAGTGATTTTTTCCCTTCCAGTTTGTGTTGTTTTCACTATTTCATTTATTTGAACTTGCATATGCTGTACTAAGAGCCTTACAAACTTGGATATACAATAAAACCAAGTCCAATAAAAAATGTTAAAATCCAGTAGCACAAGATTTCTAAAAGGCCAGGACTCAAGGTAATACTATAAATCTTCTTCTAAATTGTAATAAGACTAATATCAACCACAGTGGCATGTTGTTCTTTATCTAGGCATTGGTGAGGGGGAATAATAAAATGCTAATCACAACATTATAATATGAACCACATAACTTAATGCTGACACTTTGGATCTGCTTCTTGGTGGATATCATAATAGCTGCCTCCTCGCTGATTTTCCATAAATTATTGTTTTTCCTGAGCTGATGCATTATGCCATTTTTCATCTTTCATTGCTTTTATTTTATTATTAACTCTCTTTTGGCTGATGGCTGTTTTTTATTGCTAGTTGTTAATTTCTGTTTTAAATAAGACTCTGAATGTTTTAACTTGTTCTATTTATATCTGATGTAAGATGCTGAAAAATCATTTTGATTGTGGTGGGGTAGATATATGTTAAATAAATGAACAACTTATCTACTTGGTCTGACATTGGGACACAAGTATGGAAAGACAGGACTTACATTGTCAAAACACAAATTTCATCATTTTTCATGGTGATTTGTGACATTTGTGAATATACAGTAGGTCTCATCATTGAGAAAAACAGACCTAGCATAAGAAAAACCTTTCTCTGGCTCATCAGCAAAGACTGGTTTGAAGTTCTCATAATTTGTAAATAGAATATGTTTCTTTAGAAGAGAAAACAAACATTGCATACAAACAGGCAACCTTATCAAACTGATTACATATGTCTTTCTGATTGCCTCATTAGACTCAAACAATAATTGATTTTGTGAGAGAACATCCTTGCCTTGATCATACATATTTATTTCTAACTTGCTTCTTTCTCCGTGCCTAACAGCAATTTGAAAAATGAAACAAGAGCTTGTTTTAATTGTCCAATAGCTTACTAACTTACTCCCCTCCTTGCCAGTTCTTTGTTTTGTATGACTTACCCGCTATTGGAATGGTGTCCAGTTCATTCTATAATGTACTTTAAATAGAGTTTTGCCTGTATCTCTTAATGTTTATTGATTCTGAGCTCTCACACTGCTTTTTTTGTTCTTGTTTTTATCAGAACAGCCATATTCTTCTATTTTCATTAACAGACAACTTTCTATTGAAGTTCTTCATGTAATACTACTGTCTTTTGGAGGTTGGATGTATCAGCCTTTGGACTTAGATCCATAACCTGCTCCCGTACCTCATACATATATGCATATTCATTCATTCATTCATTCATTCATTCATTCATTCATTCATTCATTCTGACTACATGGGTGTGCATTGCAGCCCAAAGGTGGGCAGGAGTTCTAACCCACTTCCCCTGCTAGAGATGTATGCATGTGAGAAGTCCAGGTCATTTATGTTTTTAGCCTGATGATGTCCAACTGAGTAGCGATTACCCCAGCAGAGAAGATGTGGTTCATAGTGTAAATTCAAAAAGGCAACATGACTCAAGCAATGTAACACCTCCCAAATACAAAAAGAATTGCCTTACATCAAGACAATAATACAGGGAGACAAAGAGATCTTTCATGGTGTGAAAATATTACAGACATATTTCCTGAAGTGCAAAACAGAAGTTTTGATATACGACCCACATCAAAGCTTGGATTATTATGGCAGCAAGAAATATATGTACCTAACTGCAGAACGGGAAGAGGTAAGAAAATACCTAGAATCTTCTGTTTTCTCTCAAGGTGTGAATTCCTTAATCAAAAAGTCACCACCAGGCACATTAATAAGAAAAAAAAATCATTTCTTAATTGTTTTAAGTGAGAAATATAGCAAAGAGCAAATTTCTAGTTAGGAAATCTTCAGTTATCATCAGCCCTGCCATCAGTGTCGGTGTGGGAGGCGTGAATGTTTCTTATGCCAGATTTCAACACTAGTAAAGTTTGCCTTTCTTTGAGAACAGAAGGTGAAAAAGCAGTTCTGAACCCCATCCAGGATCTGAGCATAAGAAAAGGAAAAAAGGCACTGTTGGGGAAAGAACAGCTCTTCAGTAGAGCAGATTATGATATTCTCTAATGGTGCAGGAGCAAGTCCATAAGCATTTCATGGGTAAGTGGGTAGGGCCCACAGAGCATCCTGTTCAGTATAAGATAACATTGGAGATGAGGTGGCCGAACAACCTATAGAATTTTGTGCACATGTAATCAGGCTAAGGATCGAAAGTCCAACCCCAATTCTATCCTCTTTTATTTCACTCATATTTTACTTTAGCACTCGAAGCAGGTGTTTTCGTTCCATTAGCTTTGACACATGAAAATATTTCTTTCATGGTTCCTAACCCTTCTTGATTTCGGGAACCTTTCCTGTGATAAGCTGTGAAATTGGGTTTTCTCATTTTGCCTTCCCCAAGTGCATGGAAAATCCAGACAGAATTTCATATGATGGTTGATTGCACAGTCAGCCAAATGTTTAGACTGGATTTGGCTTTTTTTTTTAGCCACCTGTCAAGTCTTTCCCAAGGACCTAGGATAGGCAGATGTTGATGTTTGATGGTGTGAAAGTTATGGTCACAGGATGTAAGCTGTTCCAAGTAAAGCTGCCTTTTGCAATTGACTGATGGTGTTGTTAAGTCTGGGGTATTCTGTGGCAGATGTTTGTATGAATTCTGAAGCCCCAGAGCACTTTAGGTCTTCATTATACTCTGTCAATCTTGTAGCCTCACCAGTTCTTTCTTGCAGGCAAATGCTATTTCTTGCAGATATTCCAATGCACCATTTTTATGCTGATGTTTGTAATCAGTCTGTCCAATCTTTTTTTTTTGCAGCAGCTCACTAATTGGTCCACTGTTTTTCAGCTTCTTTATTTGCCATCTGTTGCTATCCTCTCAATTCTGGCTTTATTCTGCAATTATTCAATTATTCTTAAATCTTAGTCTCATGCAACCAGAATTAGTCACTTTGTCTCTTTCTTCATCTTTCCTGCCTTAGCCATTGCAACATCTTCTTGTTATCTGCTTTTTCAACAGTATTTTTTGGTTATGTTCTGTCCATGTAATGCTTTACCTTGCCATGTATTTTTTCCTATTCTTTGCTTGGTTTTTCCTGTAGGCCAGTTTGTTCTCTCTGGGATTCAGTAAGCTTTTACTAGTTTCAGTGCATCTTCTTCACTATCCTTCAGATCCATGGCAGAAATACCACAAGAGAAATGAAATCAATATATGCCTAGGCAGGGGTGAAATTCTCTGAAGTCTGCTACCAAACCGTCGGGCGCATGCATGCCAAATGTGCGCTCTGTGCGCAGTGCTGAAAAAGGAGAATTAAGATGCCCTTTCTGAGTCTCCAAAGGTAAGCATGTAAGATTTCCTGCTTTCTAGAGAATATACAGCTGTGTGAAAAAGTCCTGCACACTTTACTGTTTACGGTTTACGACATTTTTTGGATAGGCCATTGATTTTATGATATTTTATGCTAACTGCTATGCAACTATTGTTAGATTTAAATAAATACTGGCAGTTTTTAAGTGAAAAGCATAAGCTTTGCAATTTGGTGCTGTTTGGATGGGGATTGTGAACTTTCTTGCATGCTTACAATGACTATGAAATAGATTAACTGATGCATACCCAGTGGCATACGTGTTGCAATTACTAAGGCCGATGCTAGTGTTTTGTTAACATTTTTATGGTTTGTGGCCCTGAAAAGGACTGTTTAGTTAACCAAACATGATTACTAATATGAAATTGGCCAGCCCTTATTGCTTATCACCAGGTAGTATTGCTTTGGCATAGACTGTATAAGCCTTTGCATTTGATCTTTGGTGACAATGTTGTGCCAGTCTGCAATAATGGATTCAATCAGCTCCTGCTTGGTCTTCGGATGCTTCTTCCTTATTTCGTACCCAAACATGGCCCACAAGTTCTCAATTGGGTCGATTCTGCTTCCGGTTGTTGAGAACGACGGACGTGTTCGTCCGCCCTGCGCTCTCTTGGTGGGCTCCCCTCGGCTTGGGGGGGGCACAGGGTGCCTTGAAGGGGCGCCCTGCCATAGGGGCTGCTCGCTGGGGGGCCCCTGGATCAGCGGCGGCCGGGGGGGCTCCAGCATTGTCCCAGGAGCTGAGAGGCAAGAGGGGGTGCGCGACGGAGCTTCTACGCTCCCACGCGCTTTCGTTTTGAGGCAGCTGAATGATCGACAATTTGAAGGCTACAGCTGAAGTGCGGTGAGATGGGAATCCTCCCCAATTCTCCTTTTGATATTTAAGTGAACGATCATCAGCTTTTTAAAAGACTTTCAATCTTCTCCTGGGAAGTGTGATTGGAGGGAGGGGGATTCCCCCCCTCAGAAAAGCGGCTTTGGATTTATCTCCTCTCTCTCGGAGGAGAGAGAGAGAGTTTTAAAAGGAATCACACTCATTATAAGCAATGGCAAAATGACTTTCTTAATGCAATTGTGAAAGAAAAGTGATGATCTGACTTCTTTAAAAATTTTGAAAACTTTTGACTTGTTGCTTCCTAATCTCTGGGGCTGGCAAAGCAAGATGGCATACTTCCTCCATCTTTATGCTCTTTGAAATTAGACTCCTCCTATGAAAATTGCTAGCATTATACTTTTGTCTCCATGACTCTCAGAAACATCTCTTGCTACATAATATCTTGGATTTGGAATAACTGAGTTAATTGACTAGACTTGAACTATATAGAAGGTCTCTATTCCTGTCTGGACTGCCTGCCCCGTGGTCTCTCTTTGTTGTGCTTTTCCATAGCTGCCATTTCTTTGTATGGACATAGATATCTCTGAGCTTTTTTTTTTTTTATGATGCCTCCGAAGAAACCACCACCTGGGAAACCAGGATCTGCCCCAGCATCTTCAACATCCAGCCCAATTGGACAGCAGTCACTAACATCGTTTCTACAACCTAAAGCCCCTGAAGAGGAATCAGTAACTCATCAGCTGCTCCAAAAGATTTTAAAAGGGCAGGATGAACTGAAAAATCAATTGAGAGAAATGAATGAACAACTCAGAGAAAATCAAAACCAAACTGCACAAAACAAACAAAGATAAGACGTTCTGGAAGAGGGGACAATTGAGATGAGCAGGGAGGTGAGGGTGGTCCAGAGAGGAAATTTAGAACTTGAGAACCACATGATAAAAATGGAATTTGAAAGGATGTCTTTTTTCCTTAGATTTCAAAACGTAATTGAGACTGACAATGAAAACTTGAAGGAGATCATGACAACAATGTTAGCTGAATATATTAAAAAAGACAAACAACAATTAGGATGGGATATTGACTTGGTTTATAGAGTTAATTCAGCTTATGTTAGAACACACAATGTTCCAAGAGAGGTTCATATTAAATTTCTTAGAAAGGATACAAGAGATGAGATTCTGGGGGCACAAAGGGGGCAAACATTAAAATATAAGGACAAGAGATAGCCATCCTGAAACAAATCCCAAAGAAAGTAAGAGATAAGAGGAAAAAATATTCACTACTAGCAAAAAAAATATTTGATAACGGATTTTGGTTCCGGTGGCTTTTGCCAGAAGGTATGTTGATTTTCTGGGAGGGCACCAGAGTTCGAATTAATACAATTATGGAGGCGGAGGCCTTCATGGAAAAAACCAAAGCTCTCCTAGACAAAGCGGACAGTACACAAGAGATGAAGGAGGGAGGGGCCGAGGCTTTGCTGGCAGGCGGGGGGTAGGAGGCAACAATGAGAAATGAGAAAACTCAGATCACAAAAGTAAGTTAGAAAAAACATTGCAATTGCTGATACAATGAATCCTTTTGTTAGATACAAAGTAAATGATTGAAATTATTGAAAGATATAATGTAAAAATAAGCTGTCAAGATCTAGTTAAGCAATAACATTTTGTTTATCATTTTGTAAAAGTTATGAGACTTGGGGGGAATACCATTTCCTGCACGATGTAGCTGTCAAAATTTGTACCCATATCTATTACCCCTTTCCTTAAAATTTTGTAAAACCAATAAAAAAAAAATTTCAAAAAAAAGTTCTCAATTGGGGTCCAAATCAGGGCTCTGAGCTGGCCAATCCAGGAGTCGAACACCATGCTTCTTCATCCACTGCTGGACAGACATGGCTCGATGACAAGGAGCATTGTCATCCTGGAAGTAAAAGTCCTTCCAGAGCTGAAGGAAGCATGATCTTTCCAGGACTTCAACATACTGCTTGGAATGTATGATTCCCTGCACGATTTGTATCTGACCAATACTAGAAGCAGCAATACAGCCCCAGATCATCACATGCAATGGATGCTTCACAGAGAGATGCAAGGCAATAGGGCCTAAATTCTTCAGCTGGAAATCTTCTGACATACTTATTGCACTGATTCCCAGTCACTGAAGATGACCTTGGCCCACTGTTCATTGTTCTACTTGGCATACTTCTTGGCCCATGCATGTTGACGAGAGCGGTGAGCGTCTGTGAGCAAAGGTTTATTTCAAGCCCTGCAGCCTTTGAGCTTCTGGCAAGCAATCTGTGACGCACTGTGCTTGTGCACACTTTTACATTACATGTTTCACCCTAAATTCTTGTAATCTGAGGTGAGGTGAGCTTCCTGTCAGCCATCGAAATGTGTTGCCAATGGATCTTGCCATTCTGTTGACTTTCTTGGTCTTCCAGAGGGGAGCCTGTCATCAACTGAACCAGTTATTTGGTATTTTTCAACCACTCTGCTCACTGTGGTGCGATGGCATTTCACTCTCTTGGCTATTTCTTCAGGAAGCACAATGATGCGGTGCTGCTGCTCAGTACTGGTGAAAGCAAATGCCTTCATCCTTGCCCACAACCAGAGCTAAATTAAATTTCTCAATGCTTTTCATGCCTATTTATAGCCAGAGAGTATGACAACATTGATTGGCTCATAGATTTAGCTTCTGTGCATTTTGATTGGTCAGCCAAAGCTTGCTGCTGGTTGGCTACTTTCTATCCTAACGTTCTCGAAAATTCAATTTGTGTTTGTTTTAGCACATAAACTTACTCAAAACCTTAAAAAGACTTTGGTTATATTAATAAAAATTATGCATCTCAATCCGACTACAGAAATTTTCATCGAAGTACAGTACTAATTTTGCATGGTTTCTATGAGTGAAAAGTTGATTAAGCATATAAATACAGCTTAAAACTGAAAGTGTGAAGGACTTTTCCATACAGCTGTAAATCGAGTGGCACAACTGATTGTTGCACAACTGATCATCGGAACTACCGGTTTGCCCGAATCAGTAGCATTTTTGTTTACTACTGGTTCAGGTGAACTGGTAGCATTTTTTACTACTGGTTTGGGCGAAGCATCCCAAACCAGTAACATTTCACCCCTGTGTCTAGGGATCATTCCTATTGGGACCTAAAGCGTGTGACATTGCTTCTAAATTTGTAGGCCAAAAACTAGGTCTGGACAATTTAAATATTAAATGTAACTTCAAAAGTACAGAAATATTCTGTTCCAAAAGCCTCTATAATCTCTTTAGTGAGATTTCTTCTTAAAATAAATGCATTGTTTGAGAACATTTCCCCCTTACAGGCATTTAAAATTAAACTCTTCCTCTGCCTTTTTAAGTACCTGAAATTAAACTTGAATTAGCAGTGGGTATTCACTGGAACCTTGAATAATAACTGCTATTTTTTTTTTTTGGTAGAGACGCAACTCTGTATTTCAATTTAGTCACTTCGAAAAGTTTTGATTCTGGTAGTTTATTATATTCAATGTTATAACAAAAAGGAGCAATCCAATGGACATCCTACTGAGTTTGTTTTCTTTTCTTGTGCTGAATACATTTTATGAATGGCAGCCTTGCTTGGAATTCTGCCGTCTGGATCCTGAATCCTGTAACAGGAGCATCTGCAGGATGTAGAACAAAAAGTCAAGATGGTGTGATCAATGAACGTTTAAAAAAAAATCAGATGGAGATTTGATTGCATCATCCTGCCTTTGCCTTGATGCTTTGGACCATTCCCTGTGGACACCCTTAAATTATAAGAAGGAGGAATAACCCACTTAGTCAGTGTTGCACTAAATGGGTGAAAATCATTAATTGTGTGGGATGGGTTCTCTTGCTGCCTGCTGTGTCTTCAGAAAAAAATGAACTTAGAATGTACAGAAGATGATCTTACAAGATCTTGCTTGTGCTTCCACCCCCTTATTCCACCTATTGAACTCTTTTTCTCACTTTGTCTGACTTTTCTCCCCACTTCTCAAATATGCCAATTTGTCTTTGCCAAAATATCTCTGTGATAGGAAACTGCAAATTCAAAGCTCCGATTCTGTTAATTTATCTTGTTTTTTGTTTCTTTCTCCCCTCGCTCCTTCAAAGCTCTGCTGTTGACACTCTCATCTCCTTGTCCCATTTTCACCTAGAGTTGTCCTGCAAAAGAGATGTAGGATCCCTGGGGCCCTATTTTTTTTTTTTAATGAGATGATGTCAGCCATGTATTAATGTTAATCCACCTACAGCAACCACTTTTCATTGGAATATGAAACAACTGCTTCTTAGTTTGAGGAAGATGTCCATCTCTGATCAATGTCAATGGGGCACCTGTTTAGGGTAGCCATTATCTTCCCAAGCTTTTGACACATAGCATTTGTTTCTGAAATATCACCTTATATAAAGGAGGATTAGGGCAGGTGACTGCCTGACACAGATGAATATCAAAGCCAACTTCCTATTTGTTCTGATATCTCAACAGCTTTGTTTCCAATTCCTTGCAGGATGATGGGGCAGGATCTCTTTGCTATGTTTACTCTTCTTCCTACCAAAAATCTTCAGCTGGGTCAGATCCTGGAGTCGCTGGGTGAAACCCTGAGGCAAAAATGTGCTAAACTCAGCAGCAGCTCTGTGTCATTGTTCCAGTGATCATCCAACGTTCTCGCCATCATGTTCATGATACCAGAAACTGTAGGAAAACCTTTTTCAAACCAACATCTGAAGAGTGTGTGGAAGTAGTATTGATCTGTAGCTACGAACAAAAAATATATTCAAACAAGCAGTTTTATCAAACTGATACACATATCATCTTCCTATATTGGATTAAACAGTGTTTGGTTTAGGGAATGAACAGCCTCATATTTGATCTTAGTTATTTCTAATTTCCTTTTTTGAGAACAATACACTATAGAAGTTTGAACAAGAAAGCTTGTTCTAACAGGCTGTGCTCAATACTTCTTCCCTTATCTTTGAGTTCATTGTTTTGTGTGGTTTCTCTGATATTCTAATGATTTCTCACTTATTCTGCTATGTACCCCAAATATGGATTTGGTTATGTTTGCAAATGTTTACTGATTCTCAAATTAGCAACATATCTGTGGTAGAATCTATAAAAGTTACCCTTAGGATTTAAGAATGTGCAACAGACTATGTGATAATAATTGATTCTGCAAAAAATTTGAAATTAACTGTATAAGTGTTTAAACACTACAGTGACAAATTTGAAATAAGCTCAGAAAGCCAGACACAGACAGTACAACTGTTTTAACATAGAAGTGATGTGATTTCCTGGAAGCATCAACCATTCCATCCTATGTGCCATATTCTAGGACAATTACAAACATCCATTTGACAAAGATGCATGAGAATAATGCAAGCTGGAAGTAACCAGTACATATATAACCAGAAGTAAGAATCAATGCATTTGTTTTATTAGCTGTAATAGCTATAAACACCCCTTATTCCAGTTTGGTTGTGAAATAGGAAGTACCCTTGTCAGCATCTATCCCAAACACATGCTTGCAGAATCAACATTTTGTTTAAATTATTCTCTTATATATGCATACCTTTGAACTCATAAATATAACTTCTAACATTGAACAGAGAAGAAATGTGGCTGATTATCCCAACATACTGGTGCCAATTATCTATTTCATATTATTCGCTTTATATAAGTATAAAAGAGATGGGGTACAAGATGAAACATTGCAGATTCTCCAGGACAATGATCAAGGACGAAGAAGAAATTCCACAAATGCTGGTAGTTTCCATAGAAATAGCAAAATCACTGCAAAATGATGAAGCACTCACAATTCCATTATTTGAAATAATGCTGTGATCAGTGATATCAAAAGCCATTGAGAAATCCAAGAGTATCAACAGGTTAACATGTCTTCTAGTTGTCTCCCTATACAGACCATTTATCAGTGTAACCAAAACTTGGTCTAAACAAATACAGATAGCTATGTTCTTTTAATTGTTCATGGAGGTGCAATATTACTTTTTACTTTACCAGCATGGTAAATGTTGGTATCTGAAATGTTGGAGATCCTCTGAATGCAGTCTAAGCTGCATTCAGAAAACAGTTTCTGAGCCTCAACACTATCCCACTCAAACAGGTGAGAAACTGAATATTAATAGTTACAGAAATCGTTGGCAGAATAGATTTTCATGGGATCCTAACATAGCAAGTTGAGGAGGGATTTAACAAGAAAGAAGTGGTGTGAACCAGTGGTGGGATTCAATATTTTTTACTACCGGTTCTATGGGCGTGGTTTGGTGGGTGTGGCATGGCTTAGTGGGCATGGCTTGGTGCATGTGGCAGGGGAAGGATACTGTAAAATCTCCATTCCCACTTCACTCCAGGGGAAGGGTACTGTAAAATCTCCATTCCCACTTCACTCCAGGGGAAGGATATTGTAAAATCTCCATTTCCTCCTGATCAGCTGGAACTCAGGAGGCAGAGAATAGATGGGGTGGGGCCAGTCAGAGGTGGTATTTACCAGTTCTCCGAACTACTCAAAATTTCCACTACCGGTTCTCCGGAACTGGTCAGAACCTATTGAATACTACGTCTAGTGTGAACAAATAACAGAACCATACCTACTTCTTCAAGAGATAAGCAGTGAAACTAATTCAGATAAATCATTACTAAGCAGTGCAGTGGACAACTCAGGTTCTGTACTGGTATCAACCCTAATATAAATCTGCAGAGAATCGGGGAGTAGATCTTGAGGGAAATAGGCAAGAATTATTATTTAAGTAAAGAAGGCTAAAACATTAAGTCACAGGAAACAAGATGGTATTCAGAAGGCAAGTTCCTCCTTGATTCATTGAGACATAAGAGGGAAGAGAAACAGAGAGGTATTTCTTGTAGACTTGCTTGCATGTTTGGATTCATTGTTTTACTATATTTGAATTTGCAGTTTATCATCAATTCTGGCCAGATGGCCAGATATTCTGAATAAATCATGCTTCCTTCAATTATTACAAGTATACAACTCTTGGGACAGTTAAGCACTCCTCCCTAACCATGACACTCTCACTTTCATGCTTAACATTTGGCTCAAAATGTTTAATTTTTGACACAACTGTCAAAAAAATTGTCAGAAGATTGAAGGTTCATCCATATCTTCCTGGCAAAACTGAGATAAACATTAACATTCTTCTTAGTGAGCCATGGCTTTCTTTTTGCTACTCTATGAATTCCACTGTTACCTACGCTTTTCTCAGTGACTTTAATAAACATTGACTTTAGGTGACAACAGTCAGTGGATCCTTGGATCTTATCCTGGGGTTCTTTGTAACTTCTTGGACATTTTTATGCTATCTTCTTAAAGTGATTTTGAGAGACTGCCCCTCTGGGAAGATTCACCATTGTCCCAAATCTTGACCATTTCAAAGTTAGGTTTCTGAGTGTGGCTTGCTAAAAGCCCAGAGCTTTAGTCTTTTTCAATCTAATAGGCACCAATGAGTTTTGCAAAGCTCTTCAGATATTTATTTTAGCTGGGCTTGTGTGTTGAAAGTGCCACAAGATAAAAGAATCCAACATTTAAGAAATGTATATAAGGCAAAGCTGACCCAAATTAGTCATGCACCAAACTTGCTGTCAATTATTCCTCTGAATTTGATGATAGTACCTAGCTGACTTCAGTCAATTTCAAAAAGCTAAGTAGAAACAAACCTATATAGTGCCATGTTTCCCCAAAAATAAGACAGTCTTATTTTCTTTTGACCCCCGAAATAAGCATTTGGCCTTATTTTCGGGAAGGTGTTATTATTTTTGAGATGCAGGACATGGCAAGTGTGGTCACCTCATGCCTGCTGCTGTGTTGCAATATTTTCAGGGACGGCTTATTTTGGGGAGGGAGGGCTTATTTTAGTGCATGCACTCAAAAGCCCAACTGGGCTTATTATCCGGGGATGTCTTATTTTCAGGGAAACAGGGTACTTGGATAAGATTTCACTAAGAACTCCTAGAGTCATGGGCTAGAATGGAAGGTAGAAAAAAGAAAAAAAAACTTTCTTTGAAGAAGAAAAATAGGGAACTATGTCTATACTTTTACCAAGAAAATGTCATGTCCGTGTCCATGTAGATATCAGGAGTGAAGTTCAGGGTAAAAGGAAACTTTCATATCCCACTGCAAAGTTGGTGGCTGACCATATTTCCCATGTGAGAAAAAAAATAATGAAAGTAATTCTCTTGTGAGAATTTTCTGTTGGGAGTTAATTAAGGGATTAGGAAGCCAGCAAGATTGCAGACTGTTAAAAGATGATTTTGTAGTGAAACTCAGGCATACCTATTGACTGTCTTGTCAGCATAACCCCCATACTGCCAGGAACAGTTCCCTCCCCAAATAATCTTTCCCATTGGAATGAGAATTGTTTAAAATGAAGAATAGATTGTGATACACCATTTAAAGGGATCACATATCTTGAAGCAAAGGTGACTGAAAAGGAGATTGTTACATACCTGTTATTCTGATTCACAATATCATTACCATTAACCTATTTGGGGGCAACTATTCATCTCCAACTATTCTTCAGCCATTTCTTTTCATTAAAGAAATACCCATTAGCTGTTCTGAGCCATTGTCTAATAATCTGCTTTACAGCAGTTTAACTGGTGGCCCAACATACAATATTATACACCAATGCTTCCCAAACCAGTGGAAATTACCCAAAGTTAGGTAAAAGTGTTTTTTCTTTGGGTAACCACACACAAAGCCAATCACAACAGGGATATTTAAACTGACTTAAAAGTAGTTTACCTACTTGGAGTAAAAAGGACTTTCTGATTAGTGATTTTGGGTAATGAAGGAAAAAGTTTGGGAAGCAGTACCATACCCAGAATCAAGTAGAATTAAAAAGCCTATGTAAATACCGATTACTATGGGAAATGCTTGTAGGAGTTCATCTTGCAGAAGAAACTATCTCTGCTAAGTGTATGCATAATTGTGTGTGGTATCTTTGCTTCTTTTAATGAATAATTGAATGCTCATTTTTTAAGAACTTCACTATGTGGGGTGTTGTTTTAGCCAACTGATTACAAATGTACATATAATAAATATAATTTTCCTTGTATGGTATGCTTTGCACAGATTTAAAATGTATGCTTATAAATCAACTCAGTTGCTAGTCCATGAATTTCAGAAAACTAAATAAGAAACTGATGAGTAACAAAGTGACAACAGTTTGCGAGGTTTGAATACGAAACAGAAAACAAAGCAAAGCCTTTTGTATTTTTGTATTGGGAATTTGAGCTCAGTTCTGTGTTGAGTTCAAATATTTTGCTCTCAATATTTGTTCAAGATTGCAATTATCTCTTATTTATACTTAGAAACATATCATCCTCAAATAAAGTATATTAAAAGTTCTAGGAAGCCCTCAAAGCCCTAACTTGGTGGATGAAGGCCTAGTTTGTATTCCAAAAAATCCTAGATTCAGTTCTAGAATTG
Source organism: Natrix helvetica (assembly GCF_964273705.1). NCBI lineage: Eukaryota > Metazoa > Chordata > Lepidosauria > Squamata > Natricidae > Natrix > Natrix helvetica. The sequence goes on from NC_138552.1 coordinate 63,090,407, forward strand.
GTTTCTCCAGGTATGATGGAGAATGATTACTCTGTCTAGTACCAGAGTTATGGTAAAATAGCAATCTTCAATGCAAGTCAAAAGAATATCTCAAGGTACAGGTCATACAATCTTTAGTTATTGTTGAGATCACAGTAATCTTCCACAGCTGGGCAGCCTTCCCTACCTGATGTTTTCTATATATTTTGGACAACAACTCTCACAATGAGGGGTCCTTGCTGGTCCCTAAGCTTGGTTGTTTCCTTGTAGACATTTCATTAACCAAACTAAGTAATTAGGACTGATGATGTTACCTAGTTTGGTAATAAAATGTGTGCAAGAAAACAACCAAGCTCAGGGAACACCAAGAATTCCTCATTTCAACCCTGAGCTGCAAATATTTTCCATAATTGGTAACTTTCACAATACCCAGCCAACCTGACACTTTGTGATGATTCACTTCTGTTTGTTGGCTTATTCAATTTGTTGAAGTCATTGCCCTTTCCATTCATTCATGTGAGTCCAATTAGAGTAGCTCCATCTTGCTACTGTTTCTTGCTCAACATAAGGACATATGAAAATGAAGAGATGAGATAGACAGAAAAGCCCAAGGGCAATATATAAAGACAGTTTCTATCTTTTCATATTCTGATAATTTTTGAAAAAATATATAATTTAAAAATTGTTTTATGATGCTGATGGTATTTTTCAATGTCTTTAACAGTTGCAGTTCATTGTTAAAACTGTCCTAGTCTAATATTTTTTTTAATGAATGCTTCAGGAAGGAGAAGAGAAATTGATCTTTAAAGACCAATCCTCCATCCCCAGAATTTGCCATTAAAACATTGTTTGAAGTGGGTTTGGTAACTGGGAGATCTTCAAAAGGGTCAGCTCTTTGGTGTTAAAAGAGGAGTTACAAATGCTAAACTTGTGTATGGTAGTGTCCAGTGGTGGGATTCAATTTTTTTTACTACCGGTTCTACGGGCGTGGCATGCCTTCGTGGGTGTGGCAGGAGAAGGATACGGTAAAATCTCCATTCCCTCCCAACTCCAGGGGAAGGATACTGTAAAATCCCCATTTCCTCCTGATCAGCTGGGACTCAGGAGGCAGAGAATAGATGGTGAAGGGACCAGTCAGAAGTGGTATTTACCGGTTCTCCGAAGTACTCAAAATTTCTGCTACCGGTTCTCCAGGACTGGTCAGAACCTGCTGAATATCACATCTGGTAGTGTCCTTCCATTGACTGAATGCCATTGTTCCAGCAGAGGCTTCTCCTGGGAGATCTTTTTTCTGGGGATCTGTTCTTACAGTTACCTCTGTTAGCTCTCATGCAATTCTGAAAGATGACCCAAATCAAAATTAGGACTATGTGAAGATTTGATTTGAAGGTTTCATTCAAAGGTATTCAGTTGAACTGGTTTTTTGAACTGAATCACTGAGCTGATTTGCTGCACTGAGTTGAAACAGGTGCTTTCACTTCCGCTGTCTTCATGCACTCTGAAATTTGACTCCACCCATGGAAACTGCTGGCATTTTGTCTTTGTCTCCATGACACTCAGAGATATTTCTTGATATACTATATTCTGGACTTGGAACAATGGATTTTATTGTCTGGATTTGAACTATAGAAAAGGTCTTTATTTGCCTGGACTGCCTGCCTCATGATCTCTCTTCGCTATCCACTTTTACAGTTGCCTTCTCACTGTATTGACACAGACATCTCTGAGCTCTCTTTATCAAAATGGCACTGAAAAGAGCACCACCTGGGAAACCAGGCTTTGCTGGTTCTGCTCCAACATCCTCAATGTCCAGCCCCAGCGGGCAACAGACATTAACATCTCTGTTACAGCCCAAGGCCCCGGAGGACAACTTAACCCAACAGATGCTCCAAAAGATCTTAAAGGGGCAGGAGGAATTGAAGAATCAACTGAAAGAAATGAACGAACAGCTCAGAGAAAATCAAAACCGAACAGCTCAAAAGACGCAAAGACTGGAAGTTTTGGAGGACGGGATGGCCGAGATGAGGGGGGAGGTGAGGGGGGAGGAGAGGAAACCAAGAACTTGAGAACCATCAGATAAAAATGGAATTTGAAAGGATGTCTTTTTTCCTTAGATTTCAAAATGTAATTGAGGCTGATGATGAAGATCTGACAAAACTATTGGCTGAATATATTAAAAAATACAGACAACAGTTGGGATGGGATATTGACCTGGTCTATAGAGTCAATTCAGCTTACGCTAGAACACACAATGTTCCAAGGGAGGTTCACATTAAATTTCTTAGAAAGACGACAAGAGATGAGATTCTGAGTGCACAAAGGGGGCAAGTGTTAAAATACAAGGATAGAGAGATAGTCATCCTGAAACAAATCCCAAAGAAAGTCAGAGATAAAAGAAAAAAAATATTTGCTTTTAGCGAAGAAACTATACCAGAAAGGGGTTTGGTTTCTGTGGCTTCTGCCAGAAGGTATGCTGATATTCTGGGAGGACACTAGAGTTAGAATTAATACAACTATGGAGGCCGAGGCCTTCATGGAAAAAAACAAAGTGCTCCTAGACAAAACTGATGATACCACATGGGATACACAAGACACGGGAGGTGCCGGAGCCTTGCTGGTGGGGGAAGAAGAGGCAACACTGAGAAAACTTAGACCACAAAAGTGAATTAGAAAAATAATGCAATTGCTAATACAGGGAATTTTTTCTGTTTGATATAAAATAGATTGAAATCACTTGAAGATATAAGGTAAAAATATGCTGTCAAAATATTACTAAGTAGTAATTATTTAATGTATCAATAAGTGAAAATTATGAGAATTGGGGGGAGTGCCATTTCCTGCATAATGTAGCTGTCAAAATTTGTAACTTTATCCATTATCCCCTTTCCTGAAACTTTTTGTAAAACTAATAAAAATTTCTGTTTAAAAAAAAAGAAACAGGTGCTTTTGAATCAATTTGATGTATGTCTTGTTGTTCAGTAATTCAGTGATTTCAATCCTTTATGACCCAATGGATAGTGCTCCACCAAATTGTCCATCTGTCAGTAACTGTTTTGTTTTTGAGTTATTGTAAGCTGATGCTACATCACTTTGTCTTCTACATACCTCTTTTTTGATTGCTTTCAAAAAAATATCTAAATACCATCCAAATATTTAGGTTTTACTCCATTATTAGATCTTCTAGTGACTAGTCTGTCTTACTTCTTCTGGTATTACATTATTTATTTTTCTTGTGACCAAGGAATTCTCAACCATTTTCATGCTACAATTTTTAGGCCCTCAATTTTTCTTTGTTTAGACTTTCTAGTGATTCTGGTTACACAAACATGAGTAAAACTGGAAATAAACATAGCCTTTGCTGTCAGTGTGATATTTCTATATTTATAAATTTTTGCTTACAGTTCTCACTGTGTTTCTTACAAGAAGATATTTCATGGCTAAGCTCACCATGGAAAGATAAAGCTTCTTCTCCACATCTTCGCCCTGCCTTAGCATTATTTATTGATGTGTCCTTCTTTGTCTGTTGTTTCCTCACATTAACTGATAGTGAAGACATGGTACCACCTTCAATTCAGTTTTTAAGACTAATAGCTCTTAATAGATATATTCGCTATGAATTTATGAAGTCCTGGTCAAAAGATAGTAACTTTCATATACTGTGAGAAGCATTTTCATTTGTCTGTTTTAATTCTCTTTCTAATAGTTCCACTGGATGACTTCTGGTCCTCCACTTTCACCCTGCCATGTTGGTCCTTATCAATTTGTATATGAAATTGGGGAGGGGGTGCTTCAAGGTGTTATCTCATGCTTACTTAAATTGAACAGTGTTTGTCCAATAAATGATTGTTTCCTCAGCCCGAACAATTCTTCTGGAGCTCTTAACAATCAAAATTAAATTTTACTTTTTGGAATTATTTAATACCATGTACAAAACTGGTGAGTGCATTGCTTACCCTTAAGTCATTATAACTTAGAAATAAGTGCGAAGACACCAATCCAAACAAAGATCCTTGAGGGACCTGACCTCTTACTTCTCCCCAGTTATTAATGTATCATTTATTCCTATTCTTTGCTTTCTATTTGCAACCAGTGAGATATCCTTAAAATGACAGGTCTTCTTATCTCATTATTGCTAAGTTTACTCAAGAGCCTTTCATGAGGAAACTTCATCAAGTCTTTTTTTAAAATCAAGTATACAATGTCAACAGGCTCACCTTCATTCAAGTCTCTGTTGACACTTTAAAAGTGTGGTGAGACAGGATTACTCCTTGTTGGATCCTTGCTGATTGTTCTTCAACAAGGCTTGCTCCTCTGCTTTGGGTTGGACATTTACATCATGTTTTAAAGTAAATGCCAAGGCACTGACATAAGTTTTGAAGCAGTGAATTCCCGTTGACTATCTGAAATGTATTATCTCTCCACATTTTTGAGGTTTTCTTTCTCTGTAGAAGCTTCTTAATGGAGATGCTAATGCCTTGGTGGTTAAAAAAAAGACAGTATTACAGGAATTGTGTATGCACTTGCTACCTTGTTGAAATGTTCTATTCAGTTATGTAAAATGCAATAGTCTCATTGTCTTTTGACAGTATTAACAGAATGGGAAGGGAACTTGGAGGTCTTCTAATCCAATCCCCTGTACAAGCAGGAGACCATTCCAGATAAGTGGCTGTCCTGTGTCTTCTTAAAGACTTCTAGTGATGGAGCACCCACAACTTTTGAAGACAAACCATTCCACTGGTTAGTTGTTCTCACTGTTAGGAAGTTTCTTGTTAGTTCTAGGTTGCTTCTCTCCCTGATTAGGTTCCATCCATTGTTGCATCTGACCTTTCTACATTGTATATGCAGGTATATTGCGATGATTAAAAGAAATAATAATTGAAGAGTTTGGAAGATAAAGCACTTGGTGATATTGATTTGTTCAGATAAAGAAAGACATTACAATCAAGCAAGCCTAATGTTTTCTTCTTGCATGTGCATATCAACTTGTTTTTACTTTAAACAAGTAGAAGGGAATAGAGATAGTAGTCACAAACATTGATTTTTTTTTACAAAACCCCCCACAGATTAAGCAATGTGAAATTGACTTTGTTTCATCAAACTACAGCATTAGCAGATGAAGCAACTCTAACTGTAAATTTTTAACAAAGCATTTGACACTATTCTCCATCTTATATGGACTCATTAATTCAAATTGATTTGGAAAAAACCTGTGTCGCATGAAAAATTAGTTTGGCAAGCACATGAACAAAGGGCTGTTAGTATTAAATTTGTGTACAATTGTGTCACCAGACTTGCAAGAAGGAAGGAAAGGAGTTCTGGATTTCTAAGTGTTAACCCAGTACTTTGTTTAATACAGATGCATCAATTTGAATTCCTATAGACAGTTTTAATACAGTGCATTCCCTAACATTATTGTACTCTAGGATATCAAGATATGAATCTTATAATGTTCAATGTTTGCAGAAACATAAAGCTACTGCTTCTTCCATAGAGAAATACTCATTCTGAATTGCACAAACAGAAAAAGAGAAGCAACACATATGAGTAGCAGAAAGTCAAGAAAGTATATGTATTTTATTTGATGAGTCAAAATTATTTGCTACATTATTATTGTAAAGAAACTATTTTTACATCTTTCTTCGGTAGTTGTAAAAACATGGGTAGGAAGAGAGGGCATATCTTACAAACATGCTATTGTCAAGGTTGGACGAGAATGTTATCAAGAACATTTTAAAATGATCTCTCTCCTGGGTTATAAAAAATATATTTAATACACTTTTTTCAAAGGAAGAAATCCCTGAATTATAAGGGAACTATAATAGATCACCCAGCCATGATTGCAGATATTGTTTTCAAAAATTGCACTATAATCCTCTTTAATAGCACCATCAGTAGCACCAGAGTTCAGTAAGTACTCTGAATGCTCTCAAATAAGATTTGTATCTTGTTCAGGAGATGTACTTTAGTCTTTGATTAACCCATATTATTAACTTAAATGGCCCCTGTTTACAGTTATACCAATTACCGTCAAGAGTCATTACTTGATATGAACAACGCTGTTTACACTTTTTTTTGCTAACAATAGTAGACAATCAGGTTTTATCTGTGTGCATTTGTTCGTGCTGTCCCTCTTGCAAAAAGATCAGAGTTTTAGCAATACAAACACAAAATCCCTTTTATTAATTTTGAATGTTTACATTACCAGGTATTTTTGTGTACATTGCCAGTTATTTTAAGAGGTAGCAAAATTAGTAGTTGCTGGCATTATTTATTATTCTGCTCAGAAACATGGGGCAACTTGCATTCCAATAAGGCATATTTTGATATTGTAACAACGACAAATGTAGACACTTCACCAGCCCTTATCTTTATTAAATTTAATATCACACAATGAATTGCCCTTTCAGCTATTAATGTGGATAATAAATACCCTGGGCTACTCAAACATTAGTTAGATTTGAGTCACATGAACACTAGTAACATTCTTGGCTGGCAAATGATAGATAACATTGGATTATACAATATGAGTACCAATATGGTTTAATGGTTAAGGCACCAGGCTAGAAAGCAAAAGACCGTGAGTTCAAATCCCATCTTACCCATGAAAGTCAGCTGAGTGACTTTGGACAAGTCATTCTCTCTGAGGCCAATCCACCTCACAGGGGAGTTGTTGTGAGGATAATAGGAAGAAGAAGATATGCTGGATGTGTTTGCTGCCTTGAGTTATCTGTAAAAATAATTAAGATGGGATAAAAATAAATAAATAATCACTCGTAATATTCTTATGATATTTATAACATGCCAGCACTGCTTTCCCACTGCCTGGGAATCACTTGTTTTTTGTTTTATCACAAACTCTCCATGTTTTCTGATATCTGAAAACTAGGGTAAAATGATGATAATAAGATATGCCCAACATTCCCCATGGCAATTCAGGAATGCCATATGATTTCAGTCTGTTTTTCATTTCTACAGAACACATACCAGAGAGCTGACAATTTCTTTTTCAATATTAGTAGACATACAAATCAAGATTTTATTTCTCTTGCTTTGGCCTTAGTCTGTTCTTTGATATAGAATCTCTCAAGTATTACAACTCTTGTAATGTGTTGACACTCTTATTAAGTGTTTATTCTCAAATGACTTATGCCATTCATTTCTGGGAAGGGCTGGGTAGCTCTACATCATATATCAGCTAGCTGCATTAAGTTACCTGGCATTACTTTAAGAAGATATACAATCTTTGCAAGAGTATGTGTTACAAATGTACAAGGACACCATCAATAGTCTTCTGAAAATTGTTTGCAGAAATGTATCATTAATGTAAACTAAATGGGTAAAGGTTAAGACAGCTTCAAGTCAAGCTTGATCGAGATGACTATATGACACAACCATGTAGCTTTCTTAACAACAGTTGGTAAGTGGTTTGCTCTTCTCTCTTCCAGGATCCCTTTGACTCCTTGAACAAGCTCATAACCTTGATATTAGTTTTTCATTCAAGTACTAGTCAGGTTGAACCCTGCTTTAATTTCCAATAGAAGATTGATCAGGTATCACCATATGTTGAGACTCTGATGTTAAACACATCTTCTAAATGCATTCTGATTGAATTGCTATCATTGTCAATAGCCTTGCAATTGACCCTTTCTCTCCCTCTCTGCAATTCTGGTCTAATACATTGAGAGATCTATAAGCATAAGAATTTGGTTTATTCTCCTAAAGAAAGCATATTTCAAAACCATTCTTTGACACTTCCTTTCTGGACTTTCTGCTGTAATAATCATATTATCCACCCTTTTTATTTAAGTAATTTTTGTAACAAAATAGTTGGAAAAACTTCACTGAGGATGAAGTCAAACAATGAAAATGATATATTCTCTAGGGTGGATTAAATGAACGTATTAATGATGACAATTTTATTTATTTATGAAATTTATATGCTGCCCACCTTGCAGTCAAGCTACTCAAATTCTAAGATTCCTCTAATTTTGCTTCTCATTTTCATCCAGAATATAAAAATGTGCATGACTGCCAGATAGCTTTTCCACTGAAGCAGTGATATATTGCTGTCTATATACTGCTTTGTTTGAATAATGCAAGTTCAAAGATATTCTCAGCTTCCTGTTTGTCTTCTTATAACTAGACTACTCATCCAATTAATTGTTCTTGCATCAAAGACTCATCTATGTTTACAATGTTAACAAATCAAATCAAAAGCTTCATGTGCTGCTCTTCCCAAAATGGGAATAGAAGAAATATCTAATATCTGTTATATAAAATGGTGATGGATAGTTCTCCCCAAGGCTTAGCATTTCAACAGCAATTTATATGCCTCAGTGCTAAAACTCGTGGGTCTGTAATCTTTAATAGCAATAGCACTTAGACTTATATACCACTTCATAGTGCTTTACAGTCCTCTCTAAATGGTTTATATAGTCAGCATATTGTCCCCAACAGTCTGGGTCCTTACTGACCTTAGAAGGATAGAAAGTTGAGTCAATCTTGAGCCTGGTGAAATTCAAACTGCCAAATTGCAGTCAGCTGGCAGTCAGCAGAAGTAGCCTGCAGTACTGCATTCTTTTTTTAAAATAATTTTTTTTTATTTTTAATTTGTGTTATTTGTTATTTGTGAAATTAAAACTAGAAACCAATTTTATAAGGGCATATCATATAATGAAATTATAGGAAACAGCCCAGAATTATGGGAGTGTTATCAGGTAGGAAAGGTAGTATAATTTTCTTTTTTAAAAAAATAATAAATTTTTTTCAAAACAAACACAACACATCCTTCTTTACATACTGTAGAAAGAGTATCAGTTGGTTACAAAAAGGCTTTCGTGCATCTCTTCCACAGTCATCAACCATAATTCATATTAACTCAAGTATTTTAACTCAGATATTTATATATGTTACCATCATCATACCTCCATTTTCATTTGACTATAATTGTTTAAACGTCCTTCATCATAGAATATACCAAGATTCAATACATAACCACATACTGGCATTTCATTTACTATTTCTAAAATCCTCCAATAACACTGAATCCTTATGTCCTATTCTAGCTAAACATCCATAATATTTAATAACAAAGTTTTCTAATCCTCCTGTCCAAATCACTGTTTACAATTTACATCCAGTTTCCTTATGTTGTACCCATACCTGTATATACGTTGTTATCATTATCCCTCCTTTATTTGACTATATCCTGTATCATAACATTTTCCCCCTAATAATCAAGACTTAACTGTATCTAATTTAGTTCTTTTTTATTAACTATATATAATCCAAAAGGATTTCTAATCTTCCTTTCATGGATACCATTCAATATTAATATCCCATTATTACTTATCATAACACTACACATTGTATACATTATTATCATTATCAATTATTTATTTAACTATATCTATTGTCACTAAATTTCACTAAGTTTAACTAGTTTTAAATTATACTCTTCCATCTATCAACCTGTATCTTTCCAGTAGCAAAACAGCCTCATATCTTCTGCCATTTGTGGTGTTAGTCCTCTAATCATCTCTTTAATCAACTTTGTATGGACTCCTCTTAGCAACTCTTTGCTTATAAAATCTCTCATGTAATTTCGATGCCCTTCTTCTGTTTCCTTAATCAGCTTATCTTTGATTGTCGGTAGTGTTATCAATGATATTGCTAATAAAATTTCTCTCTTTAAATCCATAAATTCTTTTGTTTCTTCTTCTTCTGTATCTTGCCATCTGGGGTAGATTTCCCCTCCATTTAATTCCTCTTTCGGTATGCCACTCTTTCCATTTTCAGAGACAAACCAATCACCATAAATATCAGCAATTTTAATTTCTTTATATTCATTTTCCTCTTTGATTTTTAGGATTTTAACCACCACTTTTTCCACTTGATAAACATCTCCAACTTCTTCATCATATTTTGCTGTTAGATGCGCTGAGTCTTCAACTTCTTCTCTATCCTCTCATGTGTGTTTGATAATTTCTGTATTTCTGAGAATATCTTTTGCAGACTTAAAATTTCTTTCTGCCGTTGAAATTGGGCCATTAACTTCAGCTAACAAACACTGCTGCTCTAGCTTGGAAGGTTTTAACAAGATTAATCATAGATTCTCAATAACGTTTTATTTTCACTTTTCTCTGGTTAAAGATATACTTCAAAGGGACATCTGTATGCTTTTCTTCTTATCACTCTCTATAAACAAGTAGTGAGACCTTGAAGAGCCAAGCCAGGATAATCAGTGAGAAAACCAAGAGTGTTTCATTTCTAATACACAAACCTCCATCCTCCGAGTAGCAGTGTTATTGTTTCAATTTTCTTTGTTTTTTTGTATCTTTTTTGTATTTCAAGTTTAAAAAAAAGTCCAATTCTTGAATGAGTTAGAAGAACACCCACAGTAATGAAAGAGGAGAATTTTAGTCCATAGGTTACAAAGAATAATAAAAGAAAAAAATAGAAGAAAACTTAATCCATTCATTTTAAAAGTCTTGCATAAATTCCATCCATGAAGATAGCATTTAAAAAGTAAGATAACCCACTGTCCAAAACCATTCAAATTTAATTCTGCTGCTTATTTTTTCTGTTTTCCAATTTAAATTAATTTTAAGTTTTTTATAGGCAGTCTATTTTAAAATGGTAAAAATTCCTCACCAGCTGGAAACACTTTCTCTTTCCGTATCCTTCCGTTTTGGAGCCACCCCGACTTCAACAGCTTAATGGCTGGATTTTTTGTCGCCGGCTTGAAGAACTTCTCTTGGATCGATCAGGGACTTTGCGATGTCCCTGAGATCAGCAAGACGTATTCTTCCTGTTCACCGTCTCTGTTGGGATGGTTTAGGTCCGTTTGGACCACCCAGCGGCAAAAGTATCAATGGCGATCTCAGAACATTGAGATTGCACGTCGTCTCGTCATTACATTGGCTCCTCCTCCCTGCAGTACTGCATTCTAACCATTGCGCCACCAGGGCTAATAGTGCATCACTGGACAATTTTTTTTCCCAATCAAAGTACCTCAAAGGGGGTAACTTACAGAATGCTGGCACCCATAACTCTGAGAATTAAATTTTTGAAAGTTCTTGCCATTTTAGTTCCACTGCTCTGCTGCTGTGGTTATGTAATCATTATATAGAACCTAATACTGACAACTTCTCACAAGTCAATGGGAAATCCTGGAAAACATCCCCATTGACTTGTGAGAAAATCAATGGGAATCATGTGACTCAGGGTAGGTTCCGGCAGGCACTACTGCCGGTTTGCTTGTGGTCATGTTGCACATGCATACTTGATCATGTGTGTGCATGCACAGTGCCATAAAAACTATTTTGCGCATGCACAGAAGCAAAAAACAGGATGGCGGCGCCTACGACACCTCCCGGAGAACTGGTTTGGGGGCGTGGCAGGCCTAGGTCACTGCCGGTTCCAGTGACCCAGGCCGCCAAACTACAACCAGTTTGGAACCCCCCACTGATGTGACTGCATGTGACGGGGGGAGCGTAGTAGCAGGTTTGTACTTGCTTCTCTGTTTAGATAAGGAAGTATATCAGAAAGAAAGACACAACAGGTCACGGGTGCTCTAGTAATTTCTGAAGTCTGATTCTGAGCTCTTCCATAAAGTATAAGGTTTATATCACTTAGACATGTCTTCATGCCAGGTAATTTAAAAATAAAAAGTCTTTAGTGGTAAAACACTTGCTTTAGCAAATGTGTCGACTTTAATTTTTTCTGGACAAGTTAAGGCTATGTTTGTGAGGTGATTGGGGAGGAGATAACAAGGAAAGGCAGTTGACAGATCTCAAAAATGACAACTCAGACCAAGGGTATCTGCAGGGCATGGTCAAAAAGTCGAGCCACCACAGAGCAATGGAAGCTCTGCTCATTTGTTATGCAGGTGGAGAGAGATCGGGGAAGAAAGAGGTCAAAGTATTCAAAGACACTTTGTTGTTATTATTATTTTATAAGCAAGAGTAGGCACTTTCTATTGCATTTTCCAATATCCTGTATTTTTTCCAGATTAACATTCAAGATACTTTACTGAAATCTGTGTGGTTCTTCCTTCCTGGCCTTGAAAACTATGCAGAGATTGACATTATGCCAACATATTGAAGTGATGGAGTCCTTGTCTGCAATTCATTTGCAGTTATGTGATCCTGGAAAAAGATGGTTGTTTTCAAAAGAGGTGCACAGATCCATGTTCACTTTTTCACATGTCTTGAAATACTTCAATCCGACTGAAGCTAAAGTCTTCTATGGCCTTACTCAATATCATTTGCTTCCTCACTTATATTGTGATAAAAGCATTTGAATATATATATATATATATATATATATATATATATATATATATATATATATATATATATATATATATATATATATATATATATATATATATATATATATATATATATATATATATATATATGTATATATGTATACAATATACATTTGAATATGTATGTATGTATGTGTGTGTGTGTGTGTGTGTGTGTGTGTGTTGTGTTTGTGCTGATAAATAAATAAAGGGAGACTAGTATAGATCTATTTCAAGCTATTTAGCTTTCATCAGCTATCCATACCCTTACTGGGATTTGAACCTGGGCTGTATTACATATTAGGCAGATGTATTAGTCATTAAACCACATGCTCGCCTCCTTATCAGCTGAGCCAGGGAAATAGGTATGTATTTGTGTTACAACCCCTGGTATGCCCAAATACTCCCCCTTTCTGTCCTTCGGCTCATTACAGAAGACCATCCAGGCAGAAAACATATTTTTATTTTTAATGTTGCCTTTGCTATGTTTGGGTTGTATTTGTGCTGATAAATAAATAAAGGGAGACTAGTATAGATCTATTTCAAGCTATTTAGCTCTCATCAGCTAGCCATACTCTTACTGGGATTTGAATATACTGTTTCAGAGGTGGTATTCAGCAGGTTCTGACCAGTTCTGGAGAACCGGTAGTGGAAATTTTGAGTAGTTTGGAAAACCAGTAAATACTACCTCTGATTGGCCTCACTCCCATCTGTTTTCTGCCTCCCAAGTCCCAGCTAATTGGGAGGAAATGGGGATTTGCAGTAAGCTTCCCCTGGAGTGGGGAGGGAATGGAGATTTTACAGTATCCTTCCCCCTCGCCCACCAAGTCATGCCCACCAAGCCATGCCACGCCCACCAAGCCACGCCCACAGAATTGGTAGTAAAATCCCACCACTATACTGTTTATGTACAGTTGTTTATATTTCAAACTAAGAAAACAGGAATATGAAGATATTGTATAATAAGCATTCAGGTTTGCACAAAATATCTAATTTGGTATGATTTAGAGGTTGACTCAGCTTCTGTTCACTTAATGATTCATTAAATTGTACAGTTTGTCCAGGGGTGTCCAAACCATGGCAGATAACTTACACCTGGCTCAGGATTTCTATCTTCTTTGCCCTATTTATTGCAAATCTTCCGAAGTACAGAATGGTTCTAAAGATGACCTAGTTTCTTACAATGGGAGCTCTTGGTTTTCTCCGATTTGTTATTATATATCCTTGATTGTAATTTTTCAGATTCAGCCATCTTTATGAGAATCCTTTCACATTCTCTTTCATGGATGGGTAGCTTAAGTAGTTCCTTGAAAGGTGTTATTGTAATTATCCAGTTCCCATTATTTCAGCTGTATGGCATATACCAGTTACTTTTTCTAGAATGAAATAAAGCTCTCCCTGAACTCTTTCCTTTATTCTCTCATCTTTCATTCTAAATATAATTTCACCCCTTTCAATTTCATCGGTTCTAGAACCAAACTCCTAATAATTAGTTTCATTTTATAGCTCCCTAACAAATTGTTCAACAGTAGTTTCCTATATCAGGCTATTATTTCTTTTGAAATTATATGCAAACACATCTTTCTTACAAGATATGCAGTGTGTGTTATGAACTTCAAAAGAATCTAATCAATATGCTTTTTGGTTGTGTGTGTATGTGTATTTATGAACATCCAATTTTAAGATTAGATATGCCCACACATACAGTATTTTGTGTAGAACAAAAATTCTGTTTCCAGCATTTTCAATTTCTGGTATGATTTTACTTTTCGTGCAAGTCAATAAGAAGGCCTCATACTCATAAATGTTGCTGCTACTCTAAATCTTCCCCAGGGTAGGAATAATCCAAACTAGCTTCTGATAATAAATGATCTTACTGAAAGAAGTAAGTGTTGAAGCATCCAAGCCTTGTAAAGTGAAATATTTAGTAGGATCTGGTGGAGATAGCAAAAATTGAACAGTGAACACGGCTGAAAAAACAATATACCATTTATAGGAAGAGGAAAGCATGAGAAAGAAACTCAAAATAACTGGTCCCAAAGGTGCTTTTTCAAAAGGCATCTGGACTTCCTTTGTTTTTCCTGATGTTTTGCTTGTCATTCAAGAAGCTTCTTCAATGAATTTTAGTCTTTAAGGAAAAACAAAGGAAGTCCAATTGCCTTTTGAAAAAGCCTCTTTGGGATAACCATGACCTGGACGGCTGAGCATCTCCACAGACATTCTAAATAACTGGCTTGATTTTGTTTAGGATAACATGGAACAGAGGGATACCATGATAGGTTTTCATGGCTGATGTTAGACCTTCGAGATAGGAATGTTGAGAAACAGGCATGTCAAGAAACAGACATGTTGTTTGTAATTTTAGGGTAGAAGAATAGAATCATAACTTTCCTTCTGACTCAAGTTATATCAAACAATAGTAAGGTGGGAACTAGAGTTCCTCCATTTTCTTCATTCTCAGGACTATGCCATTTTGTCTTAAAGTCTCCTGCTCATTTCTCTCTCATGCCAAATGCCAGGTATGAATTCCTTCACATGCCACTCTTCAGTCATTCCTCCTCTCTTCATTAGGTTCTTGTTACCTGAAGTCCCCCCCCCCCCTATATCTGTCACCTCCCCTCTTTTCTGTTTCTGACACTACCTTATTGTCAGATTTCAGGACAGGTACAACTACACATTTCTGTTCCTCCAGAAACACAAGTGCTTATTCAGAAATTATGTAACCGCAGACACTTCAAGGACTCAATACTGCTAGATAAGCTGCTTTAGTGCAGACAGTAAGGAAATGATATCTATGCAGAAGCTCTGCCTGATGCAGAACACAGAGATCAAGCCCTTCATATAGATTTGTCTGCTCCAAGGTTTTACATCTTTGGACTTTCCTTCCGCTTTTTTCAGTCCAATAGATACATCATTTTCTTTTCCCACCAGCCTTGAGACTGTAATGGACCCATTCTTTTTGTACACACTTCTTCTCTAGTCTGAAATGCTTTACTTTCTGCTCTGCCAATTTTAGCCCCTGAATTCAGCCCTTTGGGACTCTCTTCAGAGACATGCTTGACAATGAAGTATTATTATTATGGGTGGTTGTACAGTCAGCCAGATGCTTATACTCAATTTGGTATTTCTCAAGGACTTGGGATAAGCAAATATTGATTAATAATATCAAATGGATCATCACTGGATGTAACATGTTCCAAGTAATGCTAACTTCTACAATTGACTGATTTTGTCATTGCCAATGATGTTGAAGTGGTACTCCACATGTACCCAAGGCACCTGTTACTATTGGTTCTATCTTTGCTTTCTTTTGTCATAATCATTCGACTTCTATTTGCAGATTTATATACTTTGTTATTTTCTCCAGTTCTTTCTTTTCTACTCTGTTGTCTCCAGGCACTGCCATATTCACTATCCAAACTTCTTTGACTTTCTGATCAACAATTGGTAAGTCTGGAGTATTGTGTGGCAGACATTTGTCTGTTTGGATTTTAAAGTCCCAGAGCATTTCATTTTCTTCATTTTCTATTATTTTGTCTATTTTGTGATACCGTAAGTTCTTTCCTGCACGTAATGAATAGTTCTCAGCAGATATACCAATCACTATTTCCTCATAAATTTATGAGGAAAGGTTTTGTTTATTTTTTTCTGGGTGGATGGTAAACATAAATGAATATGCTCTTAACAAAGTGAAGCCATGAGCCAGAGAGACCCAAGTATGATCTCTAGACTCAGGCACCAAGACTCTGGTGACAATTAACTATAATAAACCGTTTTAGCATGCAGTAGAAAGTCCTCCCTGGTATAACAATTTATTGCTTTATACAGATTTCGGATGGCTTCTTGACCTGGTCATCTAAAGACAAGAGTGAGTCTGAGGCCTGCTTTTACAGTGGAAAATTGTGTTCTGCATACACCTTGTTGTCAGATGAGGCACTGTGTGAAGTGGGCTCCTTAAGGAAATCTATCAATAAAGACAGCAGAGTCTATACAACTATTGGCCTTAAGTAGGAAAGCTCTGTGATCCAACACAAGTTTATCAGAGCCTATTAGTGAAACTCAACCTCTTCTGGGCTGGATTCAAAAGATGGCAAAAATTGATTTGGTACATGCACATGTGCATGAGTGCACATACGCACAAAGATTCATGTCCCAAAAGAATGTGATTGTATGAACTGGCACTTTGCTGGAAATCTCTATGATAGTTAGCAGAAAGGAACAGGAATGGGAATCTCTGATTCTATGTTACCTATATTTTCTTTTGGGTTTAAGGAATGTTTGCAACTCTAATCTGGGCTGCAAAGATAACAACCTCTGTTTTTCCTTTGCTGAGGTCTGGCACAGATCGGTTATTTTATTTCACCTGTAGATTTCTTCAAGTTCCACCAAAATAAAAGATTCTTAGAGCAGGGCCAGGAGTGGTACAGGGGGATTTCATTCTTGCCTATGTGAGCAGGAACATATCTTGGAGAAAATGTTAATTTTGCATTTGAGAAGCCTGGTAGAAAGATGCTGGAAGGAATAAAGGTGTGTGTCTCCTAGGATAATGTTGCAGGATCCAATCTGGGTTGGTCTCCAGGACCAGAGGTTTTGTCTGCCAAGCTTTCCGACTCATGCTGGATCCAGCGGTGGGATTCAATTTTTTTTTACTACCAGTTCTGTGGCCAAGGCTTGGTGGGTGTGGCTTGGTGGGTGTGGCTTGGTGGGTGTGGCTTGGTGGATGTGGCAGGGGAAGGACACTATAAAATCTCAATTCCCACCCAACTCCAGGGAAAGGTTACTGCAAAATCCCCATTTCCTCCCAATCAGATGGGACTTGGGAGGCAAAGAATAGATGGGGCCAGTCAGAGGGGGTATTTACTGGTTCTCCAAACTACTCAAAGTTTCCCCTACTGGTTCTCCAGACCTGGTGTTAACCTGCTGGATACCACCTCTGGCTGGATCCCATCCTCAGGGAACTTCTCTGTGTGTTTTGAATAGTTTTGTGTGTGGTATTTATATTTAGATATTAGAAGGGGCATTCCTCACAATATTTAATTCATCTCAATAAGCCACTGCTATTGCACGTTGTCCTATCATTCCTTTAACAGCTTTACATTGGCTTTTTATTGTTATGATCCATAACAAAAATAATTGCCAAAGAGTTATCCACTCTAATTAATTAGAAGGAAACTTTCATAACCTAGGTTACAATTGAACTCAAAACTGTCAGGACTTCTGGAAATTGGAGGGTACTGCAAATAATACACCCACCCCCGCACGTATCAAGTCCAATTAGAAAAGCCTTCACTTAGTTTTAAAGTGCTTCCTGATGAATTATTTCTGTGCCAATTCACTCACAGCAATTGATTCTGAAGAGAGGAAGAATTGTTATTCCACCAACTCTGCATAGTCATTTCTAGATGCTCTTTGTCCTGTGATAATTCTTGCCTTGTTCAGCCTCTAATCTGGATCAATCATGTTTGCAGAAAGTGATTCCCCATAACTGATAGGTTTGATCGTGCTGTGTCCTATAGGGGGAGGGGGAGAATAACAGGATTATTATTCTCCCTGATTCAATAAAATAATCTCACCAAAGGCCGTGAACCACCTTAGAGTTAAGTGATCAGGAAATGTCTATAACAAAACTGCCTAAATAACTGGAGAAGTATCGGCTAAATTCTAAAGGCAGTTTTTAGATGCATGCAATCATCTCTTTTGTTATCTGGTCTTGTAGCTGAAAACATGTACAGAGCCTCTGTTTTAAAGTTTGGAGATATGGGCATTTCAGTGGTGCAATTCAGCCGGTTCTATCTGGTTTGGGCAAACTGGTAGCAGTAACAGCAGGAGGCTCCACTCCCCCACCCGGACATCATCACATCCCATTTTTGACACTCTACGCATATGTGGAAAATCCTGCACATGAACGGAGATGGTGCGTGTGCTCAGATTTGTGAACATAAGTCGATCACACCCCTGGACATTTCTCTTGGTTTATAGTAACAATTGTTCATCCATAAAGGTAGGATGCTGCAGCTATTGTACAAATCTCCTCAGGTGAATCATCTTTGCTTATTTTTAATATATAGTACTATTAAAAGAATCCTTATCAACATGGGGTTATGTTTTCAGATTTCCCGTTTTGTATGCTATTGTCCTTTTTACCCACGTGTTGCTTTTGAATAGGCTGGCGAACTAACTAACACCACCATTTTGCTAGGTGCAGTAAATTAGTGACTATTGAAAAGAGCTGCCAAATTCAAGGCAGAGGCAGTAAATTATTCAAGTCTTTCCAATAGTGGCTAAAATGAGAATATATAGAAAACCTAAAGATCGATCAGGTTGCAAGGAAAAAATTGTGTGAAGGAAATTAGATGAGACGAAGTCTCACAACCTTACCAGAATGACTTTGTCACATGAAAGAGTGCAATGGAAATAGTTGTGAAACCTCCTAAATATTGGAGCTCAGGTTTATTTTCTCCTCTTTTATGCACTCAATTACTTTATAATCTTGTTTCCATTCCACCAGAGTAAATGGCATAAATTTAACACTGCCAGGGCACTTAAACACTAGGTGATTACAATGATCCTTTGTTCAATATCAAACGAATGTCAAAAAAGTTAACAGTCTAGTAGATATTGCACTGGTAGGTTGCAAGGGTCTGATCATTATTTAAAATCTGTCTATACTTCATGCTGAAGGGCAGATATTGCAGGATGATAAGAGAGCAATAAGATTCCTCCATCCTATCACAGGTTCCTTCCAACTCACAGAAAATAGGACTGTAGGAGTGATTGAGGATATTTTTATTTGTGAGGAGGGATTTATAAAAATTTAATTTGCACACTTGCCAGCAATATTGCTGAAAAAGCCCGGTTCTTGGCTAGTGCTAGAAATGTGGCCAATCCCAATAGACTTGGCAATTTTAACATATGTTGATTTCAGCTCCCAGAATTCCCTAGGCTGGCACTGCTATATGATAACAACCTACCACCATCGCTCTAACATACACAGAAGAGACCAAAGCAAGAAGAAAAGAGGGAGGAAAATAAAAATAAGGGAAGGAAAATTGGTGGAGGAGAAAAAGAACCAATAGGGGCAAAGAGAATTACAGAGAAGGAAAATGTGCAGAGCGGTCTTCCAAATGCAGCCTGAGATCTCTCCTGTCCTTTGCATGAGAAAGGAAGGAAGCCTCATTGCTAAAAAAAAGGATTAAAATGAAGCAGAGCTTATCTTTAGTTGCCACAAATTGAGGATCCTGCTACTAATTCATAGTTTAATATTACATAACCAGCCCATATAGGTGAAGTTACAGGAAATCACACTGAGCACCTTTCAGGACTGTATGTTCTTCTCTCTCTACACCATGATTGCATCTCTAAGGATTCCTCTGTTAAAGTACTAAAGTTTGCAGATGATACAACAGCAGGGGTGGGTTCCTGCCAGTTCTAACCTCTTCTATAGAAGAGGTTCCACAAATCTACAGTGCCATTTAGAACCGGTTGCAACTCCCTCCCTCCGCCCGTCTGCACATCATCAAGATGAAGAGCGAGAGGAGGAATTCTGGGACTTGAAGTCCATAAATCTTAAAGCTGTCAAGTTTGAACACCCCTGGGTCTTTTTTTCTAAAGGGTTAGGGGTGCAATGATCTTGTAACTTGACAGCTTTAAGACTTGCGTGCTTCAAATGCCAGAGTTTCTGAGCCAACATTTTGGTTGCTAAGCAAGAGCGTTGTTAAGTGGGTTTCACCACATTTTACAAGTTGGCCATGCCCACCCAGTCACATGGCTAGCAAGCCACTCCTACCTGGTCACATGGCTGGCAAGCCACTCCCACGAAGCAGGCCACACCTACAGAAGAGGTTCTAAAAAAATTTGAAACCCACCACTGTACAACAGTCATCGGTGATGGGTCTGCACATGGATAGGAGGTTGAACAAACTGGCCCTGTGGTGTATCTGGAACTATCTGGAGCTTAAAACTATAGAGATGAGACTGGATTTTGGGAAAAGCCCACCTACTCTACTACCTCTTATTATATTTCACAGCACAGTATCAGCAATAGAATCCTTCAAGTTTTTGGTTCTATAATTTCCCAGAATTTGATATCTCAGTTTAAATAACATTAAACCATTCCTGGCAAATAGATGGGGAAGAAATTGAGGTAGTGACAGATTTTATTTTCCTGGGTTCCAAGATCACGGCAGATGGGGACTTCAGCCAAGAAATTAAAAGACAATTGCTCTGGAAGGAAAGCTATGGCAAATCTAGACAGCATATTAAAAAGCAGAGACATCACCCTGCCAACAAAAGTGTGTGTAGTCAAGGTTATGGTTTTCCCAGTTGCAATGTAAGACTGTGAATATTGGACCATAAGAAAGGCTGAGTGCCAAAGAATTGAGGCCTTTGAACAATGGTGCTGGAGAAGACTCCTGCGAGTCACTTGGACTGCAAGACGGTCATACCAGTCAGTCCTAGAGAAGATCAATCCTGACTGCTCTTTAGAAGGCCAGATCCTGAAGATGAAACTCAAATACTCTGGCCACTTAATGAGAAGGAAGGACTCACTGGAGAAGAGCCTAATGCTGGGAAAGATTGAGGGCAAAAGAAGAAGGGGATGAGAGAGAATGAAGTGGCTGGGTGAAGTCACCGAAACAGTAGGTGTGAGCTTAAATGGACTCCAGAGGATGGTAGAGGACAGGCAGGCATGGAGGAACATTGTCCATGGGGTCACGATGGGTCGGACATGACTTTGCAGCTAACAACAACAACAAGCACTAAAAAAACAAAAGACTGTTCTTCATGCACCAACTTAGAAAGTTCAGACTGCCCCAGGAACTTTTGATACAGAGGAATTATTGAGTCTGTCATCTGTAGTGTGATAGCTGTCTGATTTGATACAGCAACTAAATAGGAGAGGTACAGACTTCAAAGGAAAGTTTGAACTGCAGAAAAACCAATTGCAACCAGCTTGCCTTCCATTGACG
Source organism: Natrix helvetica (assembly GCF_964273705.1). Lineage (NCBI taxonomy): Eukaryota > Metazoa > Chordata > Lepidosauria > Squamata > Natricidae > Natrix > Natrix helvetica. The sequence goes on from NC_138552.1 coordinate 63,111,665, forward strand.
AACTCTATATCATATGGGTCAGAAGGAGGGCTTATTATTATCTGGCCAATGTGTCTGCCCACAAATATGGTGTATATAAAAATCTAGTTGTCACACCAGAATATCCTACTTTCCATTCACTGATCATCTCTCCAAAAGTCTGCAACTTTCCTAGATTCCTCTACTTACAAAGATAAGCCACCCCCCTCCCCATGGAAGCATTTTTTTTTTGCTGAAATGTAGACAGCCAGAAACTTGCAGAATAATAAAAAATACTGTATACCTAATTTTAAAAAAGAAAAAGAAAAACAGTACTGTCCACCAACCCCAAGTGAAAGAAAAATCCAAGAAAAGGCATTATATCCAGATAGTGACACAGGAAACAAAAGCCTCTTTGGTGAGGAACAAACACTCTCAAAAAAGTGGAGGTCAGAAGTCTGCATAATAATAGCCATGTTTTGACTGAGTAACACAAGATCAGAAATCACAATTCTATTTTGGCTTGCTAAAAAATCCCAATTTAAGTCAGTTATCATTTCAGACAAAATGACAAGTTAATTAAAAGAATTGAAAGAGACATTTCCCAACTTCTTGTTCCACAGGAGACTAAGGTGTGCTTGAATGTAAGTCTGTGGCTTGTCTATATATCATTCATTATATTTTCTGTGTAAAAGGGCCCTCCGGTGACATTTCCTATTTGTATATCATATGGTAAGCTCTTGATTATAAATTCCACTGTCTGGTCCTGCCATTATTTCTTAAGAAGAAATAATTCCACTGTCAGTAAATGCACATGTCCCCAGCCATGAAAAGTGACTTATGAGACTCACTGACACCTGCATGATGAAAAGCAGTCACAGCAGGTAACGTAGCCAGAGGCAATGGCAGATGTGCTAGGAGTAATTATCTTTGCAGTTTGACAAGGAGTCAGGTGTTCATTTTCAGCATTTGCATCCCAGATAACCACTGATGGGCTTTGCAGACCAAGAATATTAGGGCTAATGTGCCAGAAGGACATTAATATTTGCTGATAAATAAATAAATAATACCCCAAAGGCTTATGGAGAGAGATTAAATCATATAATCAAATAACGATTTAAGAATCAGAATAGCAGGGGAGTTACCAGATATGTCTTTGTACTTTCATGTTGTCTGTTCTTTTTTTTTGGGGGGGGGGGTATATTTTTATTATTTTTACATTTAAAACAATGCAGTACCACGAAGTCGAAGTGACCATACATTCACATTATATACAGCTAGTCTCAACCATTAACAATTAGCCTGCTTAATATATTGTTTATCCTTCTGTCCAATCACAATATGCACAGTTCGTTCCAGTCTTGTCACCTTGTCTTATACCAATCATAAAATCTGTCCCAGGCTTCAAAATATTCTAATTCCCCTTTATTTTTAAGTTCAAGAGTGAGCCTATCTGCTTCCGCATAGGCCAACACTTTTCTGATTGTATCTAGCTCTGATGGTGTATTTTCTTTTTTCCAATATTGTGCATAAGTTACACGCACCACAGTTAGTACATGTATAATTAGATAAAGTGTATCTTTCTTAAACCCCTCCGGTATTATACCTAGGAGAAAAATTTCTGGTTAAAACAAGATTTGGTCTCCCACCATTTGTTCTAATCATGACTGAATCATTTTCCAATATTTTTTTGCCTCATTGCACATCCACCACATATGATAAAAAGTGCCTGGTGTTTTTTTACACTTCCAACAATTTGGGGCCAGATTTGGAGAGCCGTGCTGGGGGGGGAGATGCCATCTGTAGAACATCTTATAAAGATTTTCTTTATACGCCGTAGCCATTGTAAGTTTCTGATTAAGTATCCAAAGTTTTTCCCACTTAGCCAGTTCCACATTATTACCAAAATTTGTTGCCCAGGCGACCATAGTTTCTTTGACATGTTCCTCCTCTAGCTTACATTCCAAGAAAAATCTATGCAACACTTTGATCAGCCTGTTTCTGTCTGTATCAAATGTTTATCTAATATTGTGTAATCTTTGGCAATACCTTCCTTCTTCCTATCCTGTGAAAACCTTGATTGTATCTGTAAGTAGGACCACCATTCTACTTGTACCCTTTGTGATGCCAATTCTAGTTTGATCTCCCCCTGTCTGTTCAATAACTCTTTATATGTAACTATATTTTCCATATTAATTAATTAATTAACTTTGGGTGTATGTATGCTTCCATCGTAGATAGCCAAATGTTTAATTTTTTTCCATATTAATAACAGGAGCTGTCTGATGTAGTGTCTATTGAAATATTTGTGTGCAGATCCTTTTTCATACCAAAGAAAGGCATGCCATCCTACTTGGAGGTCATGACCTTCCAATTTGAGTAATCTTTTATTTCTCAACATTATCCATTCTTTTAACCATGTTAAAGTGGCCGCAGTATAATAAAGTTCCCAATCTGGTATGCCACATCTTCCTTTTTCCTTAGTGTCTTGCATAGCCTTGAGTTTTATTCTTGATTTTCTTCCCTGCCAAATAAATTTCGAAACCAATTGATTCAAATCCTTAAAAAAACCTTTTTCTAATTTAATGGGAATATTCTGAAATAGGAAAAGAAATTTTGGTAATACATTCATTTTTATGACTGCAATCCTACCCATCAGGGACAATTGTAGATTTTTCCACCTTTCTAAGTCTTTCTTAGTTTTATTGATCAAATTAGTATAGTTATCTTCTTTGATGGACACACACCTAGCAGATAAATGTATACCTAGATATTTGACTTTTTTGACAGTTTGGATACCCAATTTCTTCGTTAACTCCCCTTTCGATTTTGATGTCATATTTTTAACCAGCATTTGTCTTTGTCATATTTATCTTTAAACCCACTACTTTCCCATACTCTGTCAATTCCTCAATAAGTTTCATACCAGACTTTATAGGATTCTCTAACACAAACACTAGATCGTCTGCAAAAGCCTGTAACTTAAATTGTTCCTTTTTAATTTCTACTCCCTTTATTTGTTCCTCTTTACGTACATTCCTGGCTGAAACTTCTAAGATTAGTATAAATAGCAGCGGGGATATGGGACAACCTTGTCTTGTACCTTTCTGGATTGCTATACTTTGCACCATTAATTATTACTTTGGCTTTTTGATTTGTATATATTGCTCTAATCGTGTTTATAAATTTATCCCCAAATTCCATGTGTTCCAATTGTTGATGCAAAAGTTCCCAGTTCACATTATCAAATGCCTTTTGGGCATCGAGAAAAAATAGTGCAACCAGTTTTTCATTATGCACTTCATAATATTTGAGAATGTTCAGCATAATTCTCATATTGTTTTTAATTTGTCTTCTGGGGAGGAATCCATTTTGATCTGTGTGGATGAATGATGTAAGGAATTTTTTCAACCTTTCTGCTATTATTAGAGCAAAAATTTTGTAGTCTGCCTTTAGCAGTGAGATTGGTCTGTAATTTTGTATAAACATCTGGTCTGTTAGTTACTTTAGGTAATAATACAATATTAGCTTCTGCCCATGATAACAGTGTCTCTGCCCCTTTCAACACAGCATTATAAACTTCCAACAGCGTTGGAACAAGCATATCCTGGAATTCTTTATATATTTCCGCTGGCAGTCCATCCGGCCCTGCAGCTTTATGTTGTCTGTTCTTTTATAGCTCAGAATTCTTTTCTTAAACATTTTCTTTTTCTTTCTTTCTTTTTTCATTCAGGATATCATAAATATGCTTCCTGCCCTGATTTTTGTGCATGTACAATGTATCAAATGTACACAGCCATATGTGTAGGCTCATTTTATGTCTAAAACAATAGATTCTGTGCTTAATCTATAGCAAATTATTCTTTCCCTAACTTTTAAAATATTTTTAAATCTAATTTTATTGTGTATTTCATTTTTGAGCAACTTACCAATCACCAACAATAAAGGTCGGCTGTGCGTGGCATAACATTTATGTGAAAGAGAAGTGATATATTTATTTAAATGTTTTAAAGAGTCACATACAGCCATACCATCTGGCAAATATGATACCTTCTGTTGCTTACTTTTGCCATCTTTGGTAACACAGAGCATATGGAGCAGAGTAAATGAAATCATAATAATCTACTCCAATTTAAACAAGGTACATTTCAAACCTGACCCCTTGTCATGCTTTTTGCATGTTTCTGTGTTCGTTTGCTTCCAGATTTTCCGCTATAACTTTAGTTACTTGGAGATCTACTTTGTCAACTGGAATAATGTTACTATTCTATTTTTTTTCTACTTGCAGCAGGACTTTTAGACAAAATATAGGGAGTTTAGGGCTCTCTTATACAGCTACTTATTTCAGTTCCAATATTGGAAATGAGTTCATGCTCCCCAGCAAATATTTTCATTGCTGCAGTACTCTGAACTCATGAGCTCATCATAATGTTGTTCAGAGAGCCAGTGGGAGATTGCAAAAAGGACTACTAAAACAACACAGCTACTTCGTTCTTATATGACTACCTTTATTTTTGCAGAGAGAAAAACAGCCAGTCTAAAATAATCTTTTGGCATGGTGGAAAGATATGACTTTAACAGGGAGGGATGAGACCCAGGGAGCTGGGCTGTTGGAGGAAGCAAGAGGCAGTAGCTCTCACTAATGGGAAACCAGCAACTTGACTGTCTCCATCATTAATACTGCATAGCAATCTTCTCAATATATCCTTCTGTACCACAGCAAAGCCAGAAATTAATTGGCTGAGATGGTTGAAAAAAGAAAAGCTAATATTGTGGGAAATAATTGATGATAGATTGATAAAAAAGCTGGTCAGAGTTTTAGTCTTAGATATTTTTTTAGTCAAAAATATCCAGGAGGGAAAAGATTAACTGCAAGAATATTTCTTTCTTGAGTGCTTTCTTCTTGGTTGGCCTTATCTTGCTGTTTGGAACTGCTCTCCCACGATTTGACTCTGCTTAAGGTTGTTCTTTATTGTCAGATGGAATAGAAAATTAAGCTTAGCTTCATTGCCAATGTGTGAAGAAGGAGGATGAAGAAGAAAAATCAAAAGAAAAAATTAAAAAGAGAACACTTGCTTTAGGAAACCATATGTCTTGTCCTTGCAACTTTTGCACCAATATATTGCTAAATTATTTACAACTATTTTCAGATATATCCTTAAAAAATGGAATAATTTTGGACGAGCAGTCTTCGGGCTATTAGATTTCCTCTCCTATTTAAGGATGCTGAAAGTACTCCCTATATCTGTCTATCGTCTGTCTGTCTGTCTGTCTGTCTGTCTGTCTGTCTGTCTTCTATCTATCTATCTATCTATCTATCTATCTATCTATCTATCTATCTATCTATCTATCTATCATCTATCATCTATCATCTATCTATCATCTATCTATCTATCTATCTATCTATCTATCTATCTATCTATCTATCTATCTATCTATCTATCATCTATCTATCATCTATCTATCTATCTATCTATCTATCTATCTATCTATCTATCTATCTATCTATCTATCTATCTATCTATCTATCTATCTATCTGGCTATCTATCTATCTTAGGGGTGTCAAACTGGCAGCCCATGGGACAGATGAATCTCATGCAGGCCACGCCTGCCCCAGTTCCATGAATGGGAAAATGTCACAAAACATCATGTGATGACATGACGCAGCAGGTTTGCCACCCATAATCTATCATCTATCTAATCTATCTATGACTATTTCAAGCCTGCAATACAGAGGTGGTATTCAGCAGGTTCTGATCAGTTCTGTAGAACTGGTAGCGGAAATTTTGAGTAGTTTGGAGAACTGGCAAATCCCACTTCTGACTGGCCCAGCCTCATCTATTTGCTGCCCCACGAGTCCCAGCTGATCGGGAGGGAATGGGAATTTTGCATTAACCTTCCCCTGGAGTGGGGAGGGAATGGAGATTTTACACTATCCTTCCCCTGCCATGCCCACCAAGCCACACCACACCTACCAAGCCATGCCCACAGAAACAGTAGTAAAAAATTTTGAATCCCACCACTGCTGCAATTATATGGTTTATGACATATTCAAAATATTTTATTATGCATAAAAATGTATGCTAATATTATGCATATTAGGCCATGAGATTTGTCTGTTGCTTGCCAGGCATCTGACCGTTCATCACAATTTTCTTTAAATGCATAAAAAATTATGGTAGATGGTAAAATGCCTGGCAAGCAACAAACAAATCTCATGGCCTAAGTACTTGCAACCAGTATAACAGAAATCAAATAGAAGAATGAGATATTAGTTTTTGCCAGTTATCTTTTTCATTACTAATACAATTTTCAAACAACCAAAATATCATCAGATGGAGTACATAGCAATCAAATTGACTACATTATTTGGACAAGGAGGTGGAAAAGGTCAAAAGTTATGACAACAAAACATAGCCAGAGGCTAAGCATAGAACTTCTTGTATGCAAGTTGCAAGTCAGGTTAAAGCAGAAGAACAAAGATGAACAGTTTCCATTATATACCTAACATTTTCAAGAAGAATATTAAAGATTGTCCTAAACCTTGCTGATAGTAAGCTAGAGGAACTGTGGAATGAAATCAAAGGAATGGTTAAGGATGAATTTGGAAAGAATGATAAAGACCAAACAGCAGAAGAAAGTGCACTTGACTGACAGAACAAACAGTGTTTAACCTGGTTTTAGAGAAGGCCGAAGAATAATGTTAAATAGCAAAAATACCACATATATTCATTGATTATAGACAGGCCTTTGATTGTGTCAAATCTGTCAAGCTGTGAAATTTTCTTAGAAAATTTCCCAAAAGATCTCATTATACTTAATGATACATTTGCACCAGGACAGGAAGCCACGTTCCAGAGAGAACCTGATGAAATGTACTGGCCCCAGGTTGGCGACGAAATGCGACAAGGCTGTATGTTCATTCCTCAGTTATTCAACCTATGGGCAGAAAGAGTCTTGAGGGAACCTGGATGGGAAGAAGATTAATGTGGTTTTAAAACTGGAGGAAGACACATCAATAATCCATACTATGCAGATGATACTAGCTTCATAGCTAAAAATGCAAATGATATGCAAGCTCTAGTTATGAAAGTCAAAGAGCACAGTAAAAAAAAAAAGGAGTAAAAATAAATAGAAAAAAGACCAAACTGGGGTTAGTTGGTTTCTCTCAACCCAAGATCAGACTCAGATGGCAAACCAGTTGATCAATTTCTGTTGCAACCAAAGATCAGGGGGAAAAAACAGAACCTGCACTTGTGGGAAAAATGTTAGGAAGAAAAACCCCCAAACAACCTCATGACAATATATGCAGTAACCAACCTTGGAGGGAGGGATAACTTCTGGCTTTTAGAAATAAATATCAATAATAAAGTTAAGTCAAGTCAAGTAAGTCAAGAAATGTAGCCAGGAAGAGATATTGAGATGCTGGAATATACCTGTACCTTCAAAGATCATAATCATGCAGGGAATGGTTTCCCTTACGACCCTCTATGAAAACAAAAATTAAAGTCTGAAGAAGCAGGATACAAAGAACATTGGTGCTCTGGAACCTTTGTTGAGAAGATTCCTGGGAATACTATAAATAGCTAAGAAAAATAACAAATGAAACATAGAATGCATTAATTCAGAGCTATTGCTCAAGGCACAAATGGTCAGACTCGAATTATCATATTTTGGATACGTTATGTGAACAATCAGTTTCCTTGGGAATCTGGCTAGGAATAATGGAAGGAAAGAGGATGACCAGTGTTATGGCAGGTGGACTTTATCATAGCAGTGATGGGGGCACTATTGGAAGACATGAAGGATTAGGTTGTGATGGATCATCCTGGAAATGCTCTATCCTTGTGGACATTAAGAGTCAACACATACTGTTTGTTAATGGCACATACTAATACTAATTATCACTTAGCTGAAACATTAATAAACAATGCAAAAATAGGTGTATAAAGAGAAGCTACTAAGGCATTGCTGGCATTCTTCTACGGTCCTTGAAAATGCTTTCAATTATTGAAAACAGCCCATACATGGAAGGCAGCAGTTGGAACATGGTGACTAAAAAACGTGCCCATCCCATCTTCATCAAGCCTCTTACATCCTGCAACTGAAAAAAGGCCAGCTGTTTCCTTGATAGCAACTACCCTAGACTTTGTGGAAGAACAACCAGAGAGAAAACATGAGGTTTTTCTAGAAACCAATGTTAAATCCCATGGCTTCAAGGTTGTTTTGCTGATAAAAACCACAACATCTACAGGGCTGCTTTATGATTTAAATTTCAATGTTTGCTGGCAACATTCAGGGTGCTGAAAACAAATGGAGATTGTGAAGAGCTCCAAAAGGATTTCTTATACGTGGCTGCATGGTCAATTATAAACCAAGTCCAATTTAAATGCAAATAGGGGGAGACGTCTGCATAAATTGCAGAAATACAATGCCTGGGTCCAACTTGGTAGAGACTGAACAAGTGAAGGATTTTGGAATCAAGCAGCTCAGTGGAACTGTCAATCCAACATATAAGTTGTAACACTGGTAAATGCTACATTACAGGAATGTAAGGAAAATAAGCTTGCCAATATTGTAATGTATGCAAGAATAATTCTTAGAGTGCTGAATAGAGTTCTAATGGCCAAATCCCAAAAGCCTGTTGCAGATATGGTGCATCTATATCTAGCTGGAGAAGACAGAGGTAGGACAGCTGAAACCAAGAGGAAATTGGAAGAATTTCAGAGTTCTCATTGGTTCTTTTTCTGTCTCCAGCTGGATCCCTCCAATATCGAGTAAAAGAATTGAATACCTTCCTTTCCTCCCTGAAACTTCTTTGAACAATGTGAAAAACTATTTACAATATCATCATTATCAACAACAACAATATCTTGCTGACTGTGAGATCAACCACATAATAATAGTAATCGTGTTGAGAAGGAGGCTGGCTTTGGACTATGTTACTTGGATAGAATGTCTTAAAGTAAACTACAAAAAGAACAGTTAAGTATAACTGTATATTTATAACACTCAAGAACTGTTATATCCTTTGTGTGTATTTGTGCACCCATGCTGTTAACACTCAAAGATCTTGACTATACTCTTACACCACATATAAGAATGATACTAAGCAACAGTTTAGAAACAGGAAATTTGAATTAATGACAAATAGGCCTCTCATTAGATATGCAAAGCAATATTTCTGCTTGCATATAAGCTAAAGAAAGATAAAAAGCAATAAGCAAAGCAGACAGAAAAATTTGCCCACTTAAACACTTAATTCTCAAGAGGAGAGGAGAGGAGATAAGGATAATTATAATTAAACACATGCAAAGGTACTGCAGATAATAATAAAATGGGAAAGATAAGGATCTTATTTTAGAAAATTACAAAAATAAAAGGAGTTTTAATGTGAAATTACATAATAAAATACAAAAAATTAAAACATTTCTAGAAGAAGGAAGATATAAAAAAGAGCCAGTGCAAATACATAGGAGATCTGAATAACAACAACAAAAATATGATATATGCAAAGATCTGATCGCTGAACCAGAACCAGACATTCTGAACAAAAGAAGTTAAATGGACCCTAATGAATTTTGCTAATTAGAACAAAGCTGCTTACATTGATGATATACCAACAGAATTGCTTAAAATCTCACAAGATGATATGAGTATGAAAAAGAAAGCAATGGCCAAGGGATTGGAAAATTTCCATTTATATTTCAATACTAATAAAATGCAGTATCAAAGAATGCTGAAACTATTAAACAATTGCATTTCTCTCCCATTTTTGTACTTGTCTGTGACTGTAATAAAGGTTGAATGGAATTGAATATCTCACATTCTAATAAGATAATTCCCCAAATTTTACAGACTTTGGCAAAACAAGGAACAAGAACTGTGAGATGTACTAGCTGTATTTAAACTATCAGGGCAATTATGGTCACATGGGATAATGAAAAAAAATCAAGGGAATTCCAAGAAGACACATGTATTTGCTTTATTGATTATCCAAAGGCTTTCAACTGTGTAGATCAGGGGTGTCCAAACTTGGGAACTTTAAGACTTGTGGACTTCAACTCCCAGAATTCCCCAGCCAGCCATGCTGGCTGGGGAATTCTGGGAGTTGAAGTCCACAAGTCTTAAAGTTCCCAAGTTTGGACACCCCTGGTGTAGATAATAGGGCTGATAAATATGGGTATACTGGGCCACCTCAACTGATTACTGAAGAATTTGGTTGATGACCAAGAAGCAATACTAAGAATGGACTATGCAGCAATTAAATGGTTCAGATTGGGAAAGGGGGTGCACTTAGATTGTATACCATATCTCATTTAACATATATGCAGAATAGATCAAGAGAAATGCTACCATAGCTAGGTAACAAAAATACCAATGATTTCCAGAAGATGAACAAATGGATCATCAAACAAATCAATCCAGAGTTCTCACTTGAGGCAGAAATGACCAGGTTCAAATTGTCATAACTCAGACGCAAAGTCTTAGTTGTCTGGAAAAGTCTGTAAGTAGAAGGAAAGACAAGAAGAAGGTAACCAGCAACAAGCAATTACGGCAGGAATGGGTACACCGTTGGGAGGCTGAATGACCAGACTGGGGAAAGATTGCCCTGGATAAAATCTGTGTAGTTGGGAAGATTTGATTTTGAGTCAATAGTACATCACCATTATCATGATCACTCTTGCTAGATAACAGCAAAGAGTTTGCTGAATATTTGCAGCTTTGCTTCCTACCGAATCACTCAATGCATCCAGGCTGCATTTTCATTGGTTAAACTCTGCAAAGCAAAAATAAAATCAGAACTGCCACTACTTGCAAACACATTAGGGCCCATTTGTATTTCCAAAAATATACAGTATATAGAAGCCTGACCTAATGGCTGGCTTAACATGTTTCACTAGATGTAATCAATTAGTGGTGAAATAATGTACAGTAATATGTAAAATTGGCCACTGTGATTTTTAATAAACTGATCGATCGATCAATTGATAACCCATGGTTTACTACTTTAGAACACTAAGATTTCTATTCTTATCCACAATGCATTAAATGACAAAATATATAATGACATCCTGGCACAGGTTCCACCCTTTTGTATTTGTGTTGTGACATTGTGTGGTAGCATATAATAGACAAAACTTGCATCATAATGTCAGAATGCAGAAATGTTACTTACTTCCTCCTGTGGATGCCCATAATTCAGCACAGTATATAAACACAGCAATTACATTACTGTGTGATTCCATCAGTCTTTTTAGGTACAGAACAAAAGCTTGACTTAATTTTTTTTTAAAGACTTGCCTAAAGTGCTTTTACTAAGAACTCTTGGCTTTTCCCCAAGCCTACAGATATAGTATCTTCTGTTTATCTGCAAAGTATATATCTATAACAATCTTTTGATACTGAATTTGAACATACAGCAATTTCTAAACCGAGTAATTATATCGATTCTCTACCCACACACAAATGACAAACCATTCTTTTTTCTCTTCCACCTTGACTGGTTGGGCTATTACAGCAAGTTATTGCTGCAAAGAAATTAACTCCTTCTTGGACAAATAAAATATTACAAACCAACTTCATGACTAATAGAGCTAGCTGACTAAGATGCACCATAGGGTTGCTTAAAATTGAAGCAAAGCAAGGACTCAAAAAATAGAACATAATTCGAATGATGAAAAGAACCCTGGAGAAGAATCAGATCTCTCCAATTTTAATAGGTAGTATGCCCCATCACCGTAATGAGATTATTTTGATGCATCTCACTACAAATTTGTGGAAATCTCTTAAAAAATAATATTACAAATGTATAAACTCTTCTATTTTAAAGAAGGTTCAGCCCATTGATGAGAAGAACAAATACTAAACAAAGGAGGGGGAGGAAAAGACAGGGTACATATAGTGACATAAGGAAACGGAGGAAGGAAAGGGAAGCCTTGTGCAGATAAAATATATGGTTAATCCTTCAGCACCCTACCTTTAGACTTATGTCAACAGTATCTATTTATATGGAACTTGGGTAGTATGTTTTTCCACATATTAAGATAGAATAGAAGGTAAAAAAGACCATAAAGTCAAGGTACATTTTATTTGCAGAAAGGGCACATACTCAAGAGGGGGAAATAATTTTAGCTTATAAGATAGCAAAATTCCTCTTTTATGTTAAAATTAGGTTAATGAAGATTTACTTTCATTCATTGTTATATTGCCCTTTCACAATCATTATTTTGAAATTGTGCTCCCCTGACGCCTTTTGTCTTCCCCCCCTTGTTTGTAAAGATTATAGAAATATATTCCCGACAGAATTTTTTATTAGCTTTTGTCCGTTGTTTTCCACAAAGATAGCAGATATTTAATATATCTGGATTTGACTGTATATGTTGTTCAATGAATCTTGAACAACAGGTTTCAAGTTTTAATTTATCTTTCACTCAGTGGGATGATTTACTCTTATTATCACTTCTTTTTATCGCTTTAAACAAAAATTATTTGAAAAGCATGTGCTTAATCAAAGAAAAGTATGAGGAGATAGGTCCATTGTATATAACTGAGTCAATTGTTTTAATAATTATAGGATATCTAAAGATTCTTTTCAACTGTTATATGAATCTGACAGTCTTTATCTAATCCTTCTTCCTCACATCAAACCTAAGTGATGACTGACAACAAATACAGTACCAATAAAGGAGAATATTTGTAGCTCAGAGTTGAAACGAAGGGTCCTTGGTGCTCTCTGAGCTTGCTTATTTTCTTACAGACATTTAATAATAATAATAATAATAATAATAATAATAATAATAATAATAATAATAATAATAATAATAATAATAATAATAATAATAATAATAATAATAATTTATTAAATTTCTAGACCGCCCCCTCTCCCCGGAGGGACTCGGGGCGGTGTACAGGAATAAATTTAAAACATACATACAATCATACACATAGGTAAAAATCAAATTAAACAACCCCTGTACAATTTGTGAAAATTAAAAAAACAGACCCTAAAACCAATCCTAAAAATTTAAAAAATAGAACTGAGGTGGGATAGGTGGAATTAGGCCAAGCCGGCTAGCTGGAATAGGTGGGTTTTAAGTTTCTGATGGAAGGAGCGGAGATCCGTAGTCATTCTAATGTCGGGGGGAAGGTCATTCCAGAGGGTCGGGCCCATCACAGAGAAGGCCCTTCCCTAGGTGTCGCCCGCTGGCACAGCCTAGTGGACGGCACCCGGAGGAGTCCCTCTCTGTGTGAGCGAATCGGCCGGAGGGATGTGTGGGGCAGGATATGATCCCGCAAATAACTAGGTCCTGTGCCATGGAGCGCCTTAAAAATGATGGTCAACACCTTGAAGCGCACCCGAAAAGCCACAGGCAGCCAGTGCAGCCCGCGCAGGAGAGGTGTTACGTGGGAGTAGCTAGAGACTCCTGAGACTGCCCGCGCGGCCGCATTCTGAACCAGCTGCAGCCTTCGGGTGCATCTCAAGGGGAGCCCCATGTAGAGAGCGTTACAGTAGTCTAGCCGGGACATCACAAGCGCATGAGTGACTGTGCGAAGGGCGCTCCGGTCCAATAGGGGACGCAATTGGCGCACCAGGTGAACCTGGTGGAACGCCCCCCTGGCCCACGGCTGTCACATGGTCATCCATGGACAGCCGGGTATCCAGAAGGATGCCCAAATTGCGTACCCGATCCACGGGGGCCAGACGTTCGTCTCCAATGGCCAGTGATGGGGTAAGCTGGTTGAACCGGGGTGCTGGTAGCCACAGCCACTCAGTCTTGGACGGGTTGAGCTTGAGTCTGTTACTTCCCATCCAGATCCGTACGGCTTCAAGACACTGGGACATCACTTCGATAGCATCGTTGGGGTGGTTTGGGGTAGAAATGTACAGCTGGGTATCATCCGCGTACAGATGGTAGTCTACCCCAAACCCACGAATGATCTCGGCCAGCGGCTTCATATATGTATTGAATAGGAGAGGTGAGAGGACCGACCCTTGTGGCACCCCACAAGAGAGCGGCCTTGAGGTTGACCTCTGCCCCCCTGCCAATACAAATTGCACTCAGCCAGAGAGGTAGGAGGAGAACCACCGCAAAACGGTGCCCCTCACCCCCAACCCCTCCAATTGATGCAATAGTATACCATGATTGATGGTATCGAAAGCCGCCGAGAGATCTAATAGGACCAGGATGGAGGAGCAACCCCCATCTCTGGCCCTCCAGAGATCACCCACCAACGCGACCAATGCTGTCTCTGTGCTGTGGCCGGGCCAGAAACCGGACTGGCGCGGGTCCAGATAATCATTTTCCTCCAAGTGGCGCGGAAACTGTTGTGCCACCACACTCTCTACAACCTTTGCCAGGAAGCAAAGGTTGGAGACGGGATGGTAGTTGGCTAACAGAGCTGGGTCCAGGGAAGGCTTCTTGAGGAGGCACCTCACCACCACCTCTTTCAGGGCGGCCGGCAGAAACCCTTCACTCAAGGAAGCGTTGACTAACTCCTGGAGCCAGCCTCGTGTGACCTCCCAGGATGCCAGTACAAGCCAGGAGGGACACGGGTCCAATAAACATGCGGTGGCTCGCAGTTGCCTACGCAACCTGTCCACATCTTCGGAAGCAACAGAGTCAAACTCCTCCCAGAATGGGACCTCACGACCCGCCTCCGACGTCCTTTCCTGACCACTAGTAGGGACCAACTCGCTTCGAATCTGAGCGATTTTGTCCTGCAGATACTCCCCAAATTCCTCTGCTCTGCCCTGCAGAGGAGCTTCCCGCGGCCTCTGTTGAAGGAGGGAGTGGGTCACCCAAAACAGGGCGGCAGGGCGGTTATCTGCGGATGCAATAAGAGTGGCACAATACTGACGCTTGGCCACTCTTAACGCCACAAGGTAAGTCCGTAAATGGGCTCTTACCTGAGTTCGGTCAGATTTTATTACCCAAACTAGGTAACATGACTAGCACTGATGATGTTACCTAGTTTGGGTAATGAAACATCTGACAAGAAAACAAGCAAGCTCAGAGAGCACCAAGAATCCCTCAACAAATATAGTGCCAAAGTTAGGCCACAGACAAACAAGTGTCAAATATATAGCGTAAAAATAATATCAGAATGTTTAGACAAAGTGGGAGTTTGAAGAAGCCCCTTCCCCCCCTCAAAGAAGACAGCTTCTCCATAATGACTAAGTATGCTCTGCTACGAAATCTTGAGGTTTGTTAGAAAAGGGGGGAAAAAAAGAATTAATCAACTGGGCAAAGTATAAAATTCCTGCAGTGGTTTCTCAAAGAAAGGATTCATTGTCTTTCTAAAATGTTCTTTAAAGGTTGCTGGACTTCTTCTCTCAGAGTGCTATCCTGCACAATTATGAGGAATGCTGGGAATTGTAGTTAATTGTAGATAATGGAGGGCAGCAGGTTGCCCAGCCTTGCAGAAACTGATAATATATGTTAACCCAGTGTTGCAGATTCCATATATACTTTGATTCTTCAAGTACCACCCATTCCCCGGTCTTTTAATGAGGACAAGATTCAATCTTTTCTGCTTGAAGGTTTTAGTGTTTCTTTGTATCCAGGTACATCTGCCTTGAGTCAAAAGAAAACTGTAGTAGTCATTATACATTATCCTGTAACATTTCAAGGCACAGGAATAATTCACAATTGGCAACTTGTTTCTAAATATTTGCTCAGTTCTGATCAGTGCTGGGTTTCAATTTATTTTACTACAGGTTCACTTGTGCATGTGCCGTGTGTCTGTGTGTCTGTGTGTGCGTGTGTCACTTCTGAGCATGCGCAGAAGCGTCTAGGCGGTGGGCGGAGCCTCCCACTACCACCACTACCGATTCGCCCGATCCAGGGTGAACCGGCAGAAACCCACCTTTGGTTCTGATGTTTCCAAGGTGTGTATGTGGGTGCATGGAAGGTGGATTGTATTTATGGGATGATCCAAGAATATTATGAGGATTTCATGCTAAAATGCAATCTTAAATTGTGATTATTTAATGTGGATAGAATTGTAAAGTTATATATATATATTTATAATTATAAAATTATATATATTACTGTTCTGTCCCATGAATCTAAGGAATAAGCAGACCCAGGCTTGGCTGTCTGCCACGACTAAATTACACAGATAAAGCCCCCCCTTGGCTGGGAGCCTAGGAAGTTCTATTGACAAACACTAGATAACACTTACAAAAGGCTTTCGCAATGACTTGAATATGGACTGTTATCTCCTGCAAAGATCCCCCTCCCTTTGCTCCACTTATAAACTCTTTGGGAGGGGCTGCACCCATAACCAGCTGTTCTTACTTCTTTCTATGACGTCTTCTCCACAGCTGTTCCTGTCTTCGATGTCTACGCACATCAGGGGCAACCTCCCTCTGTTCCTCCTCACTGCTCCCTGACTCAGATGCCACCTGATGGCCAACAGGCTTCTCTAGTTCCTGCTCTGACTCCAAACACCTCCAGAGTCTTCCTCATCCTCCCCAGGAGTCCCATAATGGTCTGAGCTGTCAGAGTCCAGCAACAACTCAGCCGGCCGCTGCTGGACCACAACAATTACAAAGTAAAAAATGAAATTTATATTAGTTTTTACCAGTTCTGTTACTACAAATTTGGGATTATATGGAAAAGGCTTAAAAAATACCAGAAGATAAATCTGTAAAGTAATAGTAGGAATAATTAGCTGCTACTTATATAAAGTAATAGTTTTCTAGTAGCTACATAGATTTTACACAGTCTTCATGGCCAACTCCATTTGAATATTTTTTTTTGCAGAAGATCTGTTCAAATACTTAAAGAGTTTAGTCAGTGAATCTGACAATAGCAGCTTACTCTGCATCATGATATTGACACGCTTGAACTAAAGTTCACCCTCATTCTTCCGTTCAGGACTGAAGGATGATTTTGTCTTTTTAGCCAGGTTGAAATAAATTCAATCCCCATCTTCCCAACTTTCTGCATTGTTCATGAACTAAAACCATTTTTTACCTTAATAAAGCAATCAATCTTAATTTAGTATTTCTTCATGATAACGATCACTCACTTCCTAATTTAATATTGGACAATTTCCCCATTAATGCTTGCAGCCTCTTCTAGAGATATCCAGTCATCATTATACTCAAGGAACAATGATTTGTAACTTTTCAACAGTAGCTCAATGTTACCATGAAAACATTGTCAAAATGACTTCTCTGCATGCTTAAACCTAGTGCCCCAGGTAGGAGTTCCATTGGTTCAAGGGCCTAGAAACAAGGCAATATTTGCCTCTTTGTTCCATTTAGTTCCTTTTTTAAAAAATAAAGTCTGTATCAAAAGTCCATACCATCTTTCTTTCCTAAACCATAAAGCTATTCCATTCAAGCTTTAAGGGAGTTGCTCCACTTTTAATTATCATTTTATGTCACTTCTCCTTTCTTTCACAGATACATCCTGACATATCAAAAACTAGCTTTTGTGCTTTGCCCTGTGTGAGCCACATATGTTAAGTTAGAAATGTTATTCGTGTAACCCCCCTGCCATGTAAAGCAAGCACATACCTCATCAGTGCTCAGCAGCACACAGTATCTCTCGTGCTCTTTTGCTATTAGCGCCGGATAATGATTTGCCAATTTGAAAACAGAACTGGGTCATATCTTGTCAATCTCAAAGCATAGCCTGACACAAATGTCTCTTCTTTTACTGTATTTTTTTTCTTTCAAACCCCTCTAGGTGAAAGATTCACACAGAACCTGTATTGGCAAGTTCTGAGCTCATAGAGCCTCCATTGAGACATACTCCAATGTTTCCATAATGAAATCTGTGGCTCCCAGAGGCTGAAGTGGAGAGGATTCATTATTTGGATGAAAGTAAAATAAATGCTGCTACCTTTCATTAGAGTAGGGATGTGGATAGTTTCCCAGACAGATGGTTAAAATTCTATTTGCTACTAGTGCTTCAAAGGATGCAAATACTGGCAGTAAAGTTGTTTTCTCCTTTTCTCTCAACATGGCCACAAAGGACATCCAGAAATAGGTAATGCTAGCCATAGAGATGGAATGGATTACACACACACTGAGTCACACACGCCAGCCCCAAATCCTGACTGGCAGAGGTTATGGAAAACCCACGACACACCCAATTGCAACAGAATCAATTTAGCACAAGGATAGCACACTCAAGATGAAGAGGATCACCAGTCTGACAAAATTAATGTCAGGTGTGAACAATCAGATTCATATCTGAAGACTTAAATCAGCTATTTTATTGCTCATGTCTTTAACATGAATCTTCTCAGACTAAAGGTTTGCATCGGGGTAAAGATAGATAAAGTTTGTTAGATCTGGGCAACGAGAGAACAGACTGCGGACACGAAGTGACTTAACAGCTCTTTATTAATAGTAGTAGTGATCCAGCTTGCTCTGTGGTCGGAGGGTTCCCCTTTTATAGGGATCGGGTACGCCCCTCGACCAATCAGAACGATACCTGTTTCCCGCTGTAGCAGCGGACCAGAGAGGAGACTTACCACGATATATGTTAATATCTAACACCCCTCCCCTCCTAGACGGAACGTTGCGGTTAGTAATATAGTCCCTGAGATACGTTGGTGTTTGCCTTACTCGAGTGGAGCGTCAAAGTTCGGGTTGGTCAGAAGTAGTTGTAGGATTGGTTTCTTTCTGTGTTTCGTTTCCGGGCGTTTGCAGGCTCTCGTTGCTTTGGCGTTCGGGGATCTGCTCGCTTCCGTTGCTTGGGGGTTGTTCCGTTTCGCGCTCGACCTCTTGTTCTGTCCTTGGCTCGCAGGTGTCGTAGTTCTCTGTGTTGGGGCTCTCGAGTGGCTGGCTTTGCAATGGCAGGTAGCTCTCGTTCTCTGTTCGTAGATCTGAGTGCGCCAGGCAGCCCCGTAGTTGATCGATGTGCCTTTTCCAGTTCCGCCCATCTTCTAGTTCCAACAGATACGATCGTGGACCCGTGATGCCAATGACCTTTGCCGGCATCCACAATGTTCCCCCTGCATAGTTGTGGGCGTATACTGAATCCCCTATGCTAAAACTCCGAATTTTGCTTGTAGAGTCTGGGGGAGCTGTGGCAGAGTAATTTGGGTGAAGACGGTCCAGGTGAGACCGTAGACGGCGGCCCATGAGTAGTTCAGCGGGGCTCCTACCCGTCGTTGCGCTGGGGGTAATGTGTTGGATCAATAGGTAATGGTCAATGCGTGTTTGCCAATCACCTGGACCCATCCTAGCGAGGGCCTCTTTTGCGAATCGCACCATTCTCTCCGCCTGTCCATTTGATGCCGGATGGAATGGCGTGACGAGGGCGTGCTGAATCCCCTGACCTGCTAGATATGTCTCAAATTGCATGGCCGTGAACTGGGGCCCGTTATCGGAGACCAGGAGGTCGGGCAGGCCATGAGTGGCGAAAAGTCGCCGTAGAACCTTAATGACTGCCTCTGCCGTGGTTGAAGTCATTAGGACTACTTCTAGCCATTTCGAGTATGCATCCACAACTATAAGGAAAGTCTGACCTTGGAATGGCCCTGCGAAGTCGATGTGTATTCGCGACCAGGATGCTTTAGGCTTCTCCCATTCTGTGGCGGGCGCTTCCGGGGGTGCTGGTCTCGATTCCTGGCATGGGTCGCAAGTGGCCACCCATTCCTCTATTTCTTTGTCCATGTTTGGCCACCAAACGTAACTTCTTGCTAACGCCTTCATCCTAACAATCCCCGGATGACCAACATGTAAAGCATCTAATACATTCCTACGCAAAGCATACGGAATAACAACTCAATCCCCCCACAATAAACAACCTTGTAACACTGAGAGTTCATCCCGTTTTGACCAAAACACTTTGAATTCCGGGCCCACGTTTCCCTTCGGCCACCCCCTCCAAACCCAAGTTTGAACTTGTTTTATTAAATTGTCTTTAGAAGAAAACCTTGCAACATCGTAGGAAGAAACCGGTCCTGAGTCCAAACAATCAATGAGCAGCACCGGTACTTCGGGAGTGGAGTCTGGCAAAAGGTCCGGTAGTGGGCAACGGCTGAATGCGTCTGCATGTCCTAGAGTGGAGCCCGGTCGATGAATTAACTTGTATGAGTACGCAGCCAGGAAAACAGTCCACCTGGTCATGCGTGGAGAAAGGGAGACTGGAGTGGGGCGGTTTCCCGCCAAAAGTCCCAACAGCGGTTTGTGATCTGTAATCAGTTCAAAATCGCGGCCGTAGAGGTATTCGTGGAAACGTTTTACTCCAGCTACAGCAGCTAGTGCTTCCCTGTCCATCTGGCTGTAATTGCTCTCAGCCGATGAAAGAGTCCTGGAGTAGAAGGCGATGGGTGCTTCTTTTCCGTCGGGCATCTGGTGGCTGAGGACTGCGCCGACTCCAAAAGGTGATGCGTCGCAGGTCAATACCAGCGGTAGTGTCTGGCTGTATTGGACTAACAGCGAGTCAGTGGTGAGCAGGCGCTTTACTCCGGCAAAAGCTGCTGCTTCGGATCGTCCCCATTTCCATGGTGTGTTCCTCTGGAGTAGACGGTGTAGTGGCTCAGCAACGGTCGCCTTCTGTCTCAGAAAAACGCTGTAGAAGTTAAGTAGTCCGAGGAAGGCCTGCAACTCGGTCTGATTTCGTGGTGTGGGGGCGTCCTGGATCGCCTTAATTTTCTTTGAAGTGGGGTGTATTCCCTGACCATCGATTCTATAACCCAGGAATTCTACGCTAGGCACGTTAATTTGGCATTTTCCCTTTTTGAGGCGGAGACCCTTTTCTCTGATTCTGGCCAAAGCAGTTCTGACTCTTTTATTTAACTGCTACTCGTTTGCAGCGGACACCAAGATGTCGTCGAAATAGGGGACGACTCCTGGTATCCCTTGCAAAAGTCGTTCCATGACGCTCTGGAACAATCCTGGAGCAATACTCACACCGAATTGTAGCCGGTTGCATTTGAATGCTCCTCTATGCGTCACTATAGTCTGGGCCTCCGCTGTGGCGCTATCTACGGGCAACTGCTGGTAAGCTTGTGCCATGTCTAATTTAGCAAATACCTTTCCTGGCCCCAACGAGTGCAATAAGTGCTGTACTACAGGCACAGGATATGCGCTTTGTTGTAGCGCGACATTAATTGTGCATTTATAGTCCGCGCAGATGCGGACTGATCCGTCTGGTTTGACTGGGGTCACTATGGGCGTTTCCCAGCGCGCGTGATCCACCAGCTCAAGGACTCCTTGCTCCACTAACTTATCTATTTCCTTATCTATTTTTGGGCGGAGTGCAAAAGGCACTCGTCTCGGTTTAAGTCGGATTGGTGCCACTTTGGGGTCTAAATTGAATGAGATCGGTTTACCCACATACTTACCAAGACCGGGGCTGAACACATCCTCGAACTCCTTAAAAATCTGCTCAGCGCTGCTGTTTTCCACGGCGTTGATTCCGGTGACTTCTAGCCCCAAGGATTCAAACCAATCCAGTCCTAGGAGGTTTTGTAATGGTGCGCTGGCGATGGTCACGGGCAGCTGGGCTACGATGTCCTTGAAACGGATCTGGAACGTGCCTTGGCCCACGATGGGGACTCGGTTCCCCTGGTAGTCTCGTAGCAGGATGTCTGGAGCGCGTAGTTGGCTCTTTCTGAGGCTAGGGATAGCCTGTTTCATGGATGCCCATGAAATGATCATCAGGGATGATCCTGTATCAACTTCTAGCTCGCAAGGTGAGCCCTCCAAGAGGACTGTGACTTTCAGCTTTTTAGGCCGCTTGGTGCGGACTTGGCTTATTGTTGTGAGATACGTTCGCAATTCCTCTCTCTGGGTCAACTCTATCTCAGCATCTGTATCCTGGAAATACTCTCGTTGAGCGTCTTGATAGAACGCTCTCTCAGCTCTTTGTGTGTAGTCTCTCTGGGAATACGCTCGCTCAGCTCTTTGGGAATTTTCTCTCTGAGTAAACACTTGTGGATTTCTCTCTGGGCGCCCTTTTTGATTTCGCCAAGCCCCTGGGTTGGGCTTCTGTTGGCGGTACATGGGTGGCTGCCGTGAGGCAGGGACTTCGCTCCGGCACACTCGTGCGATGTGCCCAAGTTTGTTGCAGTGCGAACAAACAACGTTCCTGAACCTACAGGTAGACCTGGGGTGATTCCCTCCGCAGCTTGCGCAGCGCGGCAAACGGAATCCGGGTCTTCCCCCAGGCCTCAAGTGACTGCTCCGCATCAGGTGACTGTCCTCGAACTCGGGATCCTCGTAGTCGGGGCTTGTGTCCTCGTAGTGAACTCTGGTTTGCCTTGGTACTGGCTGGTTTACGCTGAAACCGCGTTGTATGGTTACTGATGATTTCTCCGCTGACTCTGACGCTCTTGCTTCGTTTAGAGCGATCTGTAGGGTTAAATTTGGGTTTGCCAACAGCTTCTTTTGTAGTGAAATGTCTCTTAACCCACAGATAAGCTGCGCTAAGATATGCTCGTCCAGATCCCTGAACTCGCAGTGAGTTGCTGCTTTACGCAGGGCTGCAACATATTGATTGATTGATTCTCCCGCTTTCTGGTTCCGCGTGTTGAATTCCTTGCGGCAAACATGGCGGGAAGGTTTTGGCGCGTAATGAGTCTGTAGAGCCTGTTGCAACGCCGTCCATGATACTGCCTGTATCGGAGTAGGCGCGGTGAGGTCTCTGGCCGTGTTGAAGACTTCTTTCCCGCAGTAGCCGAGGAAGATGTTTTTCTTCCGGGCGTCGGTGATCCCCGTGTACTCGTTCGCTTCCAGAAAACACTCGAATCAAATCATGAAGGCTTCCCATTCGTCGTTCGCTGGGTCGAATGGAGCAGGGGGAGTGTGCATCGCCATCTTCTCTCGTTTGAATTTGCCGTGCCGCGGTGACCCGAGATGGCTGCCGGAATTTCTGCCGAATTCCTGGGCTGGATCAAATCTGGAGATTCTGGAGTAGCGTTCTTCGTCCTATCTGCCTCTCGATCCCACCTTCGTCGCCAATGTTAGATCTGGGCAACGAGAGAACAGACTGCGGACACGAAGTGACTTAACAGCTCTTTATTAATAGTAGTAGTGATCCAGCTTGCTCTGTGGTCGGAGGGTTCCCCTTTTATAGGGATCGGGTATGCCCCTCGACCAATCAGAACGATACCTGTTTCCCGCTGTAGCAGCGGACCAGAGAGGAGACTTACCACGATATATGTTAATATCTAACAAAGTTCAATGGCACTTTAGGAGTCAGGGGTCAGACCTCACCCTCTTGTGGCCATGTAGGAATTCCAGACACATTCCCCATTTGATTCCTCCCCCTGGCTTGGCTGGTCACTCTCTGACAAAAAGTATGTCAGATTTTACCTGGTCTGATATCTTTAAGGGATCTGAGTATCCAGTTTCTTTGAAGTCAAACCTCGTATAACCATGGAGACTGGTTTCCAGTGGGAGAGGGTCTGTCTACAACATCTTGTTTGTTTGTTTATTTGTTTATTGGATTTATATGCAGCCCTTCTCCCAAAGGATTCAGGGCGGCGTACAACATTAAAGAAAACATATATTACAAAAGTCAAAAAGGAAATTAGATATCCAAAAACAAACCCAATTAATATTAACAATCATATTTTAAAAATTAGTTTAAAATTAACAATTAAATCAATCATTTATTTTATTTTGTTCAGGCCAGGCCAGCTTGCTGGAAAAGCCAACTTTTTAGGGAGTATCAGAAGGACTGGAGGTCGGGGATTATGCGAAGCTCCGGGGGCAGCTCATTCCAGAGGGAAGGCACTCCCACAGAGAAGGCTCTCCCCCTGGGGGTCGCTAGCTGACACTGTCTGGCCGACGGCACCCTGAGGAGGCCAACTCTGTGGGATCACACTGGACAGTGGGAGGCTACTGGTGGTCTCACAGGCACCCTGGGCCTAAGCCATGGAACGCTCTAAAGGCCATAATTAGTACCTTGAATCGCACCCGGAAAACAACCGGCAACCAGTGCAGGCTGCCTAAAAGGGGTGTAACATGGGAGCACCTAGGTACCCCCATGATAACCCGCGTGGCCGCATTCTGGACCAGCTGAAGCCTCCGGGTGCTCTTCAAGGGCAGCCCCATGTAGAGAGCATTGCAGTAGCCATTAGAAGCTGGGCAAACGTGCCTGCAACTGCATCCAGAATTCCATTGCCAGTCAAACAGGCTAGATTTTATTTGTGGCAAAAGTTGTGTCAGGATGAGAGGGAAAATTCTACTTTAAAACTAGAACAGTTAAAAGCAACTTTATGATGCCTGGCTGTGGACTGTGGTGAGATGAAGGCAATAACAGGAGGATATGGCATAAAGTAACGGCACGTTCATAAGGTGGTTAATGTGGATAAGATCCCTAAAACCGTTAATGGCAACATCAAGGTGATTTGTAAGATTGCTTCTGATGAATGCTATTAAGATTCATTTTTAAAGAATGTAAGTACTCTCTGTGAAGAGGAGTGTATGGAGGGTAGAAGGTCATAGAAACAGAGTGAATTATTCAAGAGACACAAAGGGAAAAGACTGAATTCTTGTGATCCTGAGAAATGTTTTCCCCAAAGGGGCTATTTGCATAAGGAAGGGATTTGAGGAAGGGTGATGATGGAAGTGGATTGATTTTTCACTGGGTTTCAGGAAGGATGATCGAATCATCAGGAAGGATGAGAGAATTAGCTTTCTGTCCTGATTTCTTGTCTTCCCAATGCTAATATCTTATGCCGCACTATGAATTTACATAAAACAACAATGATGGCAACAAAGCAAGTTAATTGCATTTACTTAATTTAAATTTAAGAAGTGTGGCTGCTGCAACCTAAGATTCCCTAGAATAATTTACTGTAATGCCTACGGCTTCTTGTGGTCATGCTGTGGTAAAGTAGAAACAATAAGCAACGAGAGACACACTCCATCTGCAGGGCATCTTCATTATGTTCTAATATTGAGCATATCAGATGGGGCCCCAAAAACCGAGTTATTGAAAAACAAGGTTACTGATATTGGCATATCTGGAGGGATCAAATTTGCAAGAATGTGAAAAAACAATAATTGAGAAGAAAAAAAAGAATCCCTCCTCCTCCCAGAATAGCCTAATGAAGACATAACACATCTAGTATCTATTGAAAACATGTGAGGAAAAGAAAAAGAGAAGTATAATAAATATTCTGGAAGAGACAGATTTACATACTGAAGTAAGCATATTTGATATAGCATTTATTGAGGTTTATGTATAAAGTGTCATGCCCCTAGCATATTACTTTTTATATAGACCAGGGGTGTCCAAACTTGGCAACTTTAAGACTTGTGGACTTCAACTCCCAGAATTCCCCAGCTGGCTGGGGAATTCTGGGAGTTGAAGTCCACAAGTCTTAAAGTTGCCAAGTTTGGACACCCCTGATATAGACTGATGTTGCTCTCTAGCCCCATCTAATGGCAGGAGGGACACATACTAATTATATTGTTTTGAAGTTCACCCAACCCCTTTTCCCATCAGCCTGCACTCTCAAAACGCTGGGAAGCCAGTCTCCATTTTCCTTTAGCATTTGGAGGAGGCAGAAGCACAAAGAAGAATCCATCTTAATCTGTGGCACATGGTCATCCAAGAACAAACTCAACATCCCACACAAAGAGCACACCACTGGTGAGATTTAGATTACATGTACTTATTAATTGTTATGTTCAGTAGTAATGCAATACTGCCTATCTTGTATTTGGTTCTCGTTGTATGCGTTCCTATTTTCCTCAGTTTCAACCTATCCTGTTCTTTCAATAAAGCATCCTGATCGATGCACATAGTCTGTTTTATTGGAGAGTGGGTGGGTTTATCTGCATGTTGAGCTGCACACAGACTAATATGTAGTGGGGACAGAACATAAACCTAGCCATTTTGATGCATAAACCATGGATCCCAGTTTAATATTATATGTTAAAAAAAGTGACAATGCGGCTTCTTCAATAAATGGTGTCAAAACAATGAGTTACCACAATTGATTATACGGCCATGTGCTTCTTATCATAGGTGCTCAACTAATCATGTCTGTTACATTGGAAATGAAATGGGCCCACCAAAAATAAAATAGTGGATTTTGAACACTCAGTCAATACATAGTGATTTGAATTAAAAAAAAATATTCAATGCTTATCAACCTTCCTTCAAATGATTCTACAAGTGGGATAGAGAAAGTAGGACAGAATCCAGAAAACAGGAAAGCTAAATTTCTATTCAGATTATTGTTTTCTGAATGTTTTTAACACAGAACATAGAATAACAGAGTGGAAGGGACTTTTGAGGTCCTCTTGTCTAACCCCCTGCTTGAGCAGGAGACCCTATACCATTTCAGACAAACTCTTCTTAAAAACCTCCAATGAGGGAGCATCCACAACCTGGAGCAGGAGCAACTTCTGATTTTCTTCCGGCTTCCCCATTGAGTTGAGGCTCTGGTAGGGAACATTGGAAATTTCCTTGCTTTGCTTTGCTTTGCTTTGCCTTGCCTTGCCTTGCCTTAACAAGGCAAGTAAGTGACTGCTGCTGGGTGGGAGTGGAAGTGAGGATTGCGAGACTGTCTGGGAAACTGTCACAGAATGTTTGAAAGGAATATCTTGTGACCGCAGCATCACCCAACAATGTAACAGCAGCCAGTAGCACCGAAGCAGCCACAACTCCCCCAACTTTCATTCCTTTGGGAGTCATGGCTCTCATATTTTGGACACATTCTATAAGTTAGTCCATTTGAGATACCTTGGTTCAAAAAATGTTGCCCTAGGATCCACTAGTTTCATTCAACTAAAGGTCGTGACAATGAGAGTTTTGGTAGTATAGATGTGCTTGAGATCAACCTGAAACATGGTGGTGGTATGTGAATATCACCCTTCTGTTCTGACCTAGGCTTCCCAAGAGCATGAAGCAAACTCCTGGTCCCGACAAAAACCCTTTTTATTAATTTACTGTGAATTCTGCTCATTCACATCCAGCAAAGTCTTTCAAGGCAGAATTTACAGTCACAGACCTTATCTGGCTTGGAGAGCTGCCAGACTGATATCTGCAAAACTTGGTAAGGAGTCTCGGAGAGTCACAAACCAATTAAGCAAACTAATTGTCTCCTGCAAACTCCCCTCCCCTTTAGCTTCTCTTTTATTTCCTCTGGGAGGGGCCATTCATCATCCACCTGTGACCTTACTCCCAAGTTGACCCCTGTTCTTTAGCTATTTCCTTCGTCTGGCAACTCTGCGCATGCGCACATTGGGAGCAGGTTCCAGCTGTTCGTCTGCCTCACTGATGTCTGACTCTGAAGGCAGTTGATAACTGGCATATGGCTCCCGTCCCCTCTCTGCCTCGGACACAAAGGCCTCATGAGAGCCTTCCCCAGACTCCAGGACTGGCCCATGTTCCTCCCCAACATCCTCATTGTCTGAATCTGCTGCCAGCTCTGCTGGCTGCTAGCGGGGCACAACGCCTCCTTCCAGAAATGGCTTCTTTTGCAAACTGTCTGGACTAGTTTAGATGGCTTTAAGAAGAAATGACATGCAGTCTCACAGGGATAGTCAATGAGACTCCCCAGCGTCATTAATTCATTTTTTCCCCATAATTCTTTCGATGTACCGTATATTCCACTTTTCATCTGGGACTCTAAGTGGGGTACATGGCAACCTGTCTTTTCCCCCCTGCAGCAATTCTTGAGGTGAGTTAGAATGGGAGGACATCAGGCCGAGAATCACTGAGTGAACTATGGCTAAGGGGGAAAGCAGGTGGCTTTTTGGGGCACTGCAGAGAGCAAGACCCCATGTTGTCTTTTTTGAGAAAACAAAAATGGCTGATTGTCAGATTTTTTTTTGTTCTGCTTTCTAGCAAGAAGGAATGAAATATGCAGACAAACTTTCTTGTATGAGAGGACATAGCATTTCTGTTATGTGTATTGTAGGGAAATACTGCTTTACAATTGTTTTTAAAGAGATTATAACTTTATCATTT
Organism: Natrix helvetica; assembly: GCF_964273705.1. Taxonomy (NCBI): domain Eukaryota; kingdom Metazoa; phylum Chordata; class Lepidosauria; order Squamata; family Natricidae; genus Natrix; species Natrix helvetica. The sequence continues at coordinate 63,139,535 of NC_138552.1, forward strand.
CTTTAATATAATATGATGAAATCTGCACTGATAGGAGCCCCCTTTTGTGAGAACCTGAAGTTTCAGATTGACAGGTAGGTTAAAGAAGCATTTTACAAAGGTAGGAAGGGGCCATGAAGAATGAAGATGCCTTTTCCTTAATATAATAGAAATGATTTTTAATAAAATGCATTATCCATGTTCAATAATAATAAAAAAAATATACAGGTAGTCCTCAACTTACAACCACAATTGAGCCCAGCATTTCCGTTACTAAGTGAGACAGCTGTTTACTGAATTTTGCTCCATTTTACGACCTTTCATTGCCCCAGTTGTAAAATGAATCACTGCAGTTGTTAAGGTAGTGACATGGTTGTTATGTGACTCTGGCTTCCCAATTGACTGCTTGTCAGTAGGTCACAAAAAGTGATCAAATAGCAATAGCAATAGCACTTAGACTTATACACCGCTTTACAGTGCTTTAGAGTCCTCTCTAAGCATATTGCCCCCAACAATCTGGGTCCTCATTTTACTGACCTTGGAAGGATGGAAGACTGAGTCAACCTTGAGCCTGGTGAGATTTGAATTGCCAAATTGCAGGCAGCTGGCAGCCAGCAGAAGTAGCCTGCAGTACTGCACTCTAACCACTGCGCCACCGTGGCTCATAATCACATGCCTCTGGGACATTGCAACCGTCATAAATATGAACCAGCTGCCAAGCATGATTACGTAATCATGGAAATGCTGTAATGATCATAAATGTGAAAAAGGGTCATACATAACTTTTTCCAATGTTGTTGTAATTTTGAATGGTCAGTAAATGAACTGTTATAAGTCAACAATTGGTACAACAATGGCCTTAAAAACAATATAAAACCACTTTTATTAAAAAAAGAAAAAAATGTATCAGTCACTAGATCAGGGTTGCTGCCTGAAGCAGCTGAAAAAATTGTCACTTAAGTAGATATTGTAGAAGGAAAACCGTGTTAGGTCTATTGTGGCAAGCAATCAGGAGTCTCATAGCCTATTTTCTGATTAAGAAAATTTTATTAAAACACATAAGTTTTTATGAGCCACAGCTCTCTTCCTCTGATGCATAAAATGGTAGATTGATGTAGGATTTTAAATTGGGGTGAAGTTGGGGTGAAAGAGAAGGGAAGACAGTTGGTTATGTAGATGAGGTTACATACGAGACAGACTACAACTACCTTATCAATTAATAATTGTAATGTTGAAAAAAAAACCATTAGATTCAATGAGACCTTTTAAGAGTGTCTTGATAATATGCAAAAGTAACAAAAAATGAAAACAATAAGGAAAAAAAGAAGGGAAATAATTCTAGTAACCTCCTCTTTCCTCCCAGCCATGAATAGCTACTGAAATATTTTTTATACTAAACTTTGAACATCTGTGATTATCACATACATATGTTGGCATGCATGATCAGATCTTTCTTACTGTAATTGTCTTTGGGAAAAAACCAATTGATGGTAAGGGTAAAATCATTAGACTTATGTTGCTTTGAAGATATTCCAATTTTAACAGATTTTTTTTTCTGTTTGTAACGGATATGTCCCTTCAGATTCTCCTCCTCCTTTATTTCCTTGTATTATAGGAAACTATGAGGTTCACTGGTAAGCCTTCTCCTTCTAATATTGATATTCTGCCGTTAGAGAATTTCATGCGTTTCTACCGATCCCTCTTCTCTCCTCTTCTCCGCCCTCAGGCAGATGATTCTCGAAAGGGGTGCTTGGATTGGTTACCCCTCTGCTGCCGATACTGCTGTTGCTGTCGGTGGTGCTGAAAGTACCTCCCCCTGTGGGCGATACCCCGAAGGGGAGTAGTCTTGCTGCCTGTTAGTGCCCCCATACTCTTGGTTGCAAAAAGGCTGCCTCCTAGGATAAGGGGTTGAGCACCCAAACCCCCTCTTAGGATTTGAGGGGAGGATCTTATGCTTATCCTTACCCTCGATCAACAGGGAGTGAGAGAGTCTCCAAAGAGTGTGCCCCCTATGTATGGCTCGGAAGCCAAGCCCCACTTATGTTTGACCTCCGTCTGCCACTGTTGCAACCACAATAGTTTGTGTGATGCCACTGAGGACACCATTGCTTTAGAGGCGAATCGGGTGGCTCTCAGAGTGGCGTCCGCTGTGAATTGCACAGTAGCAATGATCTTATTCAGGTTCTGGTGGGCCCTTGAATCCCCGACTGGGATTCGCCCCTGCAACTGCTGCAACCATCTGAGGTTGGAATGGGAGAAGAAGGAGGCCACTGTCGAGGCTTGGACTGCCCAGGCAACCGCCTGGTGGCCCCGCTGGATGACCTGGTCAGCTCTTTGGTCCTCAGGTTTGATGATATCCTCCTGTGCCCCTGGCATTGTGGTGTTGGTGTAGAGGGCCGCCACAGGAGAATCTATTGTTGGCCACAGTAACGACTTGTTGAGGCCATCTGCCACATTGTAGAAACACTTGCCGTTGGCTGACGGGGCTGGTCCTGACGTAGGTGTGTCAATGAAAAGTTGTGGGGCCGGAATAGTGTCAGTCTCCAGCTTGTGCTCGGTGAACCACATGCTGGTAGACTGGTTGAGGTGCGGCCTCCTTTGTTACCTGATCCCCTAGCTTGGATGCCACCTTGGCCTTGCAGAGTAACGGGGTGAACAGGTTGGATGGGAAGAGGCCTGTGCAAGAGGGCTTGTCTGCCACTGGCCCTTCCTCGTCTGACAGCTCGACATCCCTGATTTCTCCCTCCTCAGAGGTGGGGGAGGGGCAGTGGTCAGGCTCAGGTGTGTGGGCAGGGTCAAAAGCCAACGAAAAACCCCCTGCCTGCGCTGGTGCTCGAGCTGTAGTTGGTATTAAAGCCCTCTCCTTCAAACCAGCTGCAATTCCCTGTTTTATAGTCTCCACTATAATGTCCTGGCAGGCAGGGGGCATGGGTTGTATGGCTGTGGGAGCACAAGGGGTGAACATGGCTGTCTCTCCCGAGCGAAGCCCAGCCGCAGTTGGGGTGAAGGTGGCCTCAACGATCCTGCCTTGCCTCTGCACGCCGGGGTGCCCCCAAGGCCTGCTGTATTTATAGGTAGCATTGGGCTGAATGGACCCTGAGCCAAATTCAATTGTAGTGGAGGCAGTGGGCTCAGTGGCAGTGGTGCCCCCGGGTCTTTATCATGGCGTTGGGGAAGGCTCTCAGAATGCTTACTCTTTGAAGAGGCCTTAGAGGCCTTCCTTGTCTTTGAGCTCTTGTCAGAGGAGCTCTTGTGCGCAGGCTTTGAGGAAGCCCCAGAGGTGTAGGGGGAGGTCTCCACCACAGCTAGAAGGCCAGGCTTCACCAGCGATGCTTCTTTGCTCACGTTAGAAGAAGACTCTGGCATGCTGCTGTCAGCCATGTTGCACCGGGAGCAATAATGAGCCTCAAAATGGTACCCGCAACTATTCTGGTTGCTTGGCTCCACCCCTTTTTCAAAATGGCATTTGCACCCTTTTTTTCAACCAAGCCAAAGGACCTTGGCGTGTGCTAGGCTCCTGAGAGGCCTGTGGTTAGCTCTGGGTAATCAGCGGCCTCCCCACATCTCTTTTAGCTCGCCACCACGTTTCTGGCCATCTGAAGCCTCCGGAGCGTTCTGATGCGATTGCGCACGCCGCCCAGCTGCTGAGCGGTGTTTCGGGCACTTGCCCCTCGTGGGCGGCTGTCAAAGCCTCTGCCGCCGATTCTTGCCGCTGCAGCGGCCCACTGTGTAGCCCCGGGGCTCAGGTGAGAGGCAAACGTATAGAGATCGTGAAGGCTGTAAGCAGCAGCCTTTAGTCTAGAAGTCTAAAAGTCCCAGAGTTCACTGCAATGGAGAGCAGGAGGGCATTTGACAGCTCCAACTTCAATTTTCTGTGAATATTCCATATGTTTTAGCAGAAGTAAAGGATAACACGACCGTCCCAGAGTGGACTGAGTCAAAAAACTGGGCGGTACCACTGATGGAAGGGGTTATATAGTGGTTAATTAATTAGTAATCAGACTCAGTCCAATCAGAGCGCGGACAGTGTCAACCCATGCATGGATGCTATCTCCACCCTTATTGGGAACAGTAATGGTTTCTTTGCAAGCATCTCTTTCCTTTGAAGGCAGATCTGTTACATGGGTAATTGGTAGTTCTTAATCCTTCCCCCTTTTACCATAATGTCACCTAAAGTGTTTCATTGGCTTATTTAGTTTTTGCTGCAGCTGCTCCAGTGTCAAAAGTTCCAGATAAGCAGATTAGAACTAGAGAGCTGTTAAGACCAGATAATGAACAACAAATCATATGTAGAATTGTGTTACCTTGTTATCAAGGATTGGACTCAATTGGAAGCATCTCTTGAGGATGTAGAGCAATAGAGGCTGAAGTTTTGGATTGACAGCCCGGTAGTGTTATTTAGAACTGTAAAATAAATCATAGTGGAATGGAGAAAATATACATCCGTTATTCTGTTTTCCTCCTAAAATTGCTCACCTTTATTCAATTTTGGGTCATCTTGCCCTGCGTCGGCTAGCAGAGCCGACTTTATTATTCTCTCTTAAACTGCAACCTTTTCAAGCAACTGGCTCAAAAAACATTGTTGAGTATTAGTGTAGTCCTACAAGAGTTGGAGAATTCTGGGATTTGAAGTCCACCCATCTTAAAATTGCCAAGGTTGAGAAACACTGGTGTAAATAACAGCTTAACTGTACGTTAGATTCAGGAAGCCAGAAGCTAAGCAGAGAAAACTTGCAGGGGAAAAATAAAGAGGCAAATAAAAATGAGTCCCGTGCTTTGGGTGTTTCAAAGTTTTCTTGGCTACATCTGGAAAAAATTAAGCTAAGGGCATTGAGGACAGCTGTCCTTTCCCAAGTCCCCACATGGATCCATCTGCCTCCTTCGGCTAAGTTAGTCAAGCTCCCCTCAGGCGTGCTTATGGGTGTGCCACATCTCTCCTCTTAACGTTGTCATTTCATATTACTGTAGGTCTTATTTTCAGTCCTGCAGCTTGAAAGTTTGCACATAAATTTGCTTTTATAATTGCAAATTTTTGCTAACACAGTTGGTCAAGAACCACTCATTTCTTCAAGAATTTAATAAGATTGTTTGGTTTTACAGCCTTTATGGATGAATGCCAATTATCATGCCAATCACGACAGACAGCCTCAGAATTTTATGGTATCATGCCTATTATCCCAGTAATTTTGGATGAATGTCCATTAGTAACCCCGTGCAATGCTTGTACAATGAGACTCCTAGTGTATGCCTAAATAACGTTCATGCTTTGAATTTTCCTGTAGCAAAATCTTTAGGGTAAACTTGCCTTGGGTGTAGGCTTTTTAAAGTAGACAATGGTTAAGTGTAAAATATTATCTTTTTTTTTAACCTTTCATCGAATCAATATCAAAACAGCATTTATTTTTACAATTGAAGAATCACCCCCTCCACCCTTTTTAAAGACTCCCAAACCATGTTGAGCCCACCTAACTCAAGTGGCTGTGAACTTCCAAAGCTTCTTGCTCTTCCCATGACTTCTTCCCCATTCCCTATGTCTGAAACCAGCTTTCTTTCCTTTCCTTTCCTTTCCCTTCCTTTTCTTCTCTTTGTCTTTCTCTCTTGTCTCCTGCAGGCAGGAGGGACAGGTCAGAACTCTGATCTCATCACCTGCCAAGAATTGTTGAAATTAAGTTGAAGGTAGCATGTGCTCTCCAGTTACAAATTGCCTACCTTTGAATTAGATCAATTCTGAAAAAAGAATCAATACATGTATTCTGATTTAGTAATGTTAAACCCTGAAAAAGACGAAGATGGGGGAGGAAAGGACTTAGTCAACTCCATTGTTTTCTTAAACTTTATGTCGTCATCTGGTTCTCTGGTAAACATTTACAACCTTATTTGGGCTGAAAACATGACATTTCATTTGGCAACCTAGTATCTGACATGGTATGCATACTGACAGTTTGTTTTTATGAGTGGCATTTTTCTTGGCTAGATCCACCTAGGGAACAACAAGCGCAAACCAGGAATTAATAAGGTTTGTTGACCTTTAGAACCAACACTTCACTCCTTATTATTCTCCTAATTTATTTGAAATTGCATTTCATTTTCTTGTCATACAAACAAGACACTAATTTTACTTCTAGGCTTGTTTTTTGATTTAGAAACTGACAACAGGGGAAGGAAAAAAAATCCCCACAATTTTCTTCATCTTGAACAGAATAATAATACAAAATTCATTCTTATATAAACAGCCAACACATTTGTTGTTGATGTTCATCTGGTTGAGATAAACCTGTAATAAATCTTAGTAATGTGACCGGTTCTATGGAAGATGCTGCAGTTGTCAATCTTAACTTGAACCACAAATATTAAAGGCACAGGAACCAACTATGTACTTGGAATTGAGCCATAAATTGTTATATTTTGGAACACACTCTATTTGCTGCAAGAAACTTAAAACAATTTATATCAGAATTAAGCCATTTTATCCAAGCTCATTTCATACCTTAATATGAATTTGAACCAGATCTCAATCAGCTATGTTCAACTTTTGAGATATTAGATAATATTGGCCTTTTGAAATCATATCTCTCAATAGAACTAACAGGAATAAGAATCCTGATATCTCTTTTGTCTGCTAAATGAAAAAGTCACAGTGAATACCCTTGCTAGAAAATATTGTATGGAGAAATTTTTTTGGCCTTTATATTGCAATCTGTATGTGTTTGTCTTCCATGGCCAATTAACCCAAGGTGGTCAAAAAGGCACATTTGCCAAGATAAATACTTGAGTCAGACTCATCAGCTCACAGTGATACTGTTCTTGTTAAAGTACACATTTTAGAAACTACATGGCCCATTGCTTCCTCATATCTTTTTCTTCTTCTTCTTCTTCCTTGTCCTCCTCTTTTAAAATTGATTGAAGCTCTTATTCTTATGAAGTTATTGATGTTATTTTTTTTTTTGCAGTCACAGTACTTGGACTAGAATGTTTGTTTGCGAAAGGCTTAATGGTTACTTTGTATTTTATTGGCGGAGTATATAAGGAACCTGCCCTTCCAGATGTTCTTGAATTACAGTTCCCATCATCCTTCATATTACTAGGAGTTGGAGTTGGAATTGAAGTTGGAATTCCTTACCTGAGCCATACATAAATCTCAGGCTTTCTCACTGCTAGATTTGGCAGATAGGCATGCAAAGAAAAATTTATCCTCAAGAGTTTGCCTGCATTATTTAAAATTTGAGTCTTTTGGAATCCAGCTAATATAGCATTGGTTATAAGGATACAGTTTAAGACTATTGGCTGTCTTAAACTGGGTCAAGATAGTGGTCCCTCTAACCTATCGCTACTGTGATTGTTTTCCAAAGTCCTTGTGGAAGAAATATCCAGTTCCAGTTCCAAGCCGGGAGAAAATGGAGACAAAATGGAGGCTGGAGGCTGATTGGAAAGAAGGTCCATTTATTGATGAACAGAACCACCAGGGTTTGTGGTTCTGGTGCAGCTGACAAAATGGAGCTGAGAGTGAGTGGCTTTTATATCTTCTTTTGGGCTTTGTATTTGAGATTCTTGTTCCTGTGCAAGAACATGTATGTGAGTTTTAGAAGCTGGTATGACAATATCCTAAATGTTCTGGAAAATTAGCATTCAAGTCCATACAGTGAATGATAAAATTCCCAGAATGTATTATTTCCTTGGATTCTTTGTAGCAGAAAATTGCAGAATACAGATTTGGCTACTCTGGAAATGGAAATAAGTAAGGAAGGAGATAAGCCCAATGATGCAATACAAGCTAAAAAAGAACTTCCAAGATTGACCCTTTCCACTTTTCTTAAATGTGTATCTTGTTGTTTCTTCTTCTGGGAATTCAAAGTGGCAGATAAAGAGGTCCCTCTTGGTTTTTGTGACTACAACAATAATCCAGTGAGATGGATTGGTCTGAGCAAAAGTGAATCTTTGTGTTTTATGATCAAAGATGAACTTGTGTGTGTCCCTTGTACAAGACTAACACAACACTATCCTATGATAGCAAGTGATCAATTAATAAAATAGCTGAGCATTAAGAATCAAATCAATTTGGCAGCATCATGCTTCAACAGAGGAAAAAGTCAGCCAAGCTGAAAAAATATGGGAATGGTTGAAAGGATGTTTAGACTGTTATTTTTTTTTACATTTTTTTAGATTAAATCAGTACCAATTCTGGACTTCTTTAATATAAGTAATCTATCAGGATCCAGTATCTATGTATCCACTGATCCTTCCCCTAGATTCACTCATATGGATCCTCTGCTCTGGATCCACTGATCTAGTCCAAGTGCCAGTTCCCTAGGCTTCTGCCATCATATTGTATTTTCTTTTCCATCATATAGTATTTCTGGTTCGAATCCCTAGTGCCGCGTAATGGAGTGAGTTCCCGTTACTTGTCCCAGCTTCTGCCAACCTAGCAGTTCGAGAGCATGTAAAAATGTAACTAGAAAAATAGGGACCACCTTGGTGGGAAGGTAACTGTGTCCCATGTGCCTTCGGCATTTAGTCATGACTACATGACCATGGAGACATCTTCAGACAGCGCAGGCTCTTTGGCTTTGACATGGAGATGAACACCGCCCACTAGAGTCCGGAACAACTAGCACATATATGCGAGGGGACCTTTTACCTTTACTTATAATGAAGCAGGATATTGTAGGTGAGGGGCTGGGAGAGGAAAAGACTTAGTTTAGTCAGTATCTTTCAAGTATATATATTTAAATATCCCAGCTCACTATCTGGCTGTTAGCATGAATGCACCATTCTAATTATAGTGATTTAAGAAAATCTGTCCTTGGGGTGAAGTTTCAAACATTCTGGCCCAATCTGCAGACCACTTAAGAGAAAGCACTTGGATTTAAGCCAATTCTGTCCCATTGATTTAGTTGAAATGAATTGGCTTAAGTTCAAATTCTTAAAAAAAAATTAAACTTAAAACTGGTTGAGATTTGGATAGTGAGGCATACATGTTCCATTGTAATACAGAGTGAAGCTGTAACCAAAAGAAAAGGCTAATTTGTTAAGGCTGCAGAATTTACTTGGGAAGGGAAATAGTTAAGAATGGAGTTAAAATCCAGTAAAATTTAAATTTGAAATGATGGAATCAAAACATAAATCTTTGAGCTCTCCTGAAAAAGCAAAATGAACAAAATTGTCCCAGAATTATGGTTTAAAAGTACAGAAAGTTCTTCAGATAGTGAAAAACAAATGTTCGTATGAACTGGGCAGAGTTTTGGAGAATATATTTAATTAATGGTTTCAAATAAGTGCAAATGATAGAAGTTTACATTTACTAATCAAAACACTTAATATTTATTTAGCGTTTAGGTTAACCAGAATTCAATTCTGGACAGGTGGCAACAATGCTGTAACAGTACAATATGGCATACTGAGCTCTGCATTGGGTCCAGACAAAACAAACATAGTTTAATCTGTGCATGTTTTTACCTGTGCAAGGAACAATAATTAGAATGGAACATAGTTCACATTCTGATGAAGGTGTTTCTGATTGGCAGTTCTGTTGTGGCCTGACAGCGGCCAGTGGAGGTGGTGGCAGGCTCAGACAGTGAGGAGGTTGGGGAAGAACATGGGCCAGTCCTAGAATCTGGGGAAAGCCCTGATGAGTACTCTGTGTCAGATGCAGAGATGGGACCAGGGCCATCCGACAGTTATCAGCTGCCTTCGGAATCCGATATCAGGGGGGCAGAAGAACAGCTGGAGCCTGTTCCCGATGTGCTGCCAGAAGAAGGGGACAGGTAAGGAACAAGGGCCAACTGGGGAGTAAAGGCACTGGCGGATGGTGAGTGGCCCCTCCCATAGGGAATAAAGAGGAGCGAAAGGGGAGTGGAGTTTGTAGGAGACAATTAGTTCAATTCATTAGGGTGAAGATCTGTTCATGACTTCTTGCCAAATAATTGCTGCTACAGCGTGGTATTTGGAAGGTATCGGCCTGACAACTCTCCAAGCCTAATAAAGGTCTGTAGTTGTGAAATCTCATGAAAGACTATTTGCCGGGACTTTGCTGGAGAGGAATTCCCTTTAACCTAAATAAAAGAGGTTTTATCGGGATGAGGAGTTGGCTTCATGATCTTGGGAAGTCTAGGTCAGAACAAGTTCAGTTTGCTGGCCATTATTTATTTATTTGTTTGTTTATTTAATTTATATTGCTGCCTATTTGACTCAAGGTGGCTTGCAGACTATAAAACCACATTTAAAACAATAAAAATGAACAAAAAGAATCAAATAAATTAATATAGTACAATATAACAAAATCACCCACACACACACACCTTCCACCCCCCCCCCCGCACCAGTGATAGCAAATCTCATGAGCCATTTAATGGGCTTTATCCTTCTCTGGGTTCCCCAGGCCTGCTGGCAGAACCAAGTCTTCAGGGCCTTCCAGAAGAGTATTAGAGTGGGGGCCATTCTAATCTCTGAGGGAATGATGTTCCAAAGAGAGGGAGCCACCACAGAGAAGGCCCTTCTTCTGGGACCCATCAGGTGCATCTTCCTTGGGGATGGGACTCATAACATCCCCTGCCTCCCTGCTCTGATGGGTCAGACAGATGTGACCGGCAAGAGACAGTCCCTCGGATAATTATGCTACTTTAAGACTCACAACACACATGTTGTACTAGGCTTTATGAAACGTTGGAAAAAGTGCAAAGAAGAGGAACAAAGAGGATTAAAGGCCTGGAGATTAAAACATATCAAGAACGGTTGCAGGATTTGGGTTTGACTAGCCTAGAAAAAAGGAGGACTGAGGTGCGGGGGACGACACAGTATTCCAATATTTGAGAATATATTTCCAATATTTACTTTCCAAAGCACCAGAGGGCAGGACAAGAAACAATGGATGGAAACTAATCAAGGGAAGAAATAACCTGAAATTATGGAGAAACTTTCTAAGAGTGAGGATAATTAACCAGTGAAACAGTTTGCCTTCAGAAATTGTGGGTGCTTCATCACCGGAGGTTTTTAAGAAGAGATTGGGCAGTCACTTGTCTAAAATGGTACAGGATTTCCTGCTTGAACAGGGGGATGGACTAGAAGGCCTCCAAGGTCACCTCCAGCTCTATTCTGATTGAAACTTTAAAGACTGGAAGCTACATTCTTATCCTGTTTGGATATTGCTGATTGGATGAACAATGTGTTTTGGTGATGGTTTTAGACACAATACTATGAGATGGAAAAGAAGGGAGTAGTTTCAGTAGGATTTTGGGCATTCCCATAAGGATTTTGGATGCTGGCATTTGAATTTGTACCGTATGTTACAATGGGAATCAAATCTGGAACTGGATACAAAGTAGTAGAACTATCTCTGTTTCTGATTGGCCACTTGGGCATTCTGCCTGCGTGCAAAGTTTATAGCCGGACAGTTTAAATGCCTTTGTGAAGCGGAATAGTAGTGTTTGTATCTCCGCTTGGCATGGGAGTGAAATCATCATCTTTTTACTGTTCTGCCTCAAGCTTTGTAGGCTTGCTAGGGGCATGCAGTTAACTCCACACTTAGGATTCTCATTCAGATCCAGTTTATTATCAGGCATTCTTAATAGCAAAACTTACAGTTCAGTGTTAAGATACTTCTGACTTTCCATAATCTGTCCCATCACATGGTGTAAAAAGATGATGATTTCACTCCCATGCTGAACAGAGATACAAACACTACTATTCCGCTTCACAAAGGCATTTAAACTGCCCCGCTATAAACTTTGCACGCAGGCAGAATGCCCCAGTGGCCAATTCGAAAAAGAGGTGTGATCACATGTCATGGAACTACATTTCCCATAAGGCAGTCTCTGCCTACATTTCCCGTGAGGTAGTTTCTTAAAAGAGACAGTTCTTAATTCCTACACTACCTATATACCGCTGGGGGAGCACAACCAGTACTTCTTGTAAGAGAGAGATAGTTTACTTTAGGGAATAACTATAGTTCACTTGTAGAATACAGAGTTTGTTTGACGAAAATAAAGTAAAAAAAAATCATTTAGTTTCTTGAAAAGAGAGAGTGAGTGAAGGAGGGGGAGTGAAGGGGACATTTAAAAATATATTTTGGGGTTGGGTACTTTATTACTAATTGTAAATTGTTTTAAACACACAATCTAATTGAGTAGAATATGGCACACAAATAAATTGCCCATAAAGGTTTTTAGACAGGCAACTCACAGGTTATTCAGACCTAGTTTATGAAATTTAAAATACAACTGGATTAATGTTTGGATGTCAGAACATTTGAAATAGACATACTAATTGTGTTCTTCTCATAGTTAGGTAGGTGGTATGCAAAGATGCATTGCCTGGTCAAGTAATCAAGATCAATAATGATTCTTGCTAGGATGTGCAAAACTCCCTGTTCCAAGGATGGAACATTCCAGAAAGGAAATGCTTATCTGGCTGTTCCAAGGGTGCTCCAGATGTGTTTCACTCTATTGCAGAGATGGTCTGGCCCTCAAACAATTGAGTGCATTAATCTTACGCAGAAAGATTGGATGTGATAATGTCATGCATGGAGAAATTGGGCAGAAGTGGTAAAATGGTTGAAAAGTTTCTCCTGGAAAGTGCTCCTTAGGAAATTAGGTCAGTATCTGTATCCCCCACAGAGATACAATAAGTGTCTGATCAGGCTCCAACTTCTTATGGAAATCATTTCTTATGGGTTTTTCTATTTTGATAAATTATAAACCCAAGCAAAGTTAGAAATACAAAATAGGGCCAGCTTGGCTAGAAAATGCACATTTATTTGAGTCCTAACCTAATCCAGCGTGGAAACAATCCAGTCAGTGTCCCGGGGGAGAGGAGGGGAGGAGGCTGTGTTCAAAAGCCATTTCTAATAACTTATTCCGCTTGTCTCAGGGAAATTCTTAATCCTGGTAATACCTTTCTATTTGCCAGTCTCTAATGGGACATGTTAAATCAGTATGCAGAGCAGAGATGAGACACAGCTTGACCTGCAAATGGACTGCTTTGCTTCCAAACAAGGTAGCTGTCACTTTTGCCAAAGTAGGACACTTTCTGCTGGAGGTCTGACTGATTTAGTTTACACTACATTAGCCGAAGTGCTCCGTGACTCATCGCCTCAGACTCTATGATGCTGAATTTAAAAAGATTAATCCCACCAGCATTTGTGTAACTGTTCAGCATGATGATTGTTTGTCTGAATATTGGAAAATGGTGCATCTGGTCTTAGGCCTCCCAAGGGGCTTGTCCACCAAGGAATTTCTTTCACTTTTGGTTGACTTCTAAGAGAAATTGAATGTCTAGGCAATGGAACAGAATTTGGAGAAAGAAAGGCAGGTAGTATATATGGATTTGAGAACTGAGACTATTTTTTCTTATCTATGGGCTGTATTTTCTATGTGCAATCTGATGCTCTCTACACCAGCTGGTAATTGGTGAGCAAATGAAGGTGATAGGATTGGGTAAATTAAGAAATGAAAGTGTCATGTTGATTTTGTTTCACATTTTAGAGTGAATTGGGCTGAATTGCACCTTTTGAGCTAAAGCACTTCCAAAAACAATTATTTGAATTGACATTTCCCTACATTTTGTAACACGCTTCTAGATTCAGAAAAATACAATATGGCTTCTTAAAAAAAAACCACCCATGGTATATACTACATTTCACACAGTATGTGTTTTTTTTTAAGTGCTTTTAAAAATATTTTTAGAAATGCATATAATGTACAGTATGCATGTTCACCTATGATTTTTGTGCATTTTTTTAAAAAATAGATTGATGTGGTGAAAGACAAACTACAGTAGATCTATGAAACTGATTGGGGCTGAAATTAGATTGATCTGTCTATTATTCCAGCTAGAAGCCAAGTCTGAGTCTGATATGGTAGCAAAGTGATGCTCTTGAAGTGACAGGCCAGACAATTCTCTCTCTCATAATACACATGCAATGTTATTAAAATAATACTTTATCATCTGCACACATACTTTGAACTAGCCTTTAATGCTATTCTGATTGAGGCTCCATGAATCAGAGGTTAAGATGCTGAAAGTGTCAGCTGGAAAGTCAATAGCCCAGGTTCAAGACCTGGCCGCCGCATGATGGGGTGAGCTCTCGTTACATGCCCCCAACTCCTGCCAACCTAGCAGTTTGAAAGCATGCAAATGCGAGTAGATCAGGGGGTGTCACAAGGCTTGTGGGCCAGATCTGGCCCACGATGTGGTCAGATCTGGCCCATGGGGCCATCCTGGAAAATGTAAGGGGATGCCCGTGTCACTTCGGCCTGGTCTACCCAATGCGAAGAGGAAATATCAGGCCACCCACACAGTCAGCCATGCCCCCCCAGCCCCTCCTGAGGTCAACCGCAGCCCTGATGCGGCCCTCAATGAAATTGAGTTTGACACTCCTGGAGTAGATAAATATGGTAGGTATCACTTTAGTAGGAAGGTTACTGCATTCTATATTTTCTACTGGCCACCTGATGACAGAAACATCTCTCAGACAGCTCAGGCTCCCTCAGTTGAGAATTGGAGACGAGCACCGCCTCCTAGAGTTGGTCACGACTGGACAGGGGAAACCTTTAAACCTTTTTAATGCTCTTCTGAGCAATTATGAGATTATATTGTTTGTTTGTTTGTTTGTTTTATTGGATTTATATGCCGCCCTTCTCCCAAAGGACTCAGGGCAGCATACAACGTTAAAAAACACATATCACAAAAGTTAAAAGGAAATTAGATAAATATCCCAAAAAACAAACCCAATTAATATGACAATAACATTTAAAAAATGAGATAAAATTAACAGGCCAGGCTGGCTTGCTGGAAAAGCAAACTTTTTAGGGCGCATCGGAAGGACCGGAGGTCGGGGATTATGCGAAGCTTCGGGGGCAGCTCATTCCAGAGGGAAGGCGCTCCCACAGAGAAGGCTCTCCTCCTGGGGGTCACCAGCCGACACTGTCTGGCCGACAGCACCCTGAGGAGGCCAACTCTGTGGGATCGTACTGGACAGTGGGAGGCTACTGGTGGCAGCAGGTGGTCTCACAGGTACCCTGGGCCATACCTTGTTGAGTACGCTGTTCCCTTTTTGCTTTCAGTTTTAAAGGAATTGGTTTGATGTTGACCTGTTTCACATATTGTGATAAATACTATTATTTGTTTGGGATTGCTTTAATGTGTTATGTGAATGCAACTACCCTAGTTTGTAAAGAAAATTTTAAAAGTTGTTTTTACAGAAGTGATGGCAATGTTGAAACACATTTAAGAAAGACCATAGTTTAATGTGATGTGTGAACCTAGATAATGAGTAGGCAAATAGACGGTTCCTTTTATTTTGTGACTAACCCAAGATATACAGAGAGGTCCGAAGGCGGCTCATTCCTTTCCAATAAGCCTCCAACGCTTCCTGCAGTCATAATTGGAGAACTAGTTCTCAAAAAAGGGAATATTTATGTTGAATATTATCTACAACCTACAATCTACAATTTTTAAATATAATGTTATTGATCATTTCTGAAAGGAAGAATATATTTTCATTCAGTAAAGGATACAGACTATAGGCTGACTAGTGCAGATTTGGGCTTTGTAGCCATTCATTTCACAGTGAAGAATATTCCACTTCTCATTAGTAACTAGGCCATAGCTAGCACAGGGAGTAGCTTGTGCTCTCTTTTTTTGTAATGTCACAGAATAATGATTGTGATAAAACTGGGCTCTGGGTGAACTTGAGCCATGTGGGTCAAAATATGCTCAAACTGACCTGTATTGACCTTACTATTAGCAGGAAACTATCCACATGATAACTTTTATTTAGATTATTAAAAATATCATGTGAAAACCTTTATTACCCAAGGCATGATGGGTGGTGGAAGTGGATATATCCAACTGGGTGACTACCACGGCGTAGGGAATATTGCAACCTGGGATGTTTGGAGTGGTTTACTATGGTTCACTGCTTGTAAGACTGGACCTGGAGCATGTCCTGTCAGTTCTGATGTGGTGAGCATACATAAGTCTTGCAAAAGTATAGCCCTATGCCATATAGTGGTTAGGTGAAGGCTGCAGTTTGTACATTGCCAGCTTGTACAGAAGGGGGAGAAATTTGATTTAGGACAACATCAGAACTCTCAGAAATCAAAGCTAATGCAATTCACAGCACTGCCTGAAACATCTGCTCAATTGCTTCAAAGTTCTGTATTCCAACTTCTTGAAAATCCCCCAACTTCAGTCAGGGGCTGAGTAGAAGGATGCTCGGCGTATAAGGTAGATGGATGAAGCCTGCAGCCTGCACATGCCCAGCTTGTACAGAAAGATAGAGAGAGAGAGAGACAAACTTGATTTAGCACAACGTTAGAATCCCCAGAAATCAAAGCTAATGCAATTCATAGCCTTGCCTGAAACATCTGCTCAATTGCTTCAATATTCTGTATTCCAGCTTCTTGGAAATTCCCAAACTGCAGTCAGAGGCTGTGCAGAAGGATGTTAGCCTCCTGCTTTTCTCAACCTTAGATGAAAACTTCTAGAGTTTTGCTCCTACTTTTAAATCAACTGAGTTTTTTTAATCCCCAAGAGAAAGAGAGAGAGGCTGAGGTAATCTCCCTCTGAATATGACCCAGCATGTGTATCTTTCCCTCATGAGATTGACAATCTGGCATTAGGAACTTCTTTTCCACACGGGAATATGGAATGACAAGCTGGCATGAGGATCTAGTGTTCAAACAGCAGATGATGAGGATAACAAACATCCATTATTGTGCCAGCATTTCTATCTCATGCAGACTCTTACTCCCCTCCCTACCCCTCACTTATTGACTGTGAAAGAGTAGCACAAACTTTGAGGTCTTCATGAGTAGCATAACTCAATAATAAGAGCAAAGTCCCCGTCCCCCCGATTCAGGGTCATGCTTGGTCTTTAAAGTAGTATGCTTCCGGTCATACTTTGCTGGAATAAAGCCTAAATTTTATTACGTATTATTCTATTTTATTACATAATGTTACATTAAAATTACATTTGGGCAACAAGTTTTGGAAGTCTCTGAGAGGCATTCTTAAGATGTTAAGTTGTACTTCTCCAGTGCTTTACATTGCAAGGTAGAATGTTACACTGCAAGGCTGCTGCATGTTCTTGAATTTTAATAGCAAAACAAAACACAGTAACAGAAACTTTTTGCCACTTTTTTCTATTCTTGCAGTATAGTGCTTTTTTTTTAATTTTTCACCTGCATTTCCTCAGAACTACTTTAATTTCTGACCTTGTTCCATGAATTTGGGTAAGCGTAAAGATATAAGGAGCAACCTATTAACCAGAAGCTGAAAACAGGAGTGACAAAACTTTATGAGCCTGACCACTAGATTGCCATCTAGAGGCTTTATAAAATTACTAGGCACCATTCATCCCAAATCTCATCCCTCTGATAAATTATCTGGCAATAAAAAGGAGACTGGTTCCAAGCCTGAACCATTTCTCTGTGCACATATAAAAATGAAATTAGGAAACTTGAAAGGTTGACTTTTCCTTAATGAGCCAACTAATACGTAATCTATCTTGGAGGTCTTTGTCCTCAATCCTTCTCAATTTGAGTTATGGCCAAGACCTTTGTACAGCAGGGTATTCATGCTCTTCTTAATACTAGTGCGATAAAAACTCATACCTTAAATCAGGGATGTCAAAGTCAAATTCATTAAAGGCTGCATCAAGGTTGTGTTTGACCTTGTGTGTGTGTGTGTGTGTTTGTGCATGGCCAGGGTGTGCCTGACCAGCTTGACGTCACTGGTGTCAGGGGTACCTATGGTGGCCTGTGATGCCTCTGCCAGAGAAAATGGACTCCCGAGCTTAGTTTTCAGCTGGGATGGCCTCCTGCAACCTTCCGCCAGTGAAAACGGAGCTTGGGAGCCCATTTTCTCTGGCAGAGGCACCATGGGCTGATCCTTTGCTCTTTCCAGGGTGGCCCCATGGGCCAGATCTAAGCACCTGCAGCCTGGATCTGCCCCCCCCCCCCAGCCTTGAACATTAAAAATATCTCTCTAGGGTAGGCTTCCATAGGCTTTTCCCAACTAGACAAAGCCCCACCTTGAGCATTCTTTTAAAACATTTTTGGTTAAGGCTATTGCATTCGGCTGTTGTGTTTGGATGTTGTATATATTATGTTTGGGCAAAGTGTTAATATCTTCTGGTATCCATTACTTTGATGTTTTTTTAAAAGAATTTCATTGGTTTTTAAACATTTTTGGGAAAAGGTAAGAGGGTACATAGAAAATTTTGGCAGCTTCCACACTAGTGATAGAAATCCTTCCAAATCTCACAATTTTTACAATATTAAAAACAACGTGTAAAAGATAAACAAAAAACAGAATCTTATTCTACATTGTATCAAATCATGTGTTCAATCATCTTTTCCTTTATCACCTTCTAGTATATCAACAATTACAAATATTTCAAATACATTTATTTTTGTGACCTAAGCCTTTTCGATATTGTTCCTTCCTCCCTGTCTCCAAGTGGGGCCACAGCCCCCCCTTTCATATCTTGTACCATGCTACCCTTTTCACTACCTTCCCTATGTTCGTCCTCTAGGAGAGAAAAGTGTTTTTTTAATGAAGGCTTCAGCCTTCTGCACTATATTAATTCTAATTCTATTTCCCTCCCAAAAAATCAACATTCCCTCTGGCAATAGCCATCTACACCAAACTCCTTTATTGTATAATTTTTTTGATAAAGAGGAATACTTCCTCCTTCTTTCTCTTATCTTTTTCGGAATTTGCTTAAGAATGGTGATTTCTTCATCTTTATATTTTAGTGGTCCTTCCCTTTGGGCCCCTAGCACCTCATCCCTTGTGCTCCTCCTGAGAAATTTAACATGTACCTCCCTTGGAACATTATGACTTCTAGCATATGCTGAATTAATCCTGTGAACCAGATCCATATCCCACCACAACTGCTCTTTATTTCTCTTAATGTATTCTGCTAAAATTGTACTCATAATATCCTTAAGGTCTTCATTTTCTGTCTCTGGTAGGTTCTGGAATCTGAGAAAAAATGACATTCTTTCAAATTCTATTTTTGCCATAAAGTTTTCCAGGTCTACATTTCCCTTCCGGATTGCCTTGACCTCCTCCCCCAGCCCAGCCGCTCCCTCCTCCAACACCACAATTCTCTGTTTGTTTTCTGAAATATGATGTTTAACATCTCTGAGTTCATCTTTCAGATCTCTTTTTTCAACTCATTTTGACCCCTCATTCTTTCTTGAAACATTTGGGTAACAGATAGTTCTTTGGAGCTCTCTCCAGACCCTTCTTGTTGTAGCAATGAAGTAATTTTTGTTTGCTGCATGCTTGGACTGGAGGTGGCAGACGCAGGAGCCGAAAATGACTTGCCCATTGGTGGTTTCTTAGACCCCATTTGTCTGAGTTCAGAGATGGTATAAGTCTTTTACAAAGAAAATGGCGTCAGCATAGTACGCAGCCACGCCGATCCAAGGAGACAGGCAAATCCAAATGGGAAAGGTTAATTCTCCTTCACAGTTCCAAGGCACCGAGGCACAGCAGAAGGGGGAAAGTCAAATAATCAAAGTCCAGGAAGACCACATAGCAGGAGAGGTATAGGTTTCCCTCAGAGAGGGTAATAAAACAGTACCAGAGGGATTTTTTCCCCCGAAGGTAGTTTCAAAAGGCAGACTTCATTTGTAAGTGCAAAAACAAAGACGGAAGGGAGCCATCTTGGCTCCTCCTTTCACAGGGAGAAAAACGGAGATCTCCATAAAGTTTTTTTTAAAAAAGAACAGCTCAGCAATCATCTCTTGCAATTGTGATAGCAATCTTTCTCACATAGTTAGTTCTGACGAGTCAGCCTTTATTCTCTCTCCGTTCCAATATAGAGAGAGCTAATTCAAATGCCGCTTAATCTGAGGGGGGAGGGGTAGAGAGAAGAAACACCCCCCTCTAATCTTCAGTTTCAAATAAGTTGAATACAAACTTACAATAATCTGCTGCTTATCCTTTAACGAGAGTTAAGGAGATCAGGATGGCTCCCCCACCACCAGCATTCAGCCGCTCTTCCTTGTATTAATTCCTTCCTCCTGGAGCCCATTCGGTGAAAGGGTGGACAGCCCGAAGCTGTACCATGCCCCCCCTCCGCTCCCTGGCTCCTGGGGCGAGGCGGAAAATCACCCCCGCTGGCTGCCGCCGAGTCCGGGGGGTTTCGGCGAGCTGCCCTGCGGCAGGAGACCCCTCCAAGGCTCCCTGTGCTCCTTACGGAGCCCACCGAGGAGACGAGCGGCAGATAGCATGTCCGTCGCCTGCAGGAACCGGAAGTGATCTCCATTACTTTGATGTTTTGATTGTGGCTTTAATAATTTGTACTGGGTTTTGGTAGTTACATTGTGAATTGCAGAATGTTTTTGCACATACACATGAGAATTGTAGGCAATATTAATGCCAATGTCCATGGTTTCCCACAAGCATCAATGTTGGTTACTGAAGAAAGTGTATATATTATACATCATTATATAAGCCAACTTTCTCCAGTTTCCTGCCTTCTAGATGGGTTTTGCCTATAGTTCCCAGAGCTCCTTGGTCCATTACTAGTATGTCTGGATAGCAATAGGTTATGGAATCTTGATAAACTTTGGTTTAATCTTAGATATCATTTCTACATTCTTTGTTATTTCAACTTATATCCTACCCTTCCATTCATGGACACTTCAAGTGTTAATGACACACACTATATATATATATGTACCCAAAAAAAGGAGGGAGAAAGGAGAGATAAAACCCAATTAAAATTCAAAACCAACAGCTCAAATTGTCATCAACTCTCAAAAGACCTGGCTAAAAAAAGAAGGCTTAAATTCTTTCCCAAGGTAGAATATTAAACATGATGTTTCCTTTCTTTCTCGCTTCCAAATGGCTTTAAGTATATGTAAGGTTATTTGCTCTTAATAAGTACATTCTGAGTAGTGAATCACCATTCAGAATAAAGATTTATCTTTGCTTAAATTCACCTCGGAAAGCTTGGATTTAATTCTCCTCTGCTACATATGGAAAAACTGCTTTGCATATTTTCCACAAAGTTTGCTTTCATCACTTCCTCCTGAGTTCTCTGCATTAATTATACATTTTTATACACTTCAAAATGCTTTATCATGAACATGTCTGTATACCATAGAATCATAAGATTGGAGGGGACCTTGAAGGTCTTCTAGTCCATCAATCTGCCCAAACTGGAATCCTCAGAGCATCTTAGACAAATGGCTATTCAACCTTTGTTTGAACATCTCTAACGATAGCAATAGCAACTTGACATATATTGCTTCACAGTTCTTTACAGCTCTCTCTAAGCGGTTTACAGAGTCAGCATATTGCTCCAACAATCTTATTTTACTGTCCTTGGAAGGATGGAAGGTTGAGTCAACCTTGAGCTGGTGAGAATCGAACTGCTGAACTGCAGTCAGCTGGCAGTCAGCAGAAGTAGACTGCAGAACTGCATACTAACCACTACACCACCATGACTGATTATCACTAATGATAGCAGACTCTCTCATTATTCACAGAGACGAGCTCTCCCACTTTCTTAATGGTTGAGATATTTTAGTGTAGAATGTAGAAGCTTCTCATGATCACGACCTTGTACCTCTGTTGATGCAGCCCAATATTGCATTGGCCTTTTTGGCAACGACAGCATCATGCCTGTGTCTGTGCCATACACATGCACATATACAGATGTGCATTCTGATGTGTTATTAATAGCAGTAGCAATAGACTTTAGCCTTATATATCACTTCACAGTGCTTTACAGTCCTCTCTAAGTGGTTTACAGAGTCAGCATATTGTTCCCCAAAAGTTGGGTCCTCATTTTACTGACCTTGGAAGGAAGGAAGGCTGAGTCAACCTGAGCCAAGCAGAACTGCTCGCAGTTGGCAGAATGGCTAGGTTTCAGTTCCTCTTTTTTTTTTTTTTTTTGATACTTCAGGATAACTTCATGGTCCCCATGTTTAGCTTCTATACCAGAATATTTTTTTAAAGAAGGCAAAGGAAAGACATTTTATGATATGGGTAATTACTATGAGACAGATGGGTGTGACCATTTTCACAGATGTCCAGCCAGCAACTTCTTCCACAAATGCAAATGATTTCTCAAATATTCCAGAATTTCAGAAGAGAATAAAAAGGGAATCTGTTAAGAAAGGTTCCAAAATGATTGTTAAAAATATTGGTGTCTTCAGCAGCATATGTGTACTTCTTCTCAGAGAATTGTAGACAGCCATAATTTGGTTTAGATTTTTTCTGGAGACTTTTTCAAGGGTTATTTTTTTTAACTGAAAAACATTTAAGAAACACTGCTCTAGAATATACTGTACCCCGGTGGTCTATCTTTTAAAATATTTTAAAGATGGGACATTATTACTATCACACTTATCCTGAATCAATTGATAACAGAATGTTGGCCTCTTTACTGACAGATATGGACTATAATCAGAGGTGGTATTTAGCTGGTTCAGTCCGGTTCTACCCAACCAATAGTAACAATTCTGTGCAGTTCGGAGAAGTAGCAAATTGCGCCACCAGCTGGCCCCACCCAGTGGTGGGTTTCACATTTTTTAAAACCTATTCTGTAGGTGTGGCCTGTTTTGTGGGAGTGGCTTGCTGGCCATGTGACCAGGTAGGAATGGCTTGCCAGCATGTGACTAGGTGGGCATGGCCAATTTGTAAAATGTGGCGAAACTCACTTAACAACGCTCTTGCTTAGCAACCAAAATGTTGGCTCAGAAACTCTGGCATTTGAAGTGTGCAAGTCTTAAAGCTGTCAAGTTACAAGACCCTTGTACCCCTAACCCTTTAGAAAAAACCCAGGGGTATTCAAACTTGACAGCTTTAAGACTTGTGGACTTCAGCTCCCAGAATTCCTCCTCCAGTCATGTTGGCTGAGGAACTCTAGCATTTGAAGTGTGCAAGACTTAAAACTGTCAAGTTAGAAGACCCTTGCACCCCTTACCCTTTAGAAAAAAAACCCATAGGTGTTCAAACTTGACAGCTTTAAGACTTGTGGACTTCAACTCCCAGAATTCCTCCTTCCCTTGCTCAACTCCTATCGCCGGGGTGCCACCATGACAAGCAAGGTTTTGGGAGGATTCTTCCCTCCCCCTCCAGAGAGCCCATGCCAAGAGAGAGGAAGCGGGCTGGTTTGAATGCAGGCAAGCGGGCGGTTTAATGGCCAGTGAGTGCTTCCTTCATTCATTCGAGCAGGTGGAGAAAGAAAGAAGGTATGCAATAGCTCTCCTTTGCCCTTGGTGGCGGGGGTGCTTTCTCTCATGCCTCCTTTCTCTCGCACGTCCTTTCTTTCTCTGCCTACCACCTTCACTTGTTCAGGCAGGCAGAGAAAGAAAGGAGGCATGCAATAGCTCTCCTTCGCCCTTGGTGGTGGGGTTACTTTCTCTTGAGCCTCTTTCTTTCTCCACCTGCCTGAATGAGCAAATGAGACACCAGTCCCAAACCACCTGCTCACCCTCATTCAAACCTTCCCACCTCCTCCTGTCTCCTGGCATGGGCTCTCTGGAGCAGGAGGGAAGGTTCTTTCCAAGACCAGCTTCTTTTATTCCCTCCTGTGGTGTCAATCCATGGGGGAGGGTATGGACCGTTCAGCAGTGATGGGGAAATGGAGGCTTCTTTGCCAGCCTTCCAGCAAAACAGACATTTTCACAGCGGCGGCTGAAGCACAATCCTGGGCAGTCAGTTCTGGCTCTCCCTTCCCCAAGCATGTCCTGTTGCTGCTCGAGCTGCTTTTGCTGAATCCGGCACAGTAGCCATTGCTGAGAGCATCGCTGGCAGCTGCTTCTTGCCATCACCACCACACTGGATTCAGCAAAAGGGGAGAGAGCATTCCGGTATAGGGCCTCCGGAAGATCAGGTACGGAAAGGCACACTAAATTTCACTAACTGGTACACCCATACTGGTGCGTATCAGCTGAAACCCACCCTTGGCCCCACCCCACCCGGCCATTCAACATGTCTGCCGCTTCTCTGTGCCACAGTGCTTTCTGGATGGGATTTAAAGGAAAGTGGTGGCTCACAGCTGCTAAGTTGCACAAGATGCTCTCCCAGCATCCACTGCCCTGGAGAGCAGAGATGCAGGGGAGCAGGCCCTGAAAGGATGCTCAGTTGAAGCTTGCTACATGACAGAAGCCACACATGCATGGAAGCCGCATGCATGCGTGCATGCACAGAAGCTACGCATGCATGATAGATGAATAATCACTTATCTACATGGTTTAATTACAGTGTTATAAATAGAACTCTTCTATGCTAAGAAAGCTCAAATACTTTGGCCATCAAATGAGAAGAAGGAATTATTAGAAAAGACCCTGATGCTGGGAAACATTGAAGGTGAAAGGAAAAGGAGACGGCAGAGGATAAGATGATTAGATAGTGTCACTGACATAGCGAACATGGATTTGGACAGACTCCAGGAGACAGTGGAGGATAAGGGAGCCTGATCTGCTGTGGCTCATGGGGTTGCAAAGAGTTGGATACATTCAGTTAGCTACTGAACAACAACAAATTGCTAAGAAAGCTTCCAAATGATCTACAAATTCTATGTACATCGCTATACAAACCTATTATATTGTCTTATTTATTAATAAAGTTTTGTGGATAAAACTATTGATGTCTGGTCACCTTAATTTTAATACCTGCAATCTAAATCCTGTATCTGTGTACATGGAATTAAACCCCATACCGATATAGACTGGCCTATCCCAATTTGACAAATTAGAGTGTAGAAATCATTTTACCATTTTAATAACCAATTAAGAAAGAATTAACATTCCTAGACTAGATGAATTTCAGTTGTGCATAAATGAAGAAATTTCTTTTTTGTTTGATACATATTTTCTTGGCTCAGCTGATAAATCACAGCATGTGACTCAGGTCACCCGTTGAAATGTCTAACTGTTTCATTTCTTACTAAACCACCCCCAACAGGTACAAAGAACCAAATTTAGCTTTGTTACATTTGAACAAAGATCAAAGCTGTTTGTAAATGAATTAGTCTAAGATTTCTTACAGTCTTGTCAGTACAAATAAAGTGAACTGCTGCTGTTCTCGCATCTTTTGTACTTTCTAAAGTAAGTTAAGTCTGCTTGACTCCTAGTGACTTCATAGATGCAACCCCGCAGTTTTCTTCCCAATATGGTACTGGTTCCAAAACTGCTTGCTCGAAGTAAATGAGTTCATCAGGGAAAGGTCTTGGCTTGAAATATTTTTTCTCCTTCCTCAAAACATATTTTTGAAAGCAGTAAGGTTTCCAGGAATGATTATCTACAAGTAGCAAAGAAATATATTCTCTAAAGAAGATATTCCAAAGACATGTCATTTAATGAAAATACAACCTTCATTAATGATAATGAGAAAGTATAGTATATGTAGATTATCACTGAATAGCATCATATCTCCCTCGGGAGTGGTGGTGGAAGAGGTGGTTAGTTATACTTATGTTAATCCCCCTACATTATTCTCTTTACAAGATATGCTTTTCTTCTGAGGGGAGGCCACCTGTCAGGCCTTCAGCCATCTTTTCTGTTGGATCTTTGGCCTGCCACACTTTCTATTAGTCTACTATGCATTTTCTATTGTGGGAAAATGGGAGGGGGGTTGTACGGAGTTAGATGCTATATAGCCATAACACAATTATTTCTAAAAAGCCAAGGTCATCCATTGTCTTTGCACCTCTGCACCTGAACAGAACTGGATGGGTGGAACTGCCAGCATCATAGTGGAAGATTGGACTATGTGATGGACTTGTGGGTGTGGGGGCAAGATCTTGAACTTTCTACTGGGTGGGGAAAACCGGGAAGCTTTCAGATTTGGGTTTTCCCAGATGTGCCAACAAATTTCTTAATAAATTGGAACTTTGAGCAATACTTTGCCTTGGGCTCTAATTTACTTTTTGATGCTATTTGGAACCCTGACATAATGTACAGTTGTAGACTTGACAGGATGAGTATGGGGCAAAGTTAACACATTCCAGTAAAATGGCTTATTCAGAGTATTCTATTTTACTCTTCTAGTATCATAAATGATGAGGTGGTATCATTAAAGGATGAAGATGCATCATCTAAAGGATGAGTAATCGGGAAAACTCAATGTAGTTCCCGAATCTCTCTTTTTGTTTCCAGTTGTACTGCCAGATTTTGGCAACACCTTTGCCAGAATCAATGGCATGGCTTCCCATTTGAGACAGGAAACTCATAAAATGTGAAAACTGTATTTTATAAAAAGTGGGAGCGGCAACCATATCTCTGCATGGGAAATTAATCCTGGCTAAGATTATGTATCCTCACTCATTACAATCCTCCTCCCCCAATATTAAAAAAAATTAAAAACATTCTTGCTTTGAAATAATGTATATTAATTCCAGATCAAAAGCTTACTTCAGTCTATCACATATACCATTTTTAAAGCATCTGCTCAGTATAGTAACTTATCTGCTCAGCATATTAACTCTGACAGATTTGTTGACTTATGACCCATACTTGAGTCAAAACAGCTTGATGAATGTCTCAATGATGCTCAAAGACAGACCATTTGTTATGGCCAATCATGCTTGTGGTCCTACTTCAGTAATAGTTCTTATGGTCTAATGTCTGTATTGCTGAGGTGCTACTCTCTGTTAAGTTTTGTATGATGGGAGAGAGGACCTTGTTTTGAGGATAGTACTGAGATAAAATGTAACTGAGAGAGAAGCCTAATGAACAGATCATTCCAATGGCACTTCTGATGTGTGGTGATACTAAAATATTTTTGTTTAGCTTACTTTTCTGAATTTAAATGACCTTTTGAGCAGATCATAGTTTCAAATAGAAAGAAAGAAAACCTCTTCTTCCTCTCCTCCACCTCCTCCTCTTTCCCCTTCTTCCCATAATTTAAAAATATGCTAATATACTAAATAAAGAAAAATGATCACAGTGGTTTAGTGCTTTAAAGTCTATTTTGAAACTAAAAATAGAAATTTGCATTTTCTTTCTCCATTTGGTTTTTAAAAGCAGCATTTTAAAGTGTTCTCCATTTTGTATAGTTAAAACAGATACGTTTACCTTACCTAAAGTATGGATTTCCTTTTACAATTATTATATTTGAAAAGAAGAAAGATTATTCTCTTCCACTGACTAGATCATAGGGATTAGAACAGTGGTGGGTTGCAGACGGTATGCCCCGGTACGGGCATACTGGTGCCTGCTGGGACCACTGGGTACCGTTCCAGTACGGTGCTCTGGAGGGCTCACCTGCCCGCGCTCCTTACCTGCATTTGAGCTCTTCGGCACTTCTGTGTATGTGCATGGAGCATACAGCGTCTGTGCAATGCTCTGCCGAGCAGCTGGAGCATTGTGGAGGCGTCGTGGAGCATCGTAGGAGGTAAGGACGCATATGTGCGCTGCACGCATGTGTGTGCATGCTGCGCACGTTCATGTAGTGGACGCTGGGCCCCGTTGCACTGTACCAGTTGCAATGGGATCCGGAACCCACCACTGGATTAGAAGCACTTTATAGAACACAAATTATTACCTTCCCTATCAATGGTGGTACACTATAGAGCTATGTGAAGACTTAGCTGCATCTTGGCCAGCAATTTTTTGTATAGGTTTGAGAAATTGTTTTGGAAGTTGTGAGTCTACCAGTGAGTGAGCAGATTGTACCTCCTCTCTGTGTCAAGTACAATTTCATTTTCTTGTTATTTGTGAAATTAAAACTAGAAACCAATTTTATAAGGGCATATCATATAATGAAATTCTAGGAAACAGTTCAGAATTATGTGAGTGTTATCAGGTAGGAAAGGTAGTATAATTTTCTTTTTTTTAAAAAAAATAATTTTTTATTTTATTTTTTATCTTCAAAACAAACACAACACATCCTTCTTTACATACTGTAGAAAGTGTATCAGTTGGTTACAAAAAGGCTTTCGTGCATCTCTTCCACAGTCAACAAACATAATTCATATTAACTCAAGTCTTTTAACTCAGATATTTATACATGTTACCATCATCATACCTCCATTTTCATTTGACTATAATTGTTTAAACATCCTTCATCATAAAATATACCAAGATTCAATACATAACCACATACTGGCATTTCATTTACTATTTCTAAAATCCTCCAATAACACTGAATCCTTATGTCCTATTCTAGCTAAACATCCATAATATTTAATAACAAAGTTTTCTAATGCGCCTTTCCAAATCACTGTTTACAATTTACATCCAATTTCCTTATGTTGTACCCATACCTGTATATACGTTGTTATCATTATCCCTCCTTTATTTAACTAGATCCTGTATCATAACATTTCCCCCCTAATAATCAAGACTTAACTGTATCTAATTTAGTTCTTTTTTATTAACTATATATAATCCAAAAGGATTTCTAATCTTCCTTTCATGGGTACCATTGAATATTCATATCCCATTATTACTTATCATAACACTACACATTGTATACATTATTATCATTATCAATTATTTAACTATATCTATTGTCACTAAATTTCACTAAGTTTAACTAGTTTTAAATTATACTCTTCCATCTATCAACCTGTATCTTTCCAGTAGCAAAACAGCCTCATATCTTCTGCCATTTGTGGTGATAGTCCTCTAATCATCTCTTTAATCAACTTTGTATGGACTCCTCTTAGCAACTCTTTGCTTATAAAATCTCTCATGTAATTTCGATGCCCTTCTTCTGTTTCCTTAATCAGCTTATCTTTGATTGTCGGTAGTGTTATCAATGATATTGCTAATAAAATTTCTCTCTTTAAATCCATAAATTCTTTTGTTTCTTCTTCTTCTGTATCTTGCCATCTGGGGTAGATTTCCCCTCCATTTAATTCCTCTTTTATTATGCCACTCTTTCCATTTTCAGAGACAAACCAATCACCATAAATATCAGCAATTTTAATTTCTTTATATTCATTTTCCTCTTCAATTATTAGGATTTTAACTGCCACTTTTTCCATTTGATAAACATCTTCAGCTTCATCATATTTTGCTGTTAGATGCACTAAGTCTTCCAACTTCTTCTCTATCCTCTCATGTGTGTTTGAAAATTTCTGTATTTCTAAGAATATATTTTGCAGACCTAAAACTTCTTTCTGCTGTTGAAA
Organism: Natrix helvetica; assembly: GCF_964273705.1. Classification (NCBI taxonomy): domain Eukaryota; kingdom Metazoa; phylum Chordata; class Lepidosauria; order Squamata; family Natricidae; genus Natrix; species Natrix helvetica. The sequence continues at coordinate 63,168,621 of NC_138552.1, forward strand.
TTGTGCCATTATCTCCAGCTAACAAACACTGCTGCTCTAGCTTAGGTTTTAACAAGATTAAGCATAGATTCACAATAACGTTTATTTTCACCTTTCTCTGGTTAAAGATATACTTCAAAGGGACATCTGTATGCTTTTCTTCTTATCATTCTGTATAAACAAGCAGTGAGACCTTGAAGTGCCAAGCCAGGATAAATCAGTGAGAAAAGTAAAAGAGTTTCATTTCCAATACACAAACCTCCAGCCTCCGAGTAGCAGTGTTAATGTTGTAATGTTGCAATTTTCTTTGTTTCTTTTTGTATCTTTTTTGTTTAAAAAAGTCTGATTCTTGAATCGAGATCGCACATCGTCTCATCGTGACATTGGCTCCTCCTCTCAAGGTAGTATAATTTTCTGAAGTCCTTTGTTAGCTGTATTTTCTGAACTTGTGATTATGCCCAAATAATTGAACTTTCCAACTTAAGTTAACTCACATAGAATATATCATAGAACCTCTGATAGAATAAATAACTAAGGTATGTGTCCACATGGCCAGATCTACACTTTCTGGGCAAATGAAATCATGAATAACAACAGAACTTAAGAATCCCAAGTCAGCAATGAATCTAATACAACACTTCCTACACAAGTTGAATCCATTTTCCTAGATCTGTCTTTTCAAACATCTGAAACAATTTTGATATTTATGTAGTCTGGTTTAAGGTGTTTTCTTTTGTCTTAATTTCTTTTGGAATTATATATATTCCAGAACTTGAATTACTTCCTTGGAAGTGGATGGAAAGGATTGGTACATTCGGGACTCATCAACGTTTTGAGAGCATAAACTCTCCCAATTATTTTTGCCAGGAGTTTCATGTATGCTTTAAAATGGATTATGTGCAAACTTGCAAGTTATCATTGCTCATGCCTTTGAACAGAAGTTTCTCAGCAAGATTTTATGAATCATCCCTTTAGGAGTTTAGCAACTGTAAAATTCTGAAATCCCTTGTTGGACAGGAGGCCAAGTTGACACCATAGCTAAGAAATATAGCATTATGGATGCTACTTATCTGACAAGAAGTATGAAACAGTAACTTTTCTAGAATGTTAGAACTTTTCTTTCTCTTCAAGTTCTTTCTCGAAGATTGTTTAATGTCAATGTTGCAGATTGAATTATTCTTGGATGCAGGCTATCTGGAAAAGTTTAACTAAAATTTGAGGTAAAATAATTTTTCAAGTGGAACCAGAACATAATGGAATGTATTATCACATATTTTGAGGGGCAGAAAAATAAGCAGAGAAAAATCCAGGACAGCCAGGATATGAATATACAATTTTTTAAGGACACTTTAGAAGTACTTCATCTTTTCATTATTGACAAGCATAAAGAAGAATCCTTTCACATGTGCCTAAAGGAGTTTGCTAAACAGACAGTGGAATTCATTTGGACTTCTTTAATATACTCTGGAATCTGGGTGGAGTAGAAAGTTACTTAGAGCAGAACTCATTGCTGGTTTCACTGGTTATTGAATAAATGATTTTTCTAGCATTGTTTAACATTCAGGTTCAAAATTGTTTCTGAAAAGGAAAGTAATAATTAACTCAACTGTCAAGAAGAGCTGCTGATCCTTTAAAATAATTGAAGAGTTGCATCAAATCATCCTAAATACTACTAGATAACTGTAACAAAGGTAATTCTATGTGTTTGCATACAAAAAAAAACATGGTTCCTGAAATAATTTTCCACAGGGATAGAAGAGAGGTCATTTTTGAGAGAACAATGCTTGTCCATGTATTGATATATTGCTTTTCTGAAAGCTTTTTGAAGAAGCTCTACCTAATTAGAGAAAGTTGCCAAATGGGTGCAATTTCCAGTAATTTATTTCATAATGCCATGTGCTACAAAACCCCTGAGAACATCACTGTTAATTATTTAATGTATTTGAAATACACAGAGCTCTTTATAAGTATTTTTGATCCAACAGAGATGAAAGGAAAGTCAATGAGAACAAATACTTCTGCGGGAAACTAGGGAGGAAGGAATCAGCAGGAATCAAGATGGCGATTCCATCTAGAATCCTTTGTTTACTAGATTAGTGTTCATGGATAAAAATTAGGTAGTGTGACCTCTAGTGCATATAAAAATTGCATTTTTATATGCAGTAAAGGTCACACTATATAATTTTAGCATGAGCACTGTAGCACAAGTACAGTTCTCACAGGTAGTTACGAGTTAAGTACAAGAGAACATTATTATTTACTGAAAAATTTATATTATCTGCCGTCCTTTGATGTACTCTCTTTAGGAAATCTGAGGTGGTATTCAGCCATTTCTGACAGATTCTGGAGAACCGGTAGCAGAAATTTTGAGTAGTTCAGAGAACTGGCAAATATGCTGACTGTGCCCCCGCTGCCTCCCAGCCAATCTTCTTTTGTTGCCCTGAACAGGAGAACGGAGCTGGAAAGCAAGTTAGTGGGATGGGGAGGGAATGGGGATTTTGCAGTAACTTCCCCTGCCATGCCCTCAAAGCCACATCCACAAATCCACGCCATATCCACAAAGCCACGCCCACAGAACCAGTATCAACAATTTTTGAATCCCACCACTGACACATATATATGTGTCATGCTACAATGGTTCATAACAAATTAATTATGTGCTACTTATTACAGCAAAGAGACAAACTAAAAGCACATACAGGCAAAACAAAGGGAAACAAAAGAATGCATTAGCTTTCTTTTGGAGTTTATAAATGGAGAAAATAAGTGGAAGCTAAAGCTAGCTTATTCTAGGCATTATCTACTAATTGCCTGGAAGTGATCCCCAGGAAACAGCCAGCCAGGCAGGGAGAAGGTGTCAAGCAGGGAATTAGTCTTGAATCCTTGTGCAGTCCAGAATTGATTCTCTAAGCTTCTTACAGATTTTCCTATCTGTTCCCAAGAGAGGGCAAGCAGTCTGGGGAGTTTCCTATTGTAATAGGGAGAATATAACAATGTAGTTAGCTTGAATTCTACATGTGTGGCTCTAGTTACTTGTGCCTGACATCCACTGATTTAAATTTTCAATGGAGAGAAGAGCATTATGTGAAAAAAGGCATTTATGAAGCACTAAAAGTGATAACGTGATCTCTTTTTCTGCATCTTATATTATTATTAGACTGACAATTATGGATTCTTCTATTGTCATTAGGACTATAATGTTATACCCCACAAAAAAATGGAGCATAAACCATTTTTTCCCCTTTTGGGCCAAATCCATATCCAAGCAATGTTGTTTGCTTAGACCTCTAGTCCACAACATGTGACTTTGCCAGAGTCAATCAGAAAAGGAATATATAGCAAATGTAGTAGATGTGGGAAGGCAGTGTGGGAACGCGAACATTTCCAACAAATTCAGTGGTTTCATGCATAGTTGGAGGTTAAGTCATTAGCTTTTAACAAGAACAACACAAGTTAAGCATATTCGTCCACCTGAAAGCTCTTTTTTTCTTATCCTCCCAAATCCATATGGACATTTTGAATCATCCTTAGTTGAAAGACCAGTTACATACTCAATACTCTGAACTTTGTGTTAGGTGTTCGATCCCCTCGTGTTTCAAGTATTCAGGATTCCATTAGCTCGCTGCTCTTGGCAATTGATTTTATTTCTTTCTCCTATTAATGGCTTTCATTCCTAGGGGAATTGCTGAGGTTACAATTTGTTCATGGAGCAGAACATAATCATTATCAACACTTCAGCAGCAGGTTTTTTTTAGAAATTTGTTTTAAGCTATTGAGTGTCCACTAGCTGAGGAATGCAGCAACTGGAGAGGAAAGACTATAATGAACTAAACAAGGAAAAAAGTAATAAAATGCAAGGTAGAAAGTCAAGGTTTAGCTATTATTATCCACTGAGTGTATGAGGTCATTCATCATTTTGCAATCTCCTAGTTATAATAATGCAGATAATGAATTGAAATGTAAACAGTGCAAAGAGCAGAACTATCAAGAGACCTGCCCAGCATGAATGAAAATCCATTTGACATCATAATATATATTTAATAATCATATATTGAACAGGTTTTGCAGCCTAAGGTAATTTAAATTTAAAGGTTCTTGGTTAACAAGTATTAAATGGTAGACATAAGGTATTGTCTCAGGAAGAAAATTCCTAATTTGTTTGTTAGTTGATCATAGGTTTATTAGTTAAACAAAGTGTTTAATTGCAATTTAGTTTCGCACGTATTTCCTTATCATATGTATTAGCTGGCATATATATGCAGCTTTTAAAATCAAAGCAATTTCTTTTTTTTTCAAATAATTTTATTAAGAATTATACATGTAAGTAATAGAAGTTAATACAAACTACAAAAAATGCAAATAGAAAAATACAAAAAAGAAAAAGACTGGGTGTGTGAAAAAGGAAAAGAAAGAAAAAAAAAAGGGGGGGGGGAAGAAAAAAAGGAAGCAATTTCACCCTTCATTCCAGCAGGTGAAACCTATTTTGATAGCATATCACCATATGTAGTTAAAATAAAAACTTACAACTAATCTCATAATTAATTAGATAAGGAAAACAAAAAAAAGAACCAGTTTGGTTTAGTCGTTAAAGCACAGGGCTAGAAAGCAGGAGAACATAAGTTCAGGTCTCCCCGGCTGTAAGAGCCAGTTGGTTGACTTTGGGCTAGTCTTTCTCTTTCAGCCCAATCCACCTCACAAGGTTGTTGTGAGAAAAATGGGAGGAAGAAGGTATGTTGGATATGGTCTCTGCCTTAACTTATTTGTAAAAATAATAAAGGCAGGATATAAATATAAGTAAAATAAATAAAATCAAAATGCTATATCATCTTTGTCAACAAGTCCTTTAAGGACACCCAGATAACTATTTTCTTCTTTTAACTTTGATTGAATAAGCTGATTTTATAAATTTTCCCTATTTTTTTTAAAAAAATATTTAAGCCCTTTAAAAAAGTCACAGAAGTAATTTGCTATTATCTGTTTCAAAGTGAAAATCTTCAAGAACTTTAACAGATTTCTCCTGTATCCACAAGTAAATTTATCCCTTTGTTTGTCACTCCTAAAAAAAGTGTTACCAAATCTTAGCAGAACTGTTTTCTAGACCCAGAAGGAGAAAACAACAACCCTGATTTAATGTTTGTTCATCTCCTTTAGGGAATAAATCATCCATCTGGGCCTTTTGTATTCATTTAAATTATCCCTCAAAGTAATTTCATAAACATCCAATGCAACTTATTTTTGTTCTACAACTTCATTAGAACATGCTCTGTCAACTTTATCGATTGTCTGCTTTATTCTGTCCAAAAGCTTAGCTGAAAAATATTGAAGAGTTTGCATTAAGGATTTCTGCTCCATTTTCTTTATCCTCTGGCTCTAATGTCCAGCCTTCAAAGTCTCCTTATCATACCCTCCAAAAAACAATCTCCATGTTCCCATGAGAAAGTATTGTCTAAGTAATTCAAAGCTATAATTCCAAATCCCCCTGGCCCCTTAATCCGTGATTAAACTTTCAAAATCCATATACTAAGCACTTTTGCTGTGTTGTTTTAAAAAAATCATGTATTTTAAAAAGTTTTAAAATCAAATTTACACCATCATTGTTAAAGTAGAGGGAAACTCACCCAATGAATGCCGTAAAACTTTGCCAGTCTCAAAGGGCTTAATCTCTGCAATATGCAAAGGGGGGAAAATCTTACAAAATGGTTAAGATATAAGACTCAGTCAAGTTTAGTGTCCATAAAGGCTGTGAATTTGAGCTTGTTGTAAATCCCAATTCGCAGTTGCTTTACTCATAGGCCAACTATAAAATTGACAGTTTCTGTGGTCCACTCTTGAGTAAGGGTAGTTGTCTGGAATCCCATGGATGATCTCAATAATTTCTTCTTTGTTCTGGTGAGATTACCTTAATTCGGATGCAGCATTGTCTTGCTAGCTAGCAACAACCAGCAGATTGTCCACTTGCCATGGTATTTATAGCAATAGCACCCCATAGTGCTTTATAACCATCTCTAAGCAGTTTACAGACTATTGCCCCCAACAATCTGGGTCCTCATTTTACTGACCTTGGAAGGATGGAAGGCTGAGTGAACATTGAGCCCTTTAGGATCGAACTCCAGATTATGGGTGGAGTTAGCCTACAATACTGCATTCTAACCACCATGCCATCAGGACTCCTTATATAAAGTCCCAGGAAATTTATCTATATGTTTTTTTAAAAAAATGCTTATTCTTTCAGAAGGTGGAAGGAATTGTATTTCATCATCCAGCTCAGTCACGCAGGGATTCTTAGTTGAGGATATTCAGTTGTTCAAATCCATGGCCACAATCGTAGCTCAATGTTGGATATACATGGACCCTGTGATCTCCCATATGTGGCACTTGTTCCAGAATCCCTTACCACTTGCATGATTGTGCGAGCTTATGCGAAAGGTTCTTAAGCCAGATTTAGAGTACAAACTGCCTACTGCAGGGTAGATTGTTCCATTGGAACAATGGAGTCTTGGAATTGCTAGGTTGAAAGCAGGACCAGATAACAAGAGGTTATCTTTTATTATTTTTTAATACAAAGCTGATTTCTACTATAGCCTTTAGGTAAAGATCCCATGTTCAGGATATAGATGTGAGCATTAATTTACTTTTTTTTGGCCTCAAATGTTCCATATTATGCACAAACTAATAGATTAAAAAGAAACTCCCAACATAAATCTCTTTATTAAGGCTATATACATCAACACTACAATACATGGATTATATAGGGTGCCACTTGCATTCCATTTTTCAAATAATCAAAAGCAGAACTTATATACTGGACACACACACACACACACACACACACACACACAGAGAGACAGAGGTGTCACCTATTACAAATCACTCTTCCTGTCAAGATCTCATGATCACAAAACCCACCAAATGTGAATTTGAATTTTGTACATTCCTGAATAATGTTATGGCTTCCCGATACCTTGTAAAATGTAAAAACATTTTGCAGAAATTGCAAAAATAACAAACTTTAAAATGTTCAGAAGGGTCACATAATAAAATAGCAGATGTCAGCAAGCAGCCTACAAAAACTTCATGTATCTGTGACACGGACATTTGATACCTGACATCAAAGCAGTTTCTGCACATGATTGTGTACTAATGGGAGAAACCATGGTCAAGTGCCACAGAGGAGAAATAAAAATGGTACAAGGAACCCAATTAAAAAATAGTATTAAAAAACGTATAAAGAGGGAAAAACCAACCATCTGTTTTTCTTACCTATGAAAATTGGTCATTGCATTTAGTAGGTTAATTATGGACTAACGTCTTGCGGGATTGCTTAATATTAACTGTTCTATCTTCCTATTATTGTTGTGGAGGGACTAAAATTAGTAGAGATATGCCTTATTGGGGAAAACACAGTTGTTTTTAAGGATGAACTTTTAAATACATTCTTGAGGATTCAAGAATTCTCTCAGATAAGTTTCAATTTTAATGTTTGCCCATTTTGGGGAAGCTGGCTGCCACCTTGCTAAAACTTCATCTGCAAGTCGTTTCCCCATGTGGTTTTCTATTTATCTGCATCATAAAAATACAATGTAATCTTTCTGTGAAACTCTACCACAAAGATAATTAACTAACATGCTGCAGATGTTTTTCCAGGGGATAGTTAAAGTGATTACCACTCTGGAAGGCATAATTATTAAGGGAAACCATACACTGTGTAAATTTGCCCTTATTGCTTCTAAGAATGATGGTTATGTGCTGGCTACTCATCTCTGGATTCGTTCAAAAGTGGATTCTGTGGAAGGAAGGCAATTTAATTATTTATTTAGCCTATGGCAATGTTACATTAGCCAGGAGACTACAGTGTATTAACACAAAATAGTTGTTAGGCTGCCAATGATTGTTAGTCTGTTCAGGTCACACATGTACCCTATCCAGAGTACACAGGGGGCAAACTATCTCCACATTCAGAATGGCTAATGGTGTTGTGCAGTACCACCCAGTGTTTTTTTTTTCTTCCACTGATCTGGCCTTGTGTTCAGATATTGCATTTGGGCAGGTCACGCACCCGTTCGGTTACTTCCGCATGAAGTGCTGTTATTTTTCTCATTGAAATGATACCTATTTATCTACTTTCGTGTAGCATGCTTTTGAACTGCAAGATTGGCATAAGCTGAGGCAAGTGATGGGAGCTCACTCCATCATGTAGTGCTAGGACTCGAACTATTGGAGTACAGACCTTCTCTGATATCTTTAAGCCACTGAGGCACCACACCTCTAGTAAGGCAGTTATTTACTTCAAATCACCCCAAAAGCAGCTTATTGCAGTACTAACATTCTGTCTGTTTCTTCTTTTTTTTTGCAAGAAATTTTTATTTTTATTAAACAAACAACACACAAAAAAATCATCATCTTACATTCTGTCTGTTTCTGATGAGAAAAGGAGGCAGTGTTTCCTTAGGCAGACCAATGACATTACTAACTGCAATGGGCCACTCATCATTTTACAGGGGTGATATTCAGTTACCTTCCCTACCTTCCCTACTGGTTCCCAAATGTGAGCTCCGTGCATGCGCTCAGCCTTCCACGCTTGTGCTTTTGGTGAAAAAAGAGTCTAAATGGGATGCCATAGAGTCCCAAAGACTGAGCATCAGCAATGTATGGAGTTAATTGTCATAAATGCAGCATTATTTTTCTCAGTTTCTCTATATTGAAAAGCGCAGCAGATTTCTCTGTATTCCATTTAGTTCACATCAATTTTTCTATCTCTCTAGCATTAGAATAGAGAAGGCTACATATGGCAAAAATGACAGGCTCCATTAGATAACATAATATTAACTTGTGACTGCATCAGCATACTGGTTATCTGTCCCCCAGCATGACATAGTTTGCATACCTCTAATCCAAGAAACCCAGTCAATACCTGAAGGGCATAAGGCTTGCTTGACAGAGCTTCTGAATCTTTGCTATGCTCAAAAGCCTTCTGCAATGGAATGCCGGAATAGAAAAGGTATAAAGTTCTGTGTTTTCCTCAACTATAATTCATCTCTTGTATTACGTCTGCCTCTAGAGGATGTTTCTAGATGCTTCTTATGCTCATCCCGATATAATCAGTGCAAATATTATTTTACTCAAGGAATAAATAGCGTGTTCGTGCAACCCATGGTGAAAGGTTCATCAGCAAAGGAGGTCTTTATAAAATAGAATGGAAGGGAAAAGGGTTGTGGACTTCAGATGCAATGAACACACTCCTGTTGTATTTCTATTCTTTTACACCTTTGCATGATGATTCTATTATACCAAAGATAATAACAACTGAACTTTGGATCAATCACTCTCTTGCAGTCCAGTCTCCATTCGTCTGATTGAAAGACATGAAATCTCTAGAACTATAAAGCTTACAAACTTGAAATTTGGGCACGTAGGTTCCTCTTGGCTTCTAGGTGCTCACCAAGAAAGGATTTTTCGAAATGACCATCAGAACATTAGTATTTCTTATAAAGTACTTAACACACTCTGATGATAAGGAGTTCTACTCCCCCTTCCCACCTGAAAAGAACTCTGTTCCAACTGTTGGTTACCTCACATTCAGTTACCTCAGTTCAAACTGGCAGACGTTCCACTCCTTCACTCAGGAGTGGTCTGGGGCTCCTTACAGTACTAAATGTCGGTACCTCACCAAGATGTCTATGCCTTCCACCTATGGAACTGGGCGATGGAAGAAAGATTCCCATATGTATTTCAATCATGATCACCACTGAGCTGACGTATTGAACCAGAGTGAACCGGATTTCTCCTGCATTGCCCAATCACATAGTTTTGTCACGAAGCACGGGTATCCAGGTAGTGTGTGTGTGTGTGTGTGTGTACTAGTCTCCCTTTATTTATTTATCAGCACAAATACAACACAAATGTAACAAAGGCAACATTAAAATATGGTTTTCTGCCTGGATAGTCTCCTGGAGTGAGCCGAAAGACAGAAAAAGGGAAACAGTGTGTTCCATTCCCCGCCGTCTCTTTCCACTCTTTCCACTATTATATGGATATCTGTAAATGATTGTGATTATACTTTAAAAATATCATCTAGATCATTTAATATCAGCTTTAAAATTTACCATGCTAGCCCCTGACATTCCAAGAGCAGGACATGGATAATGCCAGATGTACAAATAAAGAATGTGGTTTTGCGCAAGACCTATAGGCTAGGAATTTGGGGTTTTGAACTTCAACATCTCAGAAAGTTGCAGAGTGGAGGAGGAATAATTGAGAGGAATAAAATAAGACTGAGGAAACCCAGGTACAATCCCATGGGCATTGAGTCTCTCAGTTTACCTCTCAATAATAATCCATCTTATAAAATTGTTTTACTGGTAAAAATTATTTAGGAAATCATGATTGTTGAAATTTTTGGAAGAAAAGCAGGATATGAACGCAGTAGTAAAAATGAATAAAAACAAATAGCATTATGGTTATAGAGTCAGTAAAACCTCTATTCAGATACTAGAAAGTAGGGCTAAAATTAGAATTATGCCCTTAGGCCTCTCATAGATGTAACAAGGCCATCGATATAAGAGTATTTAAATTTCATTAGGCATAAATGTCTGGGTTTTTTTGTCCTCTAAGAAGAGCTCCATTAGTCATTCAAAGAGAAAGACTTCCAATTTGTTATAAAGTTACCTTTGTTGTCACTTCTTCCTCTGATTTTGATGAATCATTTCTGAAAGCTCTGCTTGTTTAGCGCAAACTCAGAACACGAGTACTTATGGGAATAACTGGAATCTAATAGGTTTCATTTCTATGTGCAGCATTGGTAATAGGTACTTGAAATGGAACTATATTATTATTATTATTATTTTTTTAAAAAAGCATGCAAGATTTAATCATTTCATCTTGATGTTCAGCAAAGGATTTTTCACATGTCCTGTCACAGAAATGCTCTGGACACGTCAAAGAAGTGCACACATGTCTTATGGTTGCTCACAATGTAATACTTCACAGCATTATAGGGGAAAATGTAAACAAATCAGCCCCAGGCAGTAATGCTTTTTTTTAAGGCGGTAATTGGGTATATTTGTGTAGGTATATTTGTGAAACACAGTGTAGCTGCTGTGTTTCAAGCTAGCATTTGAACAATTTATTTACTACCTTAATATTCTACCCTACCTCTAAGGAGCTTCAGGCAGCAATTTAAACTCCCAATAACCATGTGAGGCCAGGTATTAGTAAAGTATTATTTTTATTATAGAGATTTACAGTGTGTTGAACACAGAAAAAAAAAATCTGACACCACTTCCCTCAGCTGCACAGACCATCCAACTTAGTCTTAACAATTACTTTTTCATATGACCTTTATACTGTTACCTACTGTATCTATCCATCCATCCATCCATCCATCCATCCATCCATCCATCCATCCATCCATCCAAGCTCTCTATCTACTACTTAAATGGCCTTTCTGGGAAATTGCTGGGGAACAATTTCTTTCTATACTGCGAATAACATGGCATGAGGACCCTATTCATTCTGTTCAGGGTAGCCCAGGACTTTAGCCTCAGGGGACTGCTGAAGGAGCATGAAATGAAAAAGGACAGGGGAATAAATCAGTTTGGGAAGAATTAAAATAAAGATGCTGCAAGCCAGGGAGAAAAGCATCCTGGCAGTAAGTTAGAGAGATGAATGTCATAGCTGAGCAGGAATCTGAATCTAAAGCTGCCTTTGTTAGAAGCCAAATTTTATTCATGTGTTCACTTCAGCAGACTTGAAAACAGTAATTGTATGCAGGAGCTGACTGATTTGGCAGTTCGAATCTCATCAGGCTCAGAGTTGACTCAGCCTTCCATCCTTCCAAGGTCGGTAAAATGAGGGCCCAGATTGTTGGAGGATATATGCTGACTCTGTAAACTGCTTAGAGAGGGTTGTAAAGCACTGTGAAGCGACATATAAGTCTAAGTGTTATTTCTACTGCTATCCTTTTAAGAAAGAGATTTGGGCTCAATCCTCACAAGACTGAATGGATATAGATTTGGGGGGAGATCTGCATCAGGGGACTTTCCAGTTTTAGTATTAGGTAGGGTTGCTCTTCTCCTTTTAAGACTGATATGTAGACTAGAGTTTATCTTGGACTCACAGGCTCTGCTTAAAGAGCACAGCTTCATCTGTTGATCCATTTGAGACCGATCCTGAATCAGGAGGTTTTCCAGACAGTCAATGGTGCTCTATTTACCTCGTGTATTGGACTCGTGCTATGCAGTCTGCATGGGGCAGCCCTTGGGAACTACCCAGAAGCTGTAGCTTATGCAGAATGTGGTGGCATGAGTAATATTCTCATGTGGTGGTATGCCCACATCTGCTGCAAAGCACTCTGGTAGGTATTTTCTCAGTTTCTGTAGCTTTAAAGGCCAATTAAAACAAAACTCTGCATGCAGACACATGGTACAGAAGAATGAAATTTCAAATCATATTTGAAACATGATTTGCTTGTAAAAATTGGTTTCAATGATATGTAGGGAGATAAAATCTGCAGTCTTAAATATACAGTGGTTGTAAAGAGGTAAGTGGTCTGTTCATTAATTTTCATATGTTTTGTGTCTTGTAGAAGTTGCATAGTTTTGAAGAGATAACTATATTCATTTTACATCCATATGCAATCATTTTTGTTAACTGTATAGGTAGAGTCCTTCTGGGAAAGTGTCCTGGCAAAACCGTAGGAGCCTTATAGTTCATACAGGCTTAAATGTCAAATAGAGATAATGAGGTGTTACATATAAGACCAGCTAAAATGTAAGAAGCCAGGTGAATTTTCATTAGAAATGAATTACTTTAGCTTGGGAAAATAGATTTAAACTTCCTCCTAGGGCTTTCCCCCCCTCATTAATTCACCTGCATCAGCAGTCTAGTGTATTAAGGAAAGTTATAGCAAAGTGTAAAATAAAATACATATAATTGATGGATGTGGAACTGCCAACTTCAAATTCTAATGCTCAATACTTAATTTCTCTAATGAGAAAAAGACCCTGGTGGTAGCTTACTCGGCTAACTTTGTTTGGATAGAATATGGAACGAGGAGTCCTTGGTTCTCTTGGAGAGCACTAAAGAACCCTCATTTCAACCCTGAGCTACAAATATTCTCCTTTATTATAATATGAAATGCCACTCTCAGTTCTGTGCTGTCCACATGTGATGAGGTTTAATACCCCAAATTTCCTAACTAGATAAGTAATTCTAGGAACTGTACCAGGGGTGGGCTTCAAAAATTTTTGCACCCGTTGCTGGGTGGGCATGGCCATGGTGAGCATGGCCTAGTTGGCCATGGGGGGGGCATTTTTGACTTCCCTGGGCTCTGGAGGTTTTCCTTGAGCCTCCGGGAGGGCGAAAACAGCCTCCCCCGGGCTCCAGAGGCCATCCAGAGGCCAGAAACGGGTCCATTTTCACCCTTCTGGAACTTCTGGGAGGTCCATTTTTTTGCCCTCCCTGAGCCTCCGTGCAAGCCCTGTATTTCCTGGCATCCCTAATGGGCCATGTGGAGACTCCTGGGAGGGGCAGGGTGGGATGGGAGAGGTGGGGCAGGGTGGGTGGGGCCAGCCAGGGGTGGGATTTGCGGGTTCTCCAAACAGGGCAAATTCTTAGCTAGAGATTCTCCTAAACCCACGCAAACCCGCAGTAGCCCACCCCTGAACTGTACTCTTAATAGAAAAAAGAAGTTTTATTTACGTATGTGAATCTCATCGGAACAGGATGGGAAAAAGTTGCTAATAAATTTCCTGAATAGCGAGGCCTTTCTTTATGAGAGGATAAAACTTCACCATGAATTCATGAAGTTTATACCAACCTGACTGGGTAGCATTGTTAGGAAAATCTGGCTTATAATTTTCTAAATAAGACAGTTCACCTACACAAAAGGCTCTGAAAGTTTCGTTTTCAACCTTCAATTCTATTTCATCCCATTAATTGATGGATTGGGCTTATAAACTGTTCCAATCATAGCAGACTCTGAGTGGTGAAATGTTACTTCATAACAAAGCCGTGGTAAATTTCAATTAAAAATATCAATCAGACACCCCACTACTACAATCATCAAAAGGAGCAGAAAATAGAGTACCACGCTTTCCGGAAATGTCACAGAGGTAATATTCGGTTGTTGAGAAAAATACAAAAGAGTATATGTAGCTGCCAGTTGCAAAAAAACTTTATTCAAGCAAGACAACTTCAGAAACTGTCTATATTGCAATTTCTGTTAACTAATATTAATAATAGTTTTTTTCACCCTGCATTTAAAAGTGAAAGGAACACTTTAAAACTACTGTTTGTGGCTGTGTGGAAAAGAAAAAAAAACAGATGAAGAATAATAGAGTTGGAAGGGACCTTGGAGGTCTTCTACCCCAACCCCCTGCTATACCATTTCAGACAAATTGTTGTCCAATCTCTTTTTAAAAAAATGTCCAGTGTTGTAGTATTCACAACTTCTGGAGGCAAATTGTTCCACTGATTTATTGTTCTAACTGTCAGGAAATTCTTCTTAGTTCTAAGTTGCTTCTCTCCTTGATTAGTTTCCACACATTGCTTCTTGTTCTACCCTCAGGTGCTTTGGAGAATAGCTTGACTCCCTCTTCTTCGTGGCAGCCCCTGAGATATTGGAACACTGCTATCATGTCTCCCCTAGTCCTTCTTTTCATTAAAATATCCAGTTCCTGCAACCATTCTTCATATGTTTTAGCTTCCAGTCCCTTAATAATCTTTGTTGCTCTTCCCTGCACTCTTTGTAGAGTCTCAACACCTTTATTACATTGTGCCAACCAAAACTAGATATAGTATTCTAAGTGTGGTCTTACCAAGGCCTTATAAAGTGGTATTGACACTTCATGTGATCTTGAGTCTATCCCTCTGTTAATGTAGCTGTATGGCATATTTAGGTAGTAATAAGCCATCATTTAATATTTTTTCCAAATATAATCATGCTTACATGATTTTCAACAGGGAAATTTCCCCTGCTCGGATAGGTTGACTGAATGTTAATTAACCCTGGAAACTGGTTTGAGGATTGTTGTCCAGTGCAAATATTGATTGTTGATATTTATGTCCAGAGAGCACTGCAGCTTCTTTGCACTTCAGTAGTTTTACTGGTTTAGTTTGCACCAACATAACTGAGCCAGCATGCGGTGAATAGCAAATGTTTTGCTAAGGAGAAATAGGAGAAGGGTTGAATTCGTCTGGCATGGAATCTGAAGCACACTTGATGAAAATTGCTAAAAACATTTGCTGAAAATAATAAGAAAAATGTCAGTATTACTAGCATATTTATTACAAACATCTGTTCTTTATTTTTAGACTTAAATATACCACTGCAGTGTTTGGTCCCATGACTGTCAGCATTGCTGTAATTATTACTATTCTTCTACACAACAGTGGAAAATAATGAAGCCAAAGCACTAGGAAATGCTGTTTGAGGCAAACACAACCTTGCATAGTTCTAAGAAAACTGCTGCTGTTTATACCCCTCTTGTCCTTTTGGGTCTGTTCATCATGCTGAATCCCAAACCTGGGCCTCAGAAACTAAAGAGGTTGTGTACAAATGATATAACCCTTGAGGAGAAAGGAGAACAATTACAATTCGAATGATTTGGGGGCTTAATAACAACTTTGCTCAGATAAAAGGGGTGGTCTGTTTGCTGTTTGCAACAATATGATGGGGCACAGGGGCCTCAATGGTTGAATTTGGCAGCAAGCCATGGAAAAAAGTATTGTCAAGCCAAGATGCACCATTTAAAATTGCAGCCACTTCCGTAGTAACAAGGATATAATATCCTAGCATGATACAATGCTGTCTAATCCATCATATTTCTATGTGATCTTTACTAGAGTCTTTGCAGAGCTGAGCTGGTGGTACCCACATGGCACCAGCTATGGTTTATGATGTTCTACACCAGTAATTGCCAACTTGGGCAATTTTGTGATGTATGAATTTAAAGACTCAGCCAATATGGCCATTGCTAAGAATTCTTGGGGATGCGGTGGCGCAGTGGCTAAGACACTGAGCTTGTCGACAATAAGGTCTGCAGTTCGGCAGTTCAAATCCCTAGCACCACGTAGTAGAGTAAGCTCCCGTTATTTGTCCCAGCTTCTGCCAACCCAGCAGTTTGAAAGTATGTAAAAATGCAAGAAGAAGAATAGGAACCACCATTGATAGGAAGGTAACAGCGTTCTGTGTGCCTTTGGCGTTTAGTCATGCCAGCCACATGACCACAGAGACTTCTTTAGACAGTGCTGGCTCTTTGGCTTTGAAACAGAGTTGAGAACCGCCTCCTAGAGTTGGGAATGACTAGCATATGTGTGGAAGGGGAACCTTTACCTTAAGAATTCTTGGGAGTTGAAGTCTGCTGATCTGAAAGCTGTTAAGGTTGAGAAACACCAATCTAGATATATCAAATTAGTTCCACCATTGTGGATAGAAGTTCCTCAGTAAAGACTCATGTTGCTAAATCCCCGAAAATAAGACACGGTCTTATTTTCTTTTGCCTGATGAAATATGGCCTTGGGCTTATTATTTTCTTGGGCAGGTGAGAAGCGAGGTGCGCCTTTTACCTTTCCAGCTCCATCGCGTTCCTCACCATTGTGCTCAGGGAAGCAGCTGGTAAAAAAAAAAACCTTCTCGTGAGTTCAATCAAACTTCTTGAAATCGTGAGAAGGTTTTTTTTTAACCAGGGGCTTCCCTGAACAAAATGGCGAGGAACCCGACAGAGCTGGAAAGATAAGAGGCACGCCTCACGGCCCAATACCACCTACCTCACCCCAATGGTAAAAGCAGTCTGCCTGGTTCCCTTCCCGCCATCCCTTTAGCGAGGAGTGGCAGGTGGGGGGAGGGAGAAGCGAGACGCGCCCCTTACCTTTCCAGGTCCATTGCGTTCCTCGCCCTTTCGCCCATTGAATCCCCTTGTAAAAAAATCCTCATGAGTTCAACTCATGAGGTTTTTTTTACAAGGGGATTCAATGGGCGAAAGGGCGAGGAATGCAGCGGAGCTGTCAGTCTCTGGTAGTGCTAGGAAGCGTGTCTCGCTTCTCCCCCCCCCACCTGCTACCCCTTGCTAAAAGGACAGCGGGGGAGGGAACCAGGCAGGCTGCCCTTACCATTGGGGTGAGGTGAGTGGTATTGGGCCGTGAGGCGCGTCTCTTACCTTTCCAGGTCCGTTGCATTCCTTGCCCTTTCGCCCATTGAATCCCCTTGTAAAAAAAGCCTAGCGAGTTGAACTCATGAGGTTTTTTTTACAAGGGGATTCAATGGGAGAAAGGACGAGGAACGCAACGGACCTGGAAAGGTAAGAGGCGCGTCTCGCTTCTCCCCCCCCACCTGCCACCTCTTGCTAAAGGGACGGCGGGGAAGGGAACCAGGCAGGCTGCCTTTACCATTGGGGTGGGCGGTGGTTTTTTTGCATGAGAAGGAACAGGCGGGATGGGTGATCACATTGCTGGCCTGCCGCTCTTTTTGCGGTGGGCTCTTTTTGTGCTGGAGGGAAGGGCGGGGGGTGGAAGCACTTTGCTTCGCCTGCCGCTGTTTTTGCGGTGAGTCCTCTTTTTGCCCCGCAAGCTGTACCGGTAGGTGGTACAGTGGTAATGGCGGGGACCGGTTGCGCATGCGCTTAAATATTTGGGGACGGATTTATTTTCGGGGGAGGACTTATTATGGTGCATTCTCTGAAAAGCCCAATTGGGCTTATTAGCAGGGCATGTCTTATTTTGGGGAAAACAGTGTAAGGTAGAGAAACACTACTCTACAGTACTTCACCATCTCAGTCCTATCCTTCCTGGAGTTAATTCACTTCAGGGTATTGGATTTCTCCCTTTCCCCCCAAGTATCCTGAGAATACTGAGGTACAGTTTTATTTCAAAGCAAAAATTGCATTTCAAAGACTTTACATAACATCAGTGAATTTTGTGGAGCAGGTATTTTCCCCCTTTCCATTGCTGCTGGTTTGAACTGTTTTTTTTTTTTTTTAAATCTACTTTTCCCTTTCAAACTCTTGCTTGTATAAGAATATTTACCACTTTCCCAGCAGGAGTTCTCATGTTATGGCATACTGAAAAAACAAATCTTTTCCCCCTTTCCTGAGTTTGTGTTGTGTTAGTGGCAGAGGTTAGAAAAACAGCCTTCAGAGATAGATTTTTAAAATGCAAAATTAGTCTGTTTACTCAGCAGATGACGGAGAGCTCTTAAAGAAGAGGCAGGGAATTGCCTATCCTGATGCCCATCAGGAATCAGGCTTCCCTAGGATTGACCAGTTAGTGCAAAATAAACATGAAGATATAATTCATGATGTCAACCATGGTACATTCTAAAGTACTTTCATTTTCTAAAGACACAAGAATAATATGGGTAGTGGTTGGACACTTTTCATGAGCAAAGACCCAGAATAATTTTTTTTTCACTTCAAAATACACGTACCACTAAGAAATCTCTCTTAAATATTGTTATCTCTCAGTTGGATGTTCCAATGCATTCTACATAGGGCTACCCTTGAAAAGCATCCAGAAGCTACAGTTGGGGCAGAGTGCATCAGCATGGGCAGTTCTTGGGGCCCAAGGGTGGCCCATGTAACATCCCTGCTCCGTGAGCTGTACTGGAGGCTGGTTTGCTTCCAGGTGCAATTCAAGGTATAGGTAATCACCATTAAAGTTCTTCATGGCATGGGTCCAGGCTACCTGAAGGACCATCTCATCTCAGTGGAATTGGCCTGCCCATCCATGCTGGCAGAGGAGGCATCCTGCGGTCCCCATTGGCCAAGGTATTCCAGCTCGTGGAGTTCAGCAGAAGAGCCTTCTCTGTTGTTGCACCTGCCCTTTAGAATATGCCTCCCTGAGTAAGGATGGCTACAGGGGTGGGCTTCAAAAATTGCAGCAACGGGTTCGCTGCCCTGTTGCTGGGTGGCACGGCTATGGTGGACATCGCCTAGTTGGCCTCCTGCACCATGGCAGGGGGGGACATTTTTTGCCTTCCCTGGCTCTGGAGGCTTTCCTCGAGCCTATGGGAGGGTGAAAACCTCTTCCACTGGGCTCCGGAAGCCCTCTGGAGGCCAGAAAGAGGACGGTTTCTGGATTTTCAGAACCTCCTGTAGACCCATTTCCCCCCCCTTCCCCGAGCCTCCGTGCAGGCCCTGTACTTATCTGGTATGATGAATGGGCCATCTGGTACTCCTGGGAGGGGAAGGGTGGGAGGTGACAGTGGAGTGGGCATGGCCAGCTATGCGAACCCCCAGCAGCCCATCCCTGGATGGATGGCTCCAACCCTCCTGACCTTCCACACAGGTAGCTTAAAGACCTGGCTCTGACAGTTTGCTTGAAGGGAGAAGGTTCATACAGGGGGTGATTCATAGATTAACCCCAGATCCCACCCCCTTCCCTTCTCGTTCTACTCTGCCCTTCCCCATATTTTAGCTAGGATGATATCTGGGTTTTTATAGTATTGCATTTATTATATCAGCAGGTTTTGTACAGTTTTATCCTTGCAAGATTGAATCTGGGTTGGTCCCTGGGACCAGAGTTTTATCTTCTAATAGTAATAGTGTAAGCCGCCCAGAGTTACCTGTGGATGGGCAGTTAATAAATGTTACAAAGAAATAAAATGCTTCCCACATCTGAATTAGTTTTTCAGTGGACAATCACTTATTATTGTGACCCCCCCCAATAGTCCTTTACTTTCCACACATTTTCTCAGTTTTATGTCTGTATGTTGTGCGAAATTGAATTAATTATATGGGAAATAATTAAATTCTAGGCAAATTTTTGTTAGGGGAAAATAACGTAATTGTGCAGCATTTCCTGTTTTTTCAGAAAAGAGCAAAATAGTATGTTCACATGCCACTTTCCTACAGTGAAATCCCTTTTTGATTTGGCTTTGACAATGAATTATTCCCACTCCCAGTAACAGCAGAGAATATTTTCTTTAACCTCAGAGAGCATGTAAAACCTGGAGGGTGAAGACATTGATGAATTAAGGTCTTTTTGAGGCTTGACATCTAGCTTTGGAGAGGCAGTGGAGAAAGTTAACAGGCAGAGACAAGGCCAGACAAGAGCAGAATTACCTGTTAGCCACACCAATGACGACCTCTGAGAATTGAAGAGTTCACTGTGAAGTTCTAATCAGGGATCAGGAGAGCAAGCTTTCAAGCAAGATCCTTTGCACTGTCTCATATAGGAAACTTTACATTGAGAACAACATAAATGATACTTTTATAAGGATTAGTCTGTTTTCCTTCCTCCCTTCCCCTTCCTTCCTTCCTTCCTTCCTTCCTTCCTTCCTTCCTTCCTTCCTTCCTTCCTTCCTTCCTTCCTTCCTTCCTTCCTTCCTTCCTTCCTTCCTGGTATTCCATGGCTTCTAATAATATGGCCAGCAATGAGCTTTATAGTACAGCAAACTTTTATTTTATTTATTTATATGCTGCCTTTATAATTTTGATAAATAACTATGGAAAACATACCTAATATTTGGTGGTGGGATTCAAATAATTTAACAACCAGTTCTCTGCCCTAATGACCAGCTGGTTAGGCGTGGTTCAGTGGTCATGTGACTGAGTGGGCGTGGCCAACTCAATATCACTCAAGTCGATGGGAGCTTCGCCTTAGCTGTTATAATGTAATAAGGGTTAACCAGAGAGGCAGTTTCTGTAAGCAGGGCAATAAAGATTAGGCTAAAAACAACACTAGAATGCTTCCTTCCTGCCTTCCTTACAGGATTAGCCCTGTAAAGTGGGAAAAAAAAGAAAATAAGATTTCTTCCAACAGCTGGTTCTCCGAACTGCTTAGAAAGTTAACGAGTTCTCCCGAATAGGTGCAAACTGGCTGAATCCTACCACTGCTAATACTGCTTCCTCCTGTTATTTTCCCCACAGCAACCTGTGAGGTGAATTGGGTTGAGAGAGAGTGACTGGCCCAAAGTCACCCAGCCAGCTTTCATGTCTAAAGTGGAACTGGAACTCTGTCTCCTGGTTTCTCACCTGGTGCCTTTAGACTAGAAGTGTCAAACATGAGGCCTGCGGGCCAGATGTGTCACATGCTGGTCATGCCCACCCCTGGTTTAGTGAAGGGGAAAAAGGGTCACAATATGTCACATGATGACAACATGATGATGCAAGTTTGGCACCCCTGTTTTAGACCAAACTCAAGGAAGTCGTAATTTTTCCATCCCTGGTTAATGTTGCACAAATGAGCCTGTGTAAACTTTGATAATGAGGCACAGAAGGGAAATTTAGATGTTTGCCTTTCTTATTTCAGAATTCTTGCCTGCAATTAATATTTAACATGGTTAATTAAAACAAACAGCCTGATAAATTACAGTATGAACTTGTTTTTTTTTAGTAAGCCATAATTAAGACTTAATAATTTACAGCTCTTTGAATCAATTACATCTTTGCCCAGGCATATGTGGCTTTCCATGCTTGCATGCAGGAATCCTCATATTGTATTCTCTGAAGCACTTTTCTGGTATCCAATAGAGTGTGATACACTGCTCTGTTTTAAATGATTTTCATTTTCTTCCTTTGGTTATACCAGAGGAGATGGATTATATGGATAAGCCTCATGCAGGGTTTACTCACATAATACTAAATCATAGTTTATAGTTGGTCTGAATGAGGCCATAGTATTAAATTGTCTATAGCAGAGATTCTGCACTGCAAAGTGAGAGAAAGCATTTCCTGTCTCTGAGCAACCTTGTATCTTAAATGTTCCCATTCATTCATAAAGGACTTCTTACATTTTGTTAGCTTTGCACCCTTCCGCACCAACATATTACACTTGCCAAAAGCCCAAGCACATTAGTTCAAATGAACAAAATGATAGACTCAAAACTGTGAAGCATTATCTTGCTTTTCAGAGTCTTCGTTTGCAAACTGGCTGATGAAGAAAGAGTCTCTATGATTGAAAAATATATACACAACCAGAGGAAAGATAAGGGTTTCCTAGGAGAATGCAAATGAAAAGGAAATGGAAAAACCTGATAAGAGTTGGAAGATCCTTCTACTACTGTCAGCATTCCAAGTAATGTATCCATGGAAAGGAGAACTCTGAAGCAGGCTAGTTCCTCAAAGAACAGTTTATTGGAAACATCATATTGGCACAACTGGTGAAAGCCGACATTAAGTTCCTGCGGCTTCCACCTAATTAAAAAGTAAAAGTTCTCCCTTTCCCCCAAGTCCCTGGTCACGCTGTCCAATCCAGTTGCTGGCTGGTTGCTTGGTTGCTGACTCCTCCCCTGGCCAGCCACCTGTATGAATGTCCTTGGTTCCCACAGGAAAGCTTTATTGTTTTGACTACAAAACCCTGTCTAACTATTTATCCCCCCTTCCTCTGTTGTGTGGCAACCCTGAAGCCTCAAAGTGGGCCTCAGCCAGGTTCACCTCAGGGTGGACAACTACTTTGTGGGTGACCATGAGAGGTTGGCTTTTCTGTGGGTTTTCTTTAATCTGAGAGA
This sequence comes from Natrix helvetica, assembly GCF_964273705.1. Lineage (NCBI taxonomy): Eukaryota > Metazoa > Chordata > Lepidosauria > Squamata > Natricidae > Natrix > Natrix helvetica. The sequence continues at coordinate 63,191,044 of NC_138552.1, forward strand.
TTGAAGGCGGTTTTTCTGTCATGTGAAATGACAAAGAAGTTTCTCAGAGCCCGGATCTTGCAGTTTGAGGAAACTTGGTGTTTCAGTCCATCTATGAGGGAAAGCATTATAACAACTCTGCAAAATTTGTCTAAGGGTAGCATTAAAAATAAAAATGTGTACTGTGTTAGTTGAAGCTTGGAACCTCTCCACTCTGCTGGCCTTAAAACACCCAATAAAACCAAAACCCTGGACTTTATTACAACTTTGCTGCACTAATGACAATCTCCTGCTGCATAACAAAAGCCAAGATTACACTCTCTGCTGTTTTATAGGACCTGCTATGGAATCTTTTTTTTTCCTTTCAAAAGAACACTGAATAGTCAACACCTGATAATGACTTCGTTCCCATTCATTATACATTATATCTTACAACTTAAAACTTTCACCTTGAATTAAATTACTTTGCATCATAAAATGGGGGAGGCTAATGGTGCAAATGCTTTTGATTGTAGCATCAGCTATAATGGCGCTTTCTTATATGTTCTGCTTTGTGTCACAGGTATATAGACCTGATCCACTTTTTCAAGAGCAGAGCAGATGTGCAGAATTCAGCAGGATTTTTAAGCAAGCAATTACTTTTCAGGTATTCATTTATGACCTGATATTCCTTGTGACCAGTAACCTTTTATTCCACCTTAGTAGGTAGAAGCAATGAACACTATATTCACCCTCTTTTGATTTTACTTCTCACAGTCTCATATTTATTTGTGACGCATTCTTTCTTTAATGTGCAATCCTTGGGGTGTCTTTTGTTCTGCACATAATACATGTTGCTTTTCCTTAGCACGTACGTTGATTGGTTCAGTTCCAATTCAAATATTAGTTGGGCTTGAATTTATGAATGAGAAGTTGATTTGGTAGGGGGAAAGCCCCGTTTGCTTATACAAAGAAATGCCATCAAGAGCCTTGCTTTATTGGGAACTTAATCTAACTTAATCCCTTTGTTCAGCCTTAACTGATCATCTAATTCAGCAAATTAATTAGCGATTCAATAAAATGGAGGTAACTCTGGTCCTTGAAGAGTCTGTGATTGTTTCTGAAGCTTTAAATTCTTGTGGGGCTGAAGAACAAGGGAGGCACATGGGAGGTGGGTTTTACCCTCTAAATCTGGGTCTGCAGAAAATAATTGAATTATATCCTTCAGAAAAATGTAGTAGGAGATACTGTATGTTCTTCTGCAGTATGGAGGACCTAGGGTTCAATAATCTCTGGGTCTATTCAGGGTTCTGCTGAGTTTGTTTGTTTTTTCTCCTCCAGGGGATGAGGCTAAAAATACCGCTATTCACAATCTATCTCCATCTAAATTTTCTAGGCTATCAGCACAGAACTGGAACTACTGTTTAGGACAAGAAGTAATGAGAGACGAATTAATGGATGGTATTATGCAAGAACATAATACAAGATTTACAAGAGCCATGGTGGTTAGAATGCAGTATTGCAGACCAATTCTGCCAAAAAGTTTGATTTTCACCAGCTCAAGGTTGACTCAGACTTTCAACCTTCTGAGGTTTTTAAAATGAGGACCCAGATTGTTGGGGGCAATATGCTGACTTTGTAAACTGCTTAGAGAGGGCTTTAAAGCACTGTAAAGTAGTATATGTCTAAGGGCTATTAGGCTTAAGTTTTAGTCTCTTGAATCTCATGCTGACTGTACGAGTAACTTTAGTACAGAATCTTAAGATTTTTCCCTCTATCTGATGACATTAATACTCTGTTTGGAGTGATAGCAAACAGAGGTTCATTGATTTGGAAATAAATTGGAGGACAGTTTTAGTAATGTTAAGTAATATCATTTTTCAAGCCATCCAGGTAGTACTGAAATGAAGGGCAATTATTTTAAAAAAATGGAACAGATACTTTCTTTTTGTCTGTGTCCTATTAACCAAGTTATTGCAATTTAGAGCAATTCCTGATGGCAAATGAAAAGTTTAATTTAGTTTAGAATAGGATAATTACCAACTGAGCTTCAAGTTCTTTTTCTCAACCTGGAACACAAAATATTCTAGGTACAGAAGCTGATGGAGTTGGCAGAAGTGGCTAAATGGACCATTTTGATTGAAGGAAAGAATAAAAGTCCCTTTGTTTCCCCATGAAAACTGCTTCTGAACTTTGTGCTTGAAGTGGAAAAAAGTGAGGCTTGGATTTTGGGTTTTACCGATTAGATTGATATGTTTTTATGGAAATGGCTGGCTTGTATTATTATGGAAAAATAAAAAGTTGTGGTTTGATGTTAGTGCTTTTTTTTATAGCAACAGGGAGAGTCGGAAGTTAATGTTTCTTTTTTTCTTTTCTCCAGTTTCTCCTCACCTTTTCTCAAGTTAAAAGTTGGGTACCATTCTGGTATGTTGCTCCGGAGGGCCCACCTGACCACCTGAGCTCCTTACCTGTCCTTTAAGCCTTTGGTGCTTCCGCACATGTGCATGGTGTGTACAGCACCTGCGCGACACTCCGCCGAGCAGCTGGAGCATCACAGAGGCTTGCGCAGGTGTCACAGGCAGGTACGATGCATGCGCGCACCGCACGCATCCATGTAGGCGACACTGGGCCAGTTCAACCGTATCAGTTGGAACGGGATCCGGAACCCACCACTGCTTGCTACAGTCTTTTATTTTTCTAATACATTCTGAGAATTGGTGTTAATAAATAAAAGATCTCCAGATAGTTTGCCCAATACCTAAATCCCAAAGGGCTGCTGTAGAAGAAGCTTTCTTGGATCCAGCACTATTTTTCAGGACTGGCACTAAATTGCTGAAGGCCTGTGGATATTGGTGCCTGACATTAAAGGAAAGTCTTTAGTACATTCCTTGTACCAAGCAATACCCAAACTTTGGGTTTCTTAATTGGAGCGCTGTTTCTGAAATCTCATTGAATTTGTATAAATCCAGACTATAGGAAGTTAACATCCACCCCTCCTTCTCTTAGAAAAATGAAATATTTTAGGAAGGCAGAATATTATATTTCCCTGGGTGAGAAAAGGAGAAAGATGTTTTTAAAGACAAAGCAGCTCCCTGCTTTGTCAATGGGCCATTAAGGCCTGAGCCAGTCTGTTCTACATAACAAAGGTAGGATTAACCTTGTACCCATCTCACCAAATGGCACCTGGGAAAATTACATCAGCCAGCAAGGCAAAAAAGCTTGGGTCTCAGGGCAGCCTACAAAGCTAGCTAAACCCCCTGCCCCTGGGAGTCTGACAACCAATTAGAATGCATTTCTTGCACAGAAACAGGAAGCTCTGGGATGGGACCCAGAGAGGGCATAAAACCAGGACACTCTCAGCATCTCTGCCCTTTTCTGCTCAGAAGCTCAAGCCAAGTGATACTGTTCAGGAACTCAAGCCATGTGATCCTGTCCACCATTAAACTATCTCTCCAAGCACTCTCCATGTTTCCAGTGTCTTTTTCCCCATTTGGAACTGAACCCAGAAGGACATTTCTTCCAACACCAAATAATACCCAAACTTTGGGTTTTTTAATTGGAACCCTGTTTCTGAAATCTCATTGAACTTGCATAAATCCAGAATAAGTCTTCACCAATCTAAATAAGAATGGATTGTTGAGAATTGTACAAATCAGCAACATGTCACTCATCTGTTAGCCATGCATTGAAACACATTGATTTATAAGCAAAAATGAAGCCACTGCCCATAAATTGAATGCTGATACTGATATTTCTGTTGATAGAACATGTTTTTGTTCCTTCAGTATGGATTTTAGCCAGAAACCAACTTACCTACCTACCTTCCTTCCTTTTTAGAAAAATAGAATCAGTTTGGTTACAGTATGAAAGAACTGGCAGCGAAATGCAAAGAGAAGTTTCATTTTTCAACACTCTCAGCAGCTTGGGGAATTATTTCTTGCAGTATATATACGGGCATTTTAGTACTTGTATCAAGTTTAAGAAAAAAGTGACGTTCTTTTCAGCTCAAAAATTTGATATTTTTATTGGCAGAATACTGTAGTTTTAAGGAATTTTTGTGTGTTCTGTGTGGTGTTTTACTTGGATTAAGATCAAACTGAAATGATGACATGCACTAGAAGCTAAGTTTTATATTAATCAACCTTTAGAAATGTGGCATCTTTTTCCTGCCTCAATTTGCAACCAATTATTCCCCATCTCTCTCTCTCTCCCTCCCACCACCCTCCCTCTCTCCCTCCCTCCCTCCCCAGATTGTAACAAAAGTCAACCCCCCAACAATTTATTATATAAAGTATGTTAAATATTCAAAGTGGTTGCCATTTTCTTCTAAACACTTCCTCATTTGTTTGATGCATTGCTCTTCCAAATCCCTAAGTACTGTAACATTTTCTCTGAATAAAAATTAAAGCATATTGTAATCGGCTTATGGGGCTGAATTTTATAGACAGCCTACCTGCATATACATATTTTTGGCTGAGTATGTGTGTATAGTTAAAACAATTCCTTCATTAGTGCTGATAATATCAGAAAATTATGTTACTTTGGGGCAAAATATTTATAACGATTAAACAAAGTATAGCCTAATTTTTATTAAGAGACGCAAGTTAAACTTAAGAATGTTCCCCAATATTTTAACTTATTGTGTGTGTTTTAGGGGTTCAAAATCCTATATTTATATATATTGCTTTGTACAGTTCTTTTAATTCCATTTTTAACCTCCTCCATTCCAACTGTACATATTCAATTCAATTTTTATTGTATTTTGATATATTTTGCATGGACTGTACACCGCCCCGAGTCCCTTTTGGGAGAGGGGGCGGTCTAGAAGCATGAATAATAAATAAATAAATAAATTTATTTCTGTTTGCAATGATATACTTCATTTTTAAGGGACATATCAGAGATATTTAAAGTCTAATCCTAAAGTTTTTTTTTTTTTCAAAAAGTTTTATTGGTTTTTTAAAAACATTTATACGGAAAAGGGTAAGTGGAATGATTACAAATTTTGGCAGTTGCAAGTGTGGCAGACGCCCCCTCCCTCCAGACTCCTAGGTTACATCAAAATATCAAACCTTAATACATAATCATAAAGAATCAGCATATTAATTCTAGAAAAGATAATTTTCAATCAATTTATATAATTATAACATATAGTCTAGTTATAAATTCATTATTACTTTCGGTCTGTTTATGACATTGTGGTTTTCTTATTTATTTTTGTGATCTGAGCTTTCTTGGTATTGACCCTTCACCCCCCGCTGGCAGAGCTCCGGCCCCTCCCGTGTCCTGTATGACCGTTGTAGTATCTTCTGTTTTTTCTAGGTTCACTTAATTTTTTTCCATAAAGGCCTGTGCCTCTATGGGTGTGTTAATTCTAATTCTTGTCTCCTCCCAGAATATCAGCATACCTTCAGGCATCAACCATCTAAACCACACCCCCTTCTGGTATAATTTATTCGCCAATTGCGAATAGCTTTTCCTTTTTTCCCTAATTTTTTTGGGAATCTGCTTTAGAATGGTTATCTCCCTGTCGTGGTATGTCAGTGTTTGCCCCCTTTGTACACTCAGAATTTCATCTCTTGTGGTTTTCCTAAGGAATTTAATATGAACCTCCCTGGGTACATTATGTGTTCTGGCATATGCTGAATTCACTCTATAGGCTAGGTCTATCTCCCATTCCATCTGGTGTTTATCTTTGTGTATATATTCAGCTAAGATATTAGTCATAATGTCCCTTATGTTTTCCCCATCTGCTTCTATTACATTTTGAAATCTAAGATAAAAGGACATTCTCTCAAACTCTATTTTCATTTGTTGGATGTCGAGTTCTTTGTTCCCCTTCTGTAAAGCCTCTACCCCCCCCTCGCCTCCGCCACCCCACCCTCCACAAGGTCCAGTCTCTGTGAGTTCTTAAAGATTTGGGCTTGATTCTGTTTAATTTCATCTTTCATTTCCCTTAACTGTTTCTTAATTTCCTCCTGGCCCTGTAGAATTTGTTGAAGCATTTGTTGAAAGTCTATCTCTGTAGTCTTGGGTTGCATCAGTTCTGTTATCTTTGACTGTGTAGCTGGACTGGACGTTGCAGACGTTGGGGCAGAAGTGGCAAAACCAGGCTTTCCAGGAGGTGGTCTTTTTGGAGACATGGTTTATGAAGCAAGGAGGTCAGTCAGAGTAGAAACTGGGCAGCTGGAGAAGTAGAGCAGGCAGGCGAATTCAGAAGGCAGAGGATCCAAACAGATGGGGGTTTCTTTAGTCACTCTAGCAATAGATGAAAGTTTTTTCTCCAAAGAGTTCAGAAAAGAACAATCCACAAGAGATTCCTCTGGGTGACTCGGAGACAAAGACCGGAAGCCTGAATTTTAAAGGTGGAGTCAGGTTTCACAGTTCATGAAGACAACGGAAGTGTGCCATCTTGCCCTGCCAGCTTTGGGCTCAGAGGCATAATAAAATTTTAAAAGTTCAGAAAGTTCTCAGTTCACCCATAAGTTCTGGAGCTAAGTCCAATGAAAGTCACTTTTATGAGGGTGAGGCATCATTAGTTGGCTCTCCCCCCTCCTCCTTCCCCTGGGGGCGAGAGCAAAATCTTCTCAAGCCGCTTGTCCGAGGGAGGGGGGGAAATCCCCCTCCCTCTAGCCGCACCTCTAGCAGAAATCCGAAAGTTTAATTTTTTAAAAATGCTGAAAAGTCCATAAATTCAAGACAGAGGGAATGAAGAAGGGAAGCCTCTCACCATGCTGCCGCTGCTTTGTTCAAGAGTGCGTTCTCCGATCGGCATGGGGCGAGGCGCGCGCACACGGGCACCCTCCGAGACTGCTCCCCGGTGCCTAGAACGAAGCGGAGAAGCCCCCGCCAGCCGCCGCCGACGCCAGGACCCTCCGCGAGCCGTTCCCTCGGCAGGACGCCTCTCCGGGGCGTCCTGTGCCCCCCCAGAAGCGGGGGAAGCCCACCGGGAGAGCGGGAGCAGGCAAAGGCTTGCCTGTCGCCGTAGCCGCCGGAACCGGAAGTCTAATCCTAAAGTTTTGATTGCCCGCAAATAAATATATCATAGAATTATATTCAAAATGATTAGTTACTGGCAGCTAGGCAAACACTTGAATTAGAAATCTGATTTGAAGTTTCTTCAATAACTGAATAACTGGATTTTGATTAAATTGATTCAGATGGTTCTATGGAAGGGCAGAAATTACCTGTTTTTATTAAGAATATAGAAATTTAAATTAAATATTTCAATTTGACATTTGAGTTTGAATATCCAAATTAGAAAGAGGTTTTATGTATTTTTCAAATTGTAAAATTGTAAAAATTTGTAATTTTCAAATTTTCCAAATTCAATCATCAAGTTACCATTTCAGCTTGCAATTGGCCAGAAAATTTTAGTTATTTATCTTTGTTCAGTGGCTGGTTTGATTGAGTTACTATAGAACAGGGGTGTCCAAACTTGGCAACTTTAAGACTTGCGGACTTCAACTCCCAGAATTCCCCAGCCAGCTCTGCTGGCTGGGGAATTCTGGGAGTTGAAGTCCACAAGTCTTAAAGTTGCCAAGTTTGGACACCCCTGCTATAGAAGATAGTGTCTTGGGCAAAAAATAAAATCCAAACAAAATTATCCATTTAATTACACAGAATATGACGAATGAGTCCTATAGGTTTTTGTAGAAATGAGTCAAGACTTATCTAACCATCTCTTCAAATCAGGAGAAATAATGTTTACAGATGCTAGAATTTCTTAGGCCAATTTGGTCATGGATACTGGGTTTTAGTTTTCATTATGGATATGGAATCATTAAGAATTATTTCTGTTTAAATGCTCACATTAACAGGACAAGATCTCGTCTGACAGTTTTCATGATGATTTGTTTTTAATGCAAAATAGCGGAACCAATTACTTTTTACCCTACGCCCCAGTCATTTACAAACTGAGGGAATATCATACAGAAGTTGTATTTGGGGGGGAAAAAGCGATTTTCAAATTTGCCTGAAGTATGCATCCTTAGTGTGATGCTAAGTTTTTTATTTCCCTTAGTGTGGTGCTAAAGAAGGCAAATAAAAAGGTGGAAGTTTTATAACACATTAAATGTCACACAGCTATAATGAATTTGCATAACAAGTTAAAAGACTGGCCCTACTGAGTATGCCGTTGTTGCATTTCTAGGGATGGTAAAATATACCATCCATCTTAAAAAGGGGAGAAGTCATTTCAACTAATGGGCTGGATCAATTCATAGCTGACAAATAAACTAGCCAAATTTGTACTAATATGAGACAGTTTTGTCATAGAAAACAGCTGGTGCTTTTCCTTTTCTGTGGAAAATTCTTTGGCATCCCTAGTTTATGAAACAGAAGCAATAAATCAATAGGTATATATGTATGTATCAAGGGTCGGTTGCTGCCGGGATTACTGCCAGTTCGGTGCGCACATGCACAGTTGCCCATAAACAGGGCTGCACATGCGCAGAACATTACAAAATGAAAAAAACAACAACTCATGCTGCTCTGACCAGGGAATTGGTTTGGAGGCGTGGTAGGCCTGGGTCGCTGCGACCCAGGCCAGCAAACCACTACACGTTTGGGCAAACTGATCCGAACTGGTAGGAACCCACCTCTGGTATGTATGTATGTATGTACGTACGTACCAGTGGTGGGTTTCAAAATTTTTTGGAACCTACTCTGTGGGTGTGGCCTGCTTTGTGGGAGTGTCTTGCCGGCCATGTGACCGGGTGGGAGTGGCTTGCTGGCCATGTGACTGGGTGGGAGTGGCTTGCTGGCCATGTGACTGGGTGGGAGTGGCTTGCCAGCCATGTGACTGGGTGGGAGTAGTTTGCCGGCCATGTGACCGGGTGGGAGTGGCCAAGACGATGTCACTGAATTCTTTTGCCCCAATGGATGAACTACAATAAGATTAAAATAAGTACAAAAACAATAAAAGAGCTACTTACAGAAGGAAGATGACTGTCCTTGCCAGTCTTCAGTATCACTGACTCCAATGAATGGGGTGCACAAAGAAGAGACACAGAAATGAACTCTTTCATTGCATGCACTGGATTGGGATGAAACCAGCACAAAAAACAATAAAGACAGCTACTTACAGAGGGAAGATTATTACCTTGCTGGTCTTCTGCACCACCACCTCACCACCTTGCTCCAATAACCTGCACAAAGGAGAGACACAGAAAGCAAGACTTTAATTGCATGCACTGCATTAGGATGAAACAAGTACACAAAATAATAGAAAAGGAAAATTACTGTCTGTTATGTATTATAGTTTTCCCTCTGGTCCGTTCCACTAGAGGGCACTGTGCTCATTGCTGATTGGTTCCCTGTTTGACAGCCGGCATATATAAAGAGCTGCCAAACAGGACTCAGCTGTTGCCAGTTAGCTGAGATGCGTGAATTGTGAACTGCCGCATTTGGCAACCTGTTATCATTAAAGCTGTTAGCTGCTTGAAGTCCAAGCTCGCCTCCTATCTGTCCACCCGCGTTCTCCCAGCTAGAGCACTTTCCTTTTTTGCGTCTTCTGCACCACCACCTCACCACTTTGCTCCAATAACCTGTACAAAGGAGAGACACAGAAAGCAAGACTTTAATCTCTTGTACCTCACCATCTCAAGGATGAACCCAGCACAGAGCACACCCAGCAATAAAGACAGCTACTTACAGAAGGACCACTGGCTTGCCGGTCTTCTGCACACCACCTTATCACTTTGCTCCAACAACCTGTACAAAGGAGAGACACAGAAAGCAAGACTTTAATCGCTTGCACTTATACCTTACATAAGAATAACACAATGAAAGAGATGCACTCAAGTACTTATTTGTGTTATTGCTTTCCTGGTTGTTAGGTCGGTCCAAGTAACTATTCAGAAGTTAGTGGTTAGAAGCAATGTTAAAGCAAGATATGGAATTAAAATTGGAAAGAATTTGTTGGCTATTTGAATATATTTAATATACAATATATATTTAATTTTACACATGTTAGCAGCTGCTGGAATTGTGTTTGCACAACAGTGGAAAAACAGAGATATGAAAATGAATAAATATTACAATCTGCAGGAATAAATAAATTGACAATTAAAATCAAGAAAGCTTTGAATACTTTTTCACATGGGATTTATTTTACCAATTGCTAACTAAAAGAAATGGAAATTAGAAATCCAAAAGTATGAAAGAAAACACCAATTATATAAGGAAAGGTCACTAAAATGTATAAGGAAGTATTACTAGATCATTATTAATGTGTAGATAACTGCGGGACATTACACACCCACACCCACACAAACTATGACAGTGCCAGGAAAACACAAAAAAATAAGAATCCCCCCCGCAAAAAAAAAAGACTGCAAATAAAACCAGTTTTTTTCCCCTAACCCTAAGGAAAGGAAAGACAAAGCCACTGGAATAAAAACCATCAAGGCATTGTGGGAAATTATAAAGGACAGTACCAGGAAACTCACAGAACCAACAACCACTTCAGAATTACCTAAACAACGAGGGTGAAACACACTAAATCTGGCAAAGCTTGCACCAACCTGGCCTGCCCATAGAAAAGCAGCCACTTTGAGACACATAAACTTGGTTTGAACACTTAAAAGCAACATATTGCATCACAAAGAAAACATTTGCAAAAAAGAATAAGATTTCTTGTAGTAAATATATTTTATAAACAATTAAAAAATAAAAAATTCCCTAAAAAAAATTAACAAAAAGATATTCTATAAATAAAAACATCATTAAAAACCATTGTTAAGTATTCCACCAGCAATAATTTATACTGTAACCATTTTAAGGGTACAGCAATAATTTATACTGTAACCATTTCAAACTATTCCACATACAATAATTTAAAATGAAACCATTAACAATATTCCATACACAATAAATTACAATAAACAATTTAAAACAATTCCAAGCACAATACATTTTAAAGTATTGAGTATAGAATTTTTAAAAATGGTTTATTTTAATTTATTTTGGATAGAATCTTTTTTTTAAAGTAGTCTAAGACAATTTAAAAAAAGAATCCACGAACAATAAATTGAAGTAAACCATTTAAAAATATTCTATACTCAAAACTTTTAAGTAAAACTGTTTTAAAAAATTCTATGCACAATACATTTTAAAGTATTGAGTATAGAATTTTTAAAAATGGTTTATTTTAATTTATTTTGGATAGAATCTTTTTTTAAATGGTCTAAGACAATTTAAAAAAAGAATCCACACACAATAAATTGAAGTAAATCATTTTCCGGAAGTTACTTCCTGGTCCACCAGTTGAACCTCCTTTCACCAGTTCAGTGAAATTCACCAACCAGTTTGCCTGATCCGGTGCGAACCTGCAGAAACCCACCACTGGTACCTACCTACCTACCTACCTACCTACCTACCTACCTACCTACCTACCTACCTACCTACCTATCATCCATCCATCCATCCATCCATCCATCCATCCATCCATCCATCCATCCATCTATCATCTATCTATCTATCATCTATCTATCTATCTATCTATCTATCTATCTATCTATCTATCTATCTATCTATCATCTATCTATCTATCTTCTATCTATCTATGACAGGGATGAAAAAGTCATGTCATCACAGCATCACTATGTGACATATTGTGACTTTTCCCCCCTTCGCTAAACCGGGCATAGGTGTGGCCAGTGTGTGATGCATCTGGTCCACAGGCCGGGAGTTTTACACCACTGATTTAAGAGTATTTTTCTTTCAGGTGGCCTTGAAGTAATAAGACTGTTACTCCAACAAAGCTGAAAGTCACAAATCCAAACTTGACTTTATGTTAATTTACCCATATAGCAAGACTTGAAGCACGCCAAATTCCAGGATTTTCCTATGATCTTTCTTTAATCTGTGGGGCAGAAGAACCTCTCTCTCTTTCTCCACAATCCATATTGCTTCTTTTTCTTGGACTTCTTTTTAGCATGATGAGTAAATGATATCTTTATATATAATTATTTTAATGCTTGTAATATCACCTTTTCATCCTGAGAGCCTTGTATTTCTCCCCTATGTTTTATTAAGCATTTGACTTGTTTGAAAGAAAGACGAAGCATTAGCTTGGATAACCCAAAGACAGGAAATTCCATTATAAAGCATAGTTGTTCTGACCCAGGCTTCCTTAAAAAGAAAGAAGCAGTGTCTTGATCCTGGCAAAACCCCTTTTGTTTACATGACTGTGAATTCCTTTCATTCACAGTCAGCAAGGCTTAGCAAACAGTCTTTCAGAGGAATGTTCATCAACACGAACCTTATCTCATTTGGAGAGCTGCCAAATAGCTAGTTTCCAAATGCAGGGCAAGGCAAAACTTGGCACAATCTCTTATAGCTACAAACAGAACTTTCCACTTGAAATGACTGAATGAAGAATTGTTTCCTGCAAAAGCCACTCCCTGTTTGCTCCTCTTGTTTCCTATGGGAGGAGCCAATCACCTCCAAGGTGTGGCTTTACTCCTAAGTCGACCCTGCTTTCTTAGTTGTTCTTGTCTTCTGGAAGCCCTGTGCATGCGCACATTGGGAACAGGCTTCAGCTGTTCCTCTGTCTCACTGCTGTCTAGCTCCCTCCCTGCCTCCAATGCAGAGCCCTCATCAAAGCTTTCCTCAGCCCCCAGGACTGGCCCATGTTCCTCCCAAACCTCCTCACTGTCCGACTTGGCTGTCAGCTATTCTGTTGTATTCTAGAACTGCTATTCCTATATGCATTTGTTATATTAAACTGTAACTTCTGGACGAGACAGAGCCCCAAGAGAATGAGCAAGTATCCTTGTACTATTGTGCATTTGTGGTCTGGCATAAACACTCTGGATATTTTTACAGTTGCATTGGGGAGAACAGGGAGTCAAGGAGGAATTATTTATAGACTGTTTTTTTTGATATACAACTAGTATTTCTGTAAACTTTCAGAAAGCTAGTTAAATTAATACTATGTTTCACATGGGAGAGAACAAAACTGTCCATAAATACTTTGTAAGAATCATAATTCACTATTGCATCTAATTAACAATTGCTTGGTTTTGCTTATTTGCAGATATACTTAACTAATATTTGTGGATTATAAATTTATACAACTGTGGCAAATGTGAATCATTTATTTGAGATATGCAGGTTTTACCTATTCATTATCATACTCTAAATTGCTCTGAACACAGGCTTGGGGCCATTAAAATTATCATATTGACAAGTTCTGAACATAATGAGGAGTTGAAGATGCATTTACATGAATGTAAAACATAGTGAAAAATCTGTATTTCACTTTAGACAGAGGGGCAGACAGGCAGTGGGGCCCAGTCACATAAACAAGGAAAACAAATGCTTATACAATTAGACATCAAGGCACTTTTTGAGAGGTTGATTTGCTTTTTACCAACTCTGATGGACAGTTTTGTTGGGTGGATCTGGCGTCTTGCATCCTTGACCTTTTGCAAATTGTCAGAGCTGGCTGAGTTGCAATCTAACAAATAAATAAACAGAATACAGAGGACCTTTATGTCATTCAAATTCACTTCAAGATTGCACTCATAGCAGTTGTTCAACATTTTGTTGCGTCCAAAAAAATAGAAGAAGAAAAACAAGCATCATGCAGCCCAAAATGAGTTAGCTCCAGAATGAACAAAACAGGGCCATAGTTGTACTGCTTCAGCTAAACCAGGGGTGTCCAAACTTGGGAACTTTAAGACTTGTGGACTTCAACTCCCAGAATTCCCCAGCCAGCTGGCTGGGGAATTCTGGGAGTTGAAGTCCACAAATCTTAAAGTTCCCAAGTTTGGACACCCCTGTCTTATGGTGACTTCTTTCTTGACTGATTACCATTGCGTTCAGTGCCAAAAGCTACCTATGGTGCAACCACAGGGAGATTCCACTGGGAACTGCACAGATCTATAATTACAGACATACCCTACTACTGTTTGTCTGGAGCATCCATTCCCCAGCTGGCTGGGGAATTCTGGGAGTTGAAGTTCACAAGTCTTAAAGTTCCCAAGTTTGGACACCCCTGAGCTAAACTATTAGAACAATTTCTCCAGAGATTAAAAAGCCCTTCGATGCTTGTTTTTAGGCAGGAAACAGATTCACTCTTAATAGCTCCCACTTTTCTTAATGGGCCACCTAAAATGCCCAAGCCAGTCTATTCTACATAGTAAAGAGTTCTCCCCTTCAGCTCCAAGGTGATGGGATTAAGGCATGATAGTGTTAGCCCTTTACCCTACTCACCACATGGCAGCTGGAAACTCAAACTTGGCCCCGTGGGAGTCTGACAACCCAAAAAACCCATGAAGTTACTACAGACGTTGCTTACAAGGAACTTCTCTGTCCCCTACTTGCAACCATTATTATTTTTTTGTTCAGATTTATCTCGCACCCATAGGAAGATAAAATATGATGATACGGAGCGACCACATAGATTATCTATCTAAAGTTTGATAGGATTACAATCTCATCAGCATTGATCATCCCTGATTGAAAGAGGACAATTTTAAATAATTATTAAAGTAGTCAATAAGAGAAAACGTATTTGAACTTCTATGTGAGGAATGATCCTGGCATCCCATTGAAAAATCCAATTGAATGGATACTGTACAAACATCCTGATTTTTTTGACCATCTTAAAATAGTTTCATTTTTTGAACACCTTACAAAGACTCATTTGAGCCTTTCTATCAGTAGCTGAAATCACTCAGCAGGAAGTGCACAATCCTTCTAGGAATTTGCTAAGTCTCTGTCTATCATCTATCATCAATCTTGCGAACAAGGCCTATGCAACAGATAGGTCATAAGTCTTCCTTCCCCACAGTATATAGGCTGGCTTCTTAGCTTCCTTCCTTTCATCTACCTATTACTTGACACACCCTCATCTGACTCATCACAAGACCATCACTTGACACACCCACACCTGACCCATTATAAGATCTACTGACCACAAAGCCCTTATAAACACAGGAATACTGAAATTGACATTCCCTAAACACTACTGAAGATGTTACCTAGCCTGGTAACATTCAGAAACCAAACCCCAAGCTCAGAGAATGAACTCTGTCTGTCTGTCTGTCTGTCTGTCTGTCTGTCTGTCTGTCTGTCTGTCTGTCCGTCCGTCCGTCCGTCCATCCATCCATCCATCCATCCATCCATCCATCTATCTATGAGGGGTGGGTTCCAGCAATCACTACTGCTGCACTACATGCACACACTTGATGTGCACTGTGTGCGCATGCACAGTGCAATAAAAATTGCTCTGCACATGCACAGAAGCATAGGGCAGGGTAGGCCTGGGTGGCCTGGGTCACAGTTCCGGTGACCAAACCACTACCAGTTTGCCCGAATAGGTCCGAACTGATAGGAACCCACCACTGCTATCTATCTATCTATCTATCTATCTATCTATCTATCTATCTATCTATCTATCTATCTATCTATCTATCTATCTATCTATCTATCATCTATCTATCTAGCTATCTTCCTTGTCCCACTGAATTCCTTATTCTCAAAGCTAAGGCACATGTGCTAGTAGCAAAGCCCCCTCCCTAGTCCCAAACTCATTTTTTATCTTGAAGAGTGGTATTTATGCAGTGTATATGCTGGATTTGCTTTCTTCTTTGAAACTGCAGTATACAGTATATGCTGTTCCATCAGAAGCCTCCAGGGATTTCTCCCTTGAGTAGCTTGAGTGGTATTTCCCCACTGAATGCTATTTCTCAATGATTGCTATTTTCCCTTTCATTACATTTCCCATTAACTGTTACCTCTACCCTTGAATGTTTTCTGAGTGTTTTTCATCTTTTCATTGGTATCCCACAGCACAACTGAATGAATATGTTTTTGGTTTGATGAATCCTGACCCTGAAAATCAAGGCGGAACCCCAAGGATGTACACAAAAGTTCACATTCCACAACACCTAGTCAGGTTACTTTTTCACAAAACTATCTCGGGATATCTTATCTGTGATGCATTTGGGAAAGATACACTGGACTGTTTATTTTATGGGATCTCATGAGAGATTCGAATGATGTTCATTGTTATCCAGCAACTTTTTTTTTGCCAGGCACAAATACATTCAGAAGAAAAAAGTAGGAGAGATGCACAGTATCTTTCAATTAGAAGATCTAAAAAGCCTGACCTCTGGAAATACCTAGGCTAGAGCATCAAACCCAAAGCATCTTTGCCTGGTAACTGCAAATCAATTACTGTTTGCTGAAAGAAAACGGTGAACAGTTCCTGCTATATTCTGAAAAGCAATATTACTTTCCAATGGAAGAGAGTGTATGTAGCATAGGGTTGAACTGTGGAATTCTTCATGCTTGGGTGTAGGTCAAGGGTGGGTTTCAAATTTTTTTACTACCGGTTCGGTGGGCATGGCTAGAAGGGTGTGTGTGTGACAGAGTGGGCATGGCATCCACTTGACATCACTCACCCACATTCAGTCACATGACCCTCTCCTCACCAAGCCATGCCCACCGAAATGGTGGTGAAAAGTTTTGATTGGGGGGGGGGGGCTCCAGCCTCACCAGAGCCTGCAAACTACCCAGTAAGAAAAAAAAGTTTTTGTCCTCCCCAGCCCCTAGAAACACTCTGCAGGCTTCAGCGGGAAGGCAAAAATGTCCCTGTTATTGTGAAAAACAGGCAGAAAATGGGCCATTTTTCACAAAAACTCAGGCATTTTTGCCATCCCCTGGCCCTGCTGAAGCCTGCAAAGTGCTTCTGGAGGCTGGGGGAAGACAAAAATGGCCCATCTCTGGGACCTCTCTGGTACTCTTTCTGACTGCACTCTGGAGAACAAGGGATGTACTGCCAGGGATGTACTGACTCTCTCAACTCTTTTGGGGAGGGTTTTCCCCCTCCAGGCCGATCACACGCCAGTCCAAAAGCCTTCACCCACCAGCCTTTGCCGAGAGCTTGTTTGCAAAGCGGCTCTCAAACAGAATGAAGCTGATGTGCTGCACCCAGAGCTGCTTCTTCTTCGCAACAGCCGAGGATCTTTTCCGCTTGGAGCTCCAAGCTGCAGGGGGTGGGGGTGTGGCTGCAATGCCAGTAGCTTCAGGGGGCTCCTTTCCTCAGTGGTTCATTTTTTTACCTCTTGGCAGCTAGCCAGCTTTGTCCTAAAAGGCTGTTGCTCCGTGCCTTTTGATCTTTCTCAGGTGTGGACAAAAGTGACCCTGTGAAGGGACCAAGCCTGCTGTTGAACTTGGAAGCCGAGAGGCTTCTTTTCCACCCACTCGCTGGCGCAGGGTGCAAAAAGACCGCCAGTCGCTGCCACCATCTTCACACATGTGCAGCTTTCTTCTCTCCAGCTGGAGGACTTTTTGGTGCCCTGCGGCCAGCAGTTGGGTGGAAAAGAAGCCTCCGATTCTCTAGCACTCAAAGAAGAAGCTGAGAGGCTTCTTTGCCAGCAAGCCACTTCCCAGCTCCGGTCACTTTGCTATCAGATGGATGTGAGCAGTGACCAGGGGACCAATTTGGGGACGTGGCCAGCCTGTCAGTACTACCGGTTCAAAGAGCCAGCCCTGATTTTTACTACTTGGTCTACCGAACTGATCCGAATCAGTAGGAACCCACTTCTGTTGTAGGTGTATTATCCATCAATTGCACTGATAAAATTACCCAATTGGGTAATGAAGTGTCCAAGTTCAGAGAAGCAAGAACTCCACAGTATTACTGTCAGGCCTGGAAGCCATCTTTTGCATCGGGCCTTCAGGCCTGCCACATTTAATGCTGTGGGAAATTGGAAGGGGGAAATATATGGAGTGGGATAGATATAGTCAAAATAACATTCCTTTCTCAGAGAGTCAAGGACACCTTGCCCTGCACCTGGAGTGGTGTGACTGGGAGGCATTTCCAATTGGGATGGTGTCTGATTAGAGCATGTGATGGACATGTGGGTGCTGGGCAGAGACTTGGACTTTCATTTGGGTGGGGAAAAGCTGGAAGCTTTCCCAGATGTGCCAAAATGACATCTCTAATAAAGTGGAATTTTGAGGAAGCTCAAGCTTCAGAGTCTTCTTTCTTTAGGGGTGTTACTTGGAACCCTGACATTTACTTCCTTTTGCAAAACAAAAATGACACCTTCCCCCAAAATGTAACTTCCATTAAGCCCTGTAATGAATAATACTGAATCCCATTCGTCATCTTTATCTCAGTAGTATGAGTCCAATAGGATTCTGCTGTTTAAATTTAAGTGAAAAAGGCCACACAAAGCATGTGTGGCTAAATCCCATGGTGAGGCCAGTTTCAGGTTGCTTAGGAACTTAAGGGTCTTTCTCCCCCAGTTTTCTTTAAGGCTTCATTCCGCATATGTTGAATTCTTTCTTTTGCTTTAGCAACTTGGCTCATTGAATTAATGTTTGGTCAGCCAGCATGTCTGGAATGGTGTGAGGGTTTTGTAAAATCCGAAGAGTTCATGTTAAACTTTTCGTGAAGAAACAGAAGAAGAAACCTCTCTTTGGGGAAGGATTTGGGAAGGTGTAATGTTTTCATTCATTGCATGCCTTTCTGAACAGCTATTTGTGATTTTCTGAAAGGTGTAGATATAAATGTGTTGATGATATAAATTGCTTTTTAAAATGAAAAGGAATTGCAGTGGAAAGCCTAGTACTATTAAGGTTGCAAGTATAGAATGACAACATATTTGACTCCCTTGGTCCCCCCTCCTCCAATTTTCATAATAGAAAAATATGCTAAGCTATTACCATATGTGGTGGACGTGTAGAAGCTAAACGATATTGGACTCAAATCCACATATGGTTGGAAAAAATGACTCAGAAACATATAGATTTTAAACCTGAGATTTTTTTATTGGGAATATTACCAGAAATATATAATAGCGATTTGAAATATTTGATTGTAAATGTGTTAATGGCAGCTAGAATTGTGTTTGCAAAAAATTGGAAAAATGAGAAAATACCAACACAGGAGGAAGTTATTCAGCAAATAATGGAAGGTGCTGAAATGACTAAATTGACATTTGAAATTAGAGAACAAGAAGATGAACAATTTTATAAGGTATGAGATTTATTTTACCAGTAGTTAGATAAAAAAGAAACATGGAAATGAAAAACATTGGGGAATTTTTATAATATAAGAATAATAGAATAATACAGATGACAGTACAAAGGTATATGATCATTGAATAGATTTAGGAAGATGTAATGAATTGTTATAATATAAATGAATCCAATACCTAGAATATTTCGTTCAAAATGAAGGAATAATAATTATAGTCAAATAAATGATGTACAATGATAATGTATACATATATGCTAGATTCATAATTTGTGATTTTATATACAATTGAAAGTGAGGACTATGGAAATGATGCACAAAATCTTTGCAACCAAATGACATGCTGTATGTGTTTGAAGAAGGTTCTATATGTTATGTGTTGTCTGTCTTTGTCTGTCCAAAAAAGAAAAACAATATTCTTTTTTTTTTTTTAAAAGAGAGAGAAGGAAAAGGAACAAGAAATGATATTCAATGATTTTTTGGGTTTGTGGAAATACCACCCCAAGAAAATATAAATTAAGAGCTGGAAGAGACACCTGCAACAATAGAAAAACAAAGGAAGAGAGGAGGAGAGGAAATGAGAGGAAAAGGAGGGAAGGAAGAGAGAGGTGAGGAGAGAAAGATGGAAGGGAGAAGGACAGAAGGAGAGGGTAGGAAGGGGAAGGGGTAGAGAGAGGTAGGGGAGAGGTAAGGGAAGAAGGAAGGGAAAGGAGAGGAGGAAAGAAGAAAATAGAGAAGGGAGGGAGGGAGAGTAAGGAAGAGAGGAGAGGAGATGAGAGAAAGAAGCGGGAAGGAAGATAGAGAGGAGGAGAGGAAGATGGAAGGGAGAAGGAGAGAAAGAGAAGGGGAGAGGAAAGGAAGGGGAAGAGGAAGAGAGGAGGAGGGAAGAGGTGAGGGAAGAAGGAAGGAAAAGGAGGAAGGAAGGAAGTAGAGAAGGGAGGGAGGGAGAAAAGAAAGGGAGAAGATGGTGTCAAAACAGGTGAGGGATAGTAAACAAAGCAACTCAAATGGAATATTATAATTCTATAAATAGAATGACAAATATATAAGAACCATGAATGTAAAAAAAGAATAATAACTATGTGAATGTATACCTATAATTGTATATAGAGAACAAAAAAAAACTTTATATATATAAAAAAGGAAAAATATGCTAAGCAATACATGGGCTTTGTCACTCCAACAAATCCCTCCAGAAGCTTATGCACTTTAACTAAAAGCAACTGATTCCCCAAGTGTCTGAAAATAGCTTGTGCCTTTTCCCCTCTGTATTCTTTTTGTATTCCTTGAATGGCAGATGATAAAAGATACACCATCATTGCAATTTCTCTCTCAAATTGCTTACATTTCAACTGTACCGGAAGTATTTTGTTTTGAAATTACTATATTTTTCCAATTGCTGTGATGCTTGTTATACAAGGTCCCCAGGCCAATTTCATTTACTTTGCTAACACTATAATGCTTAGTTGTGTCCCCATTTTTTCTATTCATTCTCCTCCTCTTACTATTTTTCTTTTCAATGGAAGAGAAGCATTGTTCTGCCGACAGCATTGTTCTCTTTTGTCCTCTTGGAATTTCATACTCTGTGAGCTAATTCTGGCAATATGCGGGTGGGACAGTCAGCCAAACAAAGCAATATATACACCCACAATTATTATTTATGTAAGGCATTCTAAGACTATGTAGGAAAGAACTGGCAGTCTCTGTCCAGCTGTTCTTCCAGAGCACTCTCCACCCCCTGGATAATACTCATGAGCCCTTGGCTGTTCCAGCTTTCTAAGTCAATATCCCAGCAGTAATGCTTGCTGGCTGCCAACCTGAAGTTGTATTTTGTCTTATCAAGTCTTTTTCTTGAAGCAACTCTTTAAAGGCTGTATTGTTGGGAAAAGCCCTCAACCGAACTAGGCCACAGACAATTAGTCCAGATTCCTGGATTGCACGCTTGCCTAAATGAAAATAGCACGATGTTTGCATTTTGGGCAATAATGTATATGTGGGTGGGTATTCCGAAGAGACGTAAAAAGTGCAATAAGTAGCTGATCGTGAATCTTTTTAGCCGTTAAACAAAAGCGATTCCATCCAGGGACAATTATAGAGGTAGGTGGAGAGAGAAAAATTGCAGTAATCAAAGCTGCTTGGTATGAAGTCAGTTTGCCTCTTTCAGCCCCCAAAGTGCCTTAAGAGGATTTGAAAGTATTTAATAGGGCTATTTAATTTGGAACAGTGAATAGTAAGAGTTGTATAACAAACTAGCTTGAGTCAAGATTTCTTTCACGTTTTTGTTAGTGCTGTTATTTATGAAGACCAAAACTGAAGGTCAGAGTGAATCAGAATCAGTGACTTAATTACCATTGACCCAGATGAGTCACAGCTGCTCAAAAGGAGTTGTATGAAATGGTGTCTTCTGGATGATATACAAAACTTCCATGTATTAATTATACCCCTCTGTGAAATATAGCAGCTAGCCAGAAGTAACAAATGGTGCTATCTGGCACTGTAATACAAAACCCTATCAACAATTCACACAATGCACGACTCTTGGACATCAGAGAGTTCACGCAGGAAAAATGGATGGCTGCGTAAAACTCGACAGTGTGTAAGAACTGGTAATTAGCACCATGTAGCTCTGAAATCCAGACAGAGGAGAGAACAAATGAAAAATAACATTGTGGTAGTCTCACATATCTATCCCCAGGCTCATTGCCGTTCACCATGAGTGGTTATGAAGGTTCCATGGATGCCTGCTGATCATGTAGCCACCAGCACACTGCTCAATAATCATTATACAGATCTGGCCTATAGAATAGGAAGGGCATATACGGATCCTTCCACCAACTTCCTGATTCCAAAATACTAAAAGCAACACAGGCATAACTCCTCTTTGTTTCCGCAAATCAGGCACAACCTGTGCTACTGTTGGGATTTTAAGGGACACTTGATTGCCAGTAGAGATATCTTGCAGGGTTGCTTTACATTCCAAGGAATACTGCATAATTTCAGTCTTCCATCTCACTGGGAATAGACACTGAGAATCTGTATTTTCTTGGGAAGGTGGGTGAGGGTTGGAGTACAGAGTTTAAAGGCATGAAAATGATGAATAATTTAATTTAGAAATCATCAAAGTCAAAGGAACTTTAGAGTTTTTTCTGTCTCCTCTAATGCACAAATTCATGTGAAGTGCAAATGGTTGGAAGACAGCCAAAGATTTAGGCTAGAAGTCAAAACTTTTTCTAAAGAGTTCAGAGCATTGAATTATTTGCTTTTGCAGCATGGAAAAGAACCCAGTCATTTATTTTCTAAGTAAAGAATTTTCTAGTAAGTACGAAGTATGTTTTAAATATTCATTTCATTTTGAGGCTTATAGTACTTAATACCTGCTGATGGGATTAAAATCCATGTGCAGTACTGCAAATCAGAATAAAGGGAAACAGGAGGGAAAGTTGCATTAATGTTAAAGGACTTCAATAAACAAAGACTAAGACTAAATCAAAACTCAAGCCTTAATCTAAGGTTAAGGCTAAGGCTAAGGCTAAGGGTAAATCTAAACTTAAGTTTAAACCTAAGCCTAAACTAAAGCTAACTCTTTAGTGAAAAAATGTATATTACAATGAAAGAAGAAATGCAAAATAAAGTACAGGACTTTCTTACTAAAGAGAGAGAGAGAGAGAGAGAGAGAGAGAGAGAGAGAGAGAGAGAGAGAGAGAGAGAGAGAGAGAGAGAGAGAAATATTAATCTGCATTTTCAATAAGGAAGGCTAGAATTGGCATTCTATAGATTTCCTACGCATTCTATAAAATGCTTAATTTCACACATTGACAGTAACATATACTGTATATATTAAATTTCATGATTATTATTCCCCTAGCATGTAGTGAGAAAGAGAATCAGTCAAAGAAAGGGATGTTACATGAAAGAGATTGACAGCTCTTACGTTAAACAATCACAAGCTTATTGATTTATGTGTGCCTGGTTTTTATTCTTGCAGAATCTGAAGCTAGATAATGAGCGAGTCATTAGGACATTAATCTTTCTGATTATGTAACTCTTGGCATTTCAATATATACCACTTTACTACAATGTAGGCTAGCTAATGAAACTGAATCATGCATTTATTATTTGCTCATCATGTATCAACTGATCTAGGGTATTATTTTAGCTCTGATCATTCTCACTCTCTCTCTCTCTCCCCCCCTTCTCATTATTAACAGGAAAGTAATATGGTGGATTATTTTCTTGCTTTAGAATAATGAAGTGGAAGAGATGCCATCCATCCATTAATTTTTTCTAGTTATATGGCTTTCTGTTTTTCTTTGCATGTCTGGTTGATGGTTGTTTAGTTTCTGAGGGCAAGGCAGAGAATGTTTGTGAACTGAGGGCTATCCAGAATTTCTATTCGTGATCTTCATTTTTCTGTACTTGTATTTTTGCTAAACTTCTGATGCAGTGCTTAATAATGGGATTAGGCTGTTCATTATAATAGATGTGGCCACATTTATCCTTTGTTTTGGCTGTGTTTTCTTTACCCTTGATACAGTGTCTACACTGCTGATCTGCTTAATACAGATCAGTTTGTTCCATCTGTTGCAATACTTCCAGCGAGTTGTATACAGCTTTTCACTATCTTGATTGGATCTGTTTTTTTTTTTGAAATCCATCATTGTGTTTACCATTTGTCTTTCTTCATTACAGTCTTTTCTTTGGGAAGAGAAATTGCTAGTGGGCTAATGATTCATGTAGTCAATGCATCCCTTGACTAGTGCCAGTAGAAAGTTAGAATTTTGCAATGTAGTAGGAACTACTATGAAAGTTCCTAAGTGACCTCTGAACTTAATTATTACATTTTTCCCCTCTTCCTAACTTTGAAAATATACCATTAATGGCTTAGGAGAAATTATTGTAGTTCTATTATAATATGCAATTATGGTCCATGATTTCTGCTGAGGGTCACAATGCATAGTAGAATTAAAGTGCTTGTTCACGTAATCCACCAATGGCAATCCTGTAATAAAAGTCACATGTATATACCTCTGAATACCATTAGGCCCTACTAACATTGTTAAAATTCTGTAATATTGAGAACTTCTTTGACACCAAAAAAGAAGGAAATATATTTTTAATTTTACTTTAAAAAATAAGTCATTATTTTCCTTTAAGTGAGGAATTTATATGATAACTAAAACATAGAAAGAATTAAATAGGTAGTATGATTGCCAGTTAGATTTTTTAAAGGAAGAAAGTGTTAGGTGGGCCTTTTGTTCATGCAATGTTGAAGATGAAGATTCATTGAGAAATGCTAATAGTGCAAACATTCCAAAGAGGAATAAAATCCAGGTGATTCATGATTTAAGCAGCTGAAACCAAATACATTTTTTTCAGAAAGCCAAGACTAAAAAAAAAACAAATTCAGTGGCTGATACCCAGCACATATCAACATGCTTTTATATATCAAAATGCTTTTTCTTATACGCGCAGCATCATGGAATAAAGGGGGCTATTTAGACCATTAAGTCTATTCTTCTGTTCAGTGTCAAAATCTAAATAAAAGCATTCCATACAGATGGCTGTCTAACCTCTGCTTGAACACATCCATCCATCTCTTGAGTTAAGTAGCTCCGTTATGTAACAGTTATTAAACATAGAACATTCTTCCTCTTTCAGCATTTAATCAGAATTTTCCTTGTAGCTGTATTCATTATTGTATGTTGTGTGCCCTCTAAAGTGTGTCAGTAGATCTTGACCTTCCATGGATCATCATATCCACTGCCAATTGTATTTTTAAGGGTAAATATTCCTAAATCTTTCCTTCTAGGGTTAAGTCTGTAGGTCCCAAATCATTCTTGCTGCTTTCCTTTCAATCTGTCCAGTGTTACTGAATTGGTCCCAAATGTGATGTCCAGAAATGAACATGACACTTTTGCTGTCTACAAGCAGAAGGAAATGGAAAAAGAATATCACAAGATTTGGAAATTATATTTATCCAGACATGGTTGCTTTTATGTTTTATGTTTTGGCAACCTTATTACCTACTGTCTTATTTGCAACAAATAATTATTGGAGGTTCTGCTTTTATAAAGTACAATTACTAAGCCATATTTGAACCAAAATGAAGAATTTTGCATTTGTCTCAATTCTGAAAAAGACTTTCAGCTGTTTTTCTAAACTATCAACAACATTTAGAACTTTATTACTATCTTCTAGAGCAGCGGTTCTCAACCTGTGGGTCACGACCCCTTTGAGGGTCAAATGACCTTTTCACAGGAGTCGCTAAGACCATCGGAACTCTAAATTTTAAACTCCACTTCGCGTTCCTTGAACCCCCCCCCCCCACGGATGGGCTTTGGAGTCATCGCCAGTCGTGCAGAGCATTGCTGCGGCTCCACACCATAGATAACATAGGTGCGTGCGCACACCCATACAATTACAGCCTCAGAGACTTCGTAATGGCGGAAAAGTGTTCTCACTCTGACAAAGTGCTGCCTTGTCTTTCACAGCCACCTCGTTTCCAATGCGGGGGGAAGAAATCCTCTGCATGGATCCCCCCAATTGGAAACAAGGTGGCTGTGAAAGATGTGCTGCCGAGGATGGGCACCGGACGGGATGCCGGTAGTGCTGGGGGCCAGGCTACGCATGGAGGAGCTGGCAGCCAGGGTGCCCTGAAGCAGTGCAAGAGCCCCAGAGGCAAGGGCGGCAGCCCTCCTCCACCCTGCCCATCACCCAGAAATGTGCTTCCACTGCCGCTTCATCAGGCGGGCCAGGCAGGGGGCGGGCATGGCCTCGTCTCCAATTGTGTGTGTGTGTGGGGGGAAGAAATCCTTTGCATGGATCCCCCAATTGGAAACGAGATGGCTGTGAAAGATGTGTGGGGTCCGGAGCCCATCCGTGGGGAGAGGGGTCCCCCTTGGGTTCCTCATCTTCCCGGATGGGCTCCAGAGTCATCGCCAGCCACGCAGAGCCTTGCCGTGGCTCCACGCCATTGAAAACATAGTTGCGTGGCATGCACACACCCCGTAAATTACAGCCTCGGAGACTTTCCCCCAGGGAAAAACGCCACTTCCAGGTACTTTTAACCTGTGATTAAAGGTGACCACAGTATGTGTGTCCCTCTGTGTAGAGAGACAGACAGACAGACACACACATACACAAAGTGACAGAGATGGGGGCGGGAGGGGAGAGACCGAGAGACACACAGACAGACAGTCAGAGGCACACACAGAGAGAGACAGACAGAGAGAGACACACACAGAGTGAGCGAGAGACAGACAGACATACACACATACACAGAGTGATAGAGATGGGGAGGGAGAGACAGGCAGACAAAGAGAGACACACAGAGAGAGACACACACAAAGAGTGAGTGATTGAGTGAGTGAGTGAGAGACAGGCACACACACACACAGTGACAGAGATGGGGAGGGAGGGGAGAGACAGAGAGAAACACAGACAGACAGACAGAGGCGCAGAGAGAGAGACAGTCAGAGAGAGACAGACAGACAGACACACACCTACAGAGTGACAGATGGGGAGGGAGGGAGGGAGAAACAGACAGAGTGAGACACACACAGAGACACACACAGAGTAAGTGATTAAGTGAGTGAGAGAGAGACAGACAGACAGGGAGACACAGAGAGAGAGAGTGAGTGAGACACGCACACACACACACACACACACTCACAGTGACAAAGATGGGGGAGGGAGGAGAGAGACAGAGATACAGTGAGAGAATGACAGAGAGAGACAGGGGGGGGGGGAGAGAGACAAAGAGCCACACACAGAGGCAGACAGACAGACACACACACACACACACAGAGAGAGAAACAGAGACAGAAAGGGAGAGAAAGATATATTATCTGAAAATTTCAGGAACAATTAAAGGAGTGCCCCTCTTTTCCTAATATATATCATAACAATCATGTCAGTTCCAATTTCAAAATCAGACTTAAAATCTTCACTGAATTACCAGTAGATCTGGATGATCAGTTTCAACCAAAATGATTGTAAAAAGTATGGCAACTATTGACCAAACCTTCATATGTGATTGTTCAACTGTTGCTTCTGACCTTAAGGTATAGGAAAGATTCTTTTTATTAGTAATATTTTGCTATTCAGCTTTTTTCCCTTATGAGCCCAAGCTAAAACTGAGGAAAAGGACAACTAGCAAAAAAGTAGATGCTTCGTCGTTATGGTTAATGAAATTGAAATAGATAGGTAGATATGTAGGTAGGTAATTGGCTGGCTGGCCAGCTGGATGGATAGATAGATAGATAGATAGATAGATAGAGAGAGAGAGAGAGAGAGAGAGAGAGAGAGAGAGAGAAACAGACAGACAGATGACTATAATGTAATACAGTACAATATTTATATAATACACTTTGCAGGCATATTTGGACCTCCTAGCACAGGGTTGCCAAACTCGCAGCATCATGTTGTCATCATGTACCATATTGTAACTTTCCCCCCTTCACTGTTGTGGCCCTCCAGCTGCCTGCAGAGCTGATGGCAGACTCAGTTGATGAGGAGGTTGGGGAGCAACTTGGGCCAGTTCTGGAGTCTGGGGAAGGCTCTGATAGATGCTCCGCGTCGGATGCAGAGATAGAGCCAGAGCCATCCAACATATACCAGCCACCGGGAGAGGCAACTGCCTTTGGAGGCTGAAATAAGTGAGGAAGAGGAACAGCCTGGGCCTGTTCCAGATGCACGTATGGCTAGAGCTAACAGGAGAGGAGAACAACGGAGGACAAGGAGTCAACTCGGGAAGCAAAGCACACATGGATGCTGAATGGCTGGGACAGAAGATTCGCTAAACCGGGGGTGGGCGTGACCAGCACATGACACATCTGACCTGTGGGCACGAGTTTGACACCCTGTAATCTAGCAGTTTGTCTAACTGGAATGGCAGTCCTACATGGAACTAAAGTTTTATTTGTCCCAGTTTGCTTTGTATTTCACAATAATGCAAAAGGAAAATCTTAAGCACCTGTAGAGCAAAGCCTTTTAAGAAAAAACAGAAGCCACTTTTTCTGGGTACAAATCAGGGGTGAAATTCAGCAGGTTCTGGAGAACTGGTGGCGGAAATTTTGAGTAGTTCGGAGAACTGGCAAAAAAACTCTCTGGCAGGCCCCAGAGTGGGGTAGGAATGGAGATTTTGCAATATCCTTTCCCCAGGAGTGGGGAGGGAATGGGGATTTTGCAGTATCCTTCCCCTACCATGCCCACCAAGCCATGTCCACAGAACCAGTAGTAAAAAAATTGAATCCCACCACTGGTACAAATACATGTGCACAGAAAGATGTGATGATGATGATAATAATAATAGCAACTTTGTAGTTAGCAAATATCACTGAAAAGTAATTGAGTCAAAATTCTACAAGTTTTAAACTAGTGATTCTACTTAAATTAGTTGCAGTCCTGCAGATTGTTACTTGGAGACTGGTTCAGCTATCACAAATAATAGAATTGCTATTTTGCAAATAATGAGTCTCTTGGTTCATTATCTTTATGTCTCAGATTTACATTTCTACAGAAACAATTCTACACATTTTTTATCGCCCATTAATTTTTTTTTCTCCCAGGCCTTTTATTTCTATATACAAACATACCTGCCTGTCCTGCTATTCTCTTTCAAGATAAACAAACCTATGCAGAATGCAGAAAAAGAGTAAAAAATAGTAAGGCAAAAAATTAAAGCCTGGGGTAAGAAATATATGCCCTTATTCCATTGCATCTCATTGTTGCCTGTTTTATAAGCTTTCCATTTAATTTCATACTCTTTGATTACATTCTTTGAAACTTTTAAAAAATCTCCTAATAGCTTTTCAGTGACATTTTTGTTTCTGCTTCTAATGCTTACTTCGTTTTCCCTGTTTTCTTTTTTCTTTTTATTTTTTCTATATTATTCCCCCCCCCCCCCAAAAAAAAATGTCCACTCTTGACATTTTCAAAGATCAACAGATCTTTCAACATCTACATCCTGTATCCATCGGTTCTCTTAATTTTTAATTATAACAAAATCAGTCATGCTTTCACATTTGCATTCATTCCTGCCATGCCTCTAAATGTATAGAACTATGAACATCTGATACCAACATTTTTCTAAGTGAAATACCAGGGCTGGGTTCTGGCAGTCACTACTGCCGGTTTGCTTGTGGGCACACTGTGTGCATGCGCGCTTATGCGCGGTGCACATGCATGCACAGAACAGTAGAAATTGCTTTGTGCATGCGCAGCAGCAAAAAACAAGATGAATAGAATAGAATAGAATAAATTTAATTTGTTAGCCGCTCCCTCTCCAGAAGGACTCGGGGCGGCGTACAATAAAAACCCATATAAATATACATATACATACAATACATATACACCAGTGGTGGGTTTCTACCGGATCGCACCGGATCGTGCGAACCGGTTGAAGAATGAACCCGGAAGTAATTTCCGGCCCCGCCCCCTTGGCGTTTTTTTTGCATCGGGGCTGACTCCCCGCCGCCACTGCTGTTCCTTGTCTTCTGGCCCGTTTCCCAACTGGCCTTTCCTCGCTTGGAGGGCTTTGGAGGGAAGCTTCTGCAGAAGCCTGGGTGAGTGACAACAAGTTCCCGCCTTTACGAAGTCTCGGAGGCTGTAATTTTCTGAGCTGTGCGCGCGCGCCTGTTTTCCACGGCGTGGAGCAGCAGCGAGGCTCTGCGAGGCCGGCAATGACTCAGGATGCCATCCGGGAAGACGAGGAACGCGAGGGGGGACCGTTGACGGCCTCCGCAATCATCGCTCGCCTCGCAGAGCCTCGCTGCTGCTCCACGCCGTGGAAAACAGGCGCGCGCGCACAGCTCAGAAAATTACAGCCTCCGAGGCTCAGAACGCTTCGGAGGGAAGCTTCTGCATAAGCCCGGCCGAGTGACAACAAGTTCCCACCGTTACGAAGTCTCGGAGGCTGTAATTTTCTGAGCTGTGCGTGCGCGCCTGTTTTCCACGGCGTGGAGCAGCAGCGAGGTTCTGCGAGGCCGGCAATGACTCAGGATGCCATCCGGGGAGACGAGGAACGCGAGGGGGGACCGTTGACGGCCTCCGCAATCATCGCTCGCCTCGCAGAGCCTCGCTGCTGCTCCACGCCGTGGAAAACAGGCGCGCGCGCACAGCTCAGAAAATTACAGCCTCCGAGGCTCAGAACGCTTCGGAGGGAAGCTTCTGCAGAAGCCCGGGTGAGTGACAACAAGTTCCCGCCGTTACGAAGTCTCGGAGGCTGTAATTTTCTGAGCTGTGCGCGCGCGCCTGTTTTCCACGGCGTGGAGCAGCAACGAGGCTCTGTGAGGCGAGCGATGATTGCGGAGGCCGTCAACGGTCCCCCCCTCACGTTCCTCGTCTTCCCGGATGGCATTTGGAGTGATTGCCGGCCACACAAACCTCGCTGCTGCTCCACGCCGTGGAAAAAAAGCGGGCGCGCACAGCTCAGAAAATTACAGCCTCCGAGGCTCAGAACGCTTCGGAGGGAAGCTTCTGCAGAAGCCCGGGTGAGTGACAACAAGTTCCCGCCGTTACGAAGTCTCGGAGGCTGTAATTTTCTGAGCTGTGCGCGCGCGCCTGTTTTCCACGGCGTGGAGCAGCAACGAGGCTCTGCGAGGCGAGCGATGATTGCGGAGGCCGTCAACGGTCCCCCCCTCACGTTCCTCGTCTTCCCGGATGGCATTTGGAGTGATTGCCGGCCACACAAACCTCGCTGCTGCTCCACGCCGTGGAAAAAAAGCGGGCGCGCACAGCTCAGAAAATTACAGCCTCCGAGGCTTCGTAACGGTGGGAACTTGTTGTCACTCGGCCGGGCTTATGCAGAAGCTTCCCTCCAAAGCCCTCCAAGCGAGGAAAGGCCAGTTGGAAAAGGGGCTTTGCTCCTGCTCCGGGCTGGAGGCTTCCCTCCGAAGTCTTAGGATGTTCTGAGGAGCCCCCCAAGGAAAAACGCCGCTGCCAGGTAGTTAAAAGTACCTCTCTGATTCTGTCAGACTCTGTCAGTCTCTCTCTGATTCCCTCTCTCACTCCCTCTCTGTTCCTCTCTCTCTCTGTCTGTCTGTCTCACTCACACACACACACTGTGGTCACCTTGTTGAGTGTTCCAATCACATTTGAAACACTCAACAACTGGCTTGCATTTATGGTATTTTGCAGCATTCTGCAGTCATAGGACCAAAATATATGCTTTTAACCATATATTTTGGTCCTATGACTGCAGAATGCTGCAAAATACCATAAATGCAAGCCAGTTGTTGAGTGTTTCAAATGTGATTGGAACACTCAACAAGGTGACCACAGTGTGTGTGTGTGAGTGAGACAGACAGACAGACAGAGAGAGGGAGTGAGGGAGGGAATCAGAGAGACTGACAGACACACACACACACACACACACACACACAGAGACAGAGAGGGGGAGGGAGGGAGAGAAAGATAGAGAGAGACACACAGAGTGAGTGATTAAGTGAATGAGTGAGAGACAGACACACCCACATACACAGAGTGACAGAGAGAGAGGAAGGGAGGGGAGAGAGACAGAGGGAGAGACAGAGACAGACACACACACACACACAGAGTGAGTGAGAGACAGACACACACACACAGAGTGACAGAGATGGGGGAAGGAGGAGAGAGAGACAGAGATACAGAGAGAGAGACAGACAGATAGACACCCAGAGAAAATGACAGGGAGACAGAGAGGGAGAGAGGGAGAGAGAGAGAAAGAGCCAGAGAGAGAGAGAAAAAGAAAAAGAAAAAAAGAAAGTGGGAGAGAGAGATGAAAGAAAGAAAGAAAAAGAACTTATGACCACAATTGAGCCCAAAATTTTGGTTGCTAAGCAAGAGCATCGTTAAGTGAGTTTCACCACATTTTCCAAGTTAGCCATGCCCACCTGGTCACATGACTGCCAAGCCACTCCCACCAGGTCACATGGCCGGCAAGCCACTCCCACAAAGGAGGCCACACCCACAGAGTAGGTTCCAAAAAAATTTGAAACCCACCACTGATATACACATACATACAAACACATACCCGTACATGTACATGGAGGAGATGGCGCCGCCTATGGCACTGCCGTGAGAACCAGTTTGGTGGCACGGCAGGTTTGTTGCCAGTTCCAGCGACCCAGGCTGCCAAACTACTACCAGTTCAGCCGAACCGGTCCAAACCGGTAGGAACCCACCGCTGGTGAATACTCAGTAAAACACCATCATGGCTTGGATCTGGGCTACCTAAAGCACCATCTTCTCCCAGGAATTTCTACCCATTGAATTCAACGTGGCAGTTTGGTCTAAGGTGGTGAAGATTTGGTTAGGTTCCTGAATTTGTCAAGGGCACTTTTTGGCAATGGCTTTACATGGCAACCACATTTGTGTATATATTTAGTTTGGAAAACTACACAACCTCTCCATGACTGATTTTCTTTGTTATCTTCTGGAAGGAGACTTCATGATATCCAAAGCAGAACAACTAGATTCTGTAGTAGCTCTACACCAGGGGTGTGTTGCTGCTGGCATTACTGCCAGTATGGCGTGCAAAAGAATTTGCATATATTTTTGCCATATCATGACAAGTATCAAATATGCAAATAAGGAGGGATGGAAATGACTAGATGAGAGGGTTCTATTAAGTTAGCATCATCCACACAGTACAAGGGCAAGCTTCACAGTCTGTCCAATGTTGTAGAACAAGGGTGTCAAACTCAAGGCCCAGGGGCTAGTTCTGGCCCACAGGATACTTAGATTTAGCCCAGGGGTCCACCCTGGAAACAGCAAAGGACCAGCCCAAGGTGTCTCTGGCAATGAAAAGAGAGCTCGGGAGGGCCACGGGCAGCCCTCTCGAGCTCAGTAGTCATGGATAAAGGGTTGCAGGAAGCGGTCGCAGCTGAAAACAGAGCTTGGGAGCCGATTTTCACTGGCAGAGCACTTGGGCCACCACAGGTACCCCCGACACAAGTGACATCAAACTGGCCATTCCCACCCTGGCCATGCCTACCCCACCACCCCACCCCATGTCAAATAGAACCCTGATGCGGCCCTCAATGAAATTGAGTTTGACTCCCCATTGTAGAATTTAAATTCCTATCATTCCCAACCTATAGGATACTGGAGCCCTATATACAACAACATCTGCAGGCCCACCATTGCTGAGTTTGACATGGTGCCTTAATTATACACCATTATTGTCTTTAAATAGTCTGCTTTAACTTGTAGATGGCACATATATTTTACATAACATGAATTAAACATTTAAATCATGTGCTGAATTTACTAGTTCTGAATCATGCTTGGAATTTACTAGTTTTGGGTTATTTAACTCATCTCTTTGAAAGTAAGAGGGAGATTATATCCTGTTTTATAGCAACTGCAAATAACTACTCTACAGAGGGAGTATATAAGATTTTATTAAAAGCTTAACATTTTCCTGTGCAGAATATGAAATAGTCAGTGAATTTAGGTTCATTTGCATCAGTGTTAATATTGCTGATTTGGCAATCGGACTTTCTATATTACTTAGATACTGTGAGAATGTGATCAGAGGGCAGCAAACAGCCAAGTCTGTATATCTTGAATGAAGCTAAAAGCAGCATTTACAAGTTATAGATGCTGCAAAAAGGCTGTTTCCACTCTTGAATAAAAATACTGGTTTTCACCTGAAAAGAAAATTATGACTTTTATTTTAGAACTGAAATGTATACTTACAATAAATCATTAAGGTACCCTAAAATAACCACGTTCTTAGTCTTGAACAGATTAGTTAAACATTTCCTGGATTGCTAAATTCTAAGGACTATTTAAATGTTTAATAGTGTGGCACAATTTTTTTAAGAAAACCTTTGCATAGTGAAATTGGAAAAGTTTTATATGACTTTTAACTAGGATTTTGTTAATTTCAGGAACATAAAATTTTAATATTTTCATTAACATGAATTTTCAATACACTTATAAATTCAATATAATTCCCTTGCCATTTTGTGAAAAACCATCTGTAGGATACTAAATGGAAATGCACAAAAAGTAAATTTCAAATCAATCTATTAAATCTTTGGTAGATCTTAAAGTTTTTAAATCCTAAAGTATTTAAAGTATAAGGGACACAGTGGCTCAGTGGCTAAGACGCTGAGTTTGTTATAATAATAATAAATAATAATAATAATAATAATAATAATAATAATAATAATAATAATAATAATAAATTTGGATTTATTAGCCGCTCCCTTTCCAAGTAGGACTCGGGGCGGCGTACAATGGAGCATATAACATAAAATACATAACAACACCAAACGTACATACATACACAACACATATACATATACACGGAGGAGGAAACAAATTACAACAATAGACAGTTAAAAATCTACTTTAAAATACCCCAATTGTAAAAACCCAATAAAATTAATATTTAAGAACAATTTAAAAAACAGTTTGGAGGAATGGGAAAATTACGATTGCGATTGAGCCAGGCCGGATAATTGAAAGAGGTGGGTCTTCAGCTGTACACGGAAGGAGCGGAGATCGGAAGTAATCCTGATGTCACGGGGGAGGTCATTCCATAGGGCTGGGCCCATCACAGAGAAGGCTCTGCTCCTGGGTGTCGCCCCCCGACACTGTTTGGCGGACGGCACCCGGAGAAGTCCCTCTCTGTGTGAGCGAATTGGTCGTAGGGATGTGTGGGGCAGGATGCGATCCTGCATATAACTAGGCCCTGTGCCATGGAGCGCTTTAAAGATCATAATCAAAACCTTGAAACGCACTCGGTAGACCACAGGCAGCCAGTGCAGCTCGCGCAGGAGAGGTGTTACAGGGGAGTATCTGGTCCTCCCCATAATCACCCGCGCGGCCGCGTTCTGGACCAACTGTAGTCTCCGAGTGCATCTCAAGGGAAGCCCCATGTAGAGAGCATTGCAGTAATCCAGGCGAGACGTCACTAGCGCATGGGTGACTGTGCGTAGGGCATCCCGGTCCAATAAGGGGCGCAATTGGCGCATCAGGCGAACCTGATGGAACGCCCCCCTTGCCACGGCTGTTACATGGTTATCCATGGACAGCCGGGTATCCAGGAGGACGCCCAAATTGCGCACCTGTTCCATGGGGGCTAGTTGGACGCCCCCGATGGCCAGAGATGGAAGCACCTGGTTGAACCGGGAGGCCGGAAGCCACAGCCACTCCGTCTTGGAAGGGTTGAGTTTTAGTCGGTTGCCATCCATCCAGACCCGTACGGCCTCCAGGCACCGGGACATCATTTCGACGGCCTCATTGGGGTGGTTCGGAGTGGAAATGTATAGCTGAGTATCATCAGCATACAGATGATATCCCACTCCAAAACCACGGATGATCTCGCCCAGCGGTTTCATATATGTGTTGAACAGGAGGGGCGAGAGCACCGATCCCTGTGGCACTCCACATGTGAGTGGCCTCCGGGTCGAACTCTGCTCCCCTGTCAACACACGTTGCGTCCGACCAGAGAGGTAGGAGCCAAACCACCGTAAAACGGTGCCTCTGACTCCCAGCCCCTCTAGCCGGTGCAACAGGATACCATGGTCGATGGTATCGAACGCCGCCGAGAGATCTAATAGGACCAGGATAGAGGAACAACCCCTATCTCTGGCCCTCCAGAGATCATCGACCAATGCGACCAAGGCCGTCTCCGTGCTGTGCCCGGGTCGGAAGCCGGACTGGCGCGGGTCTAGATAATCATTTTCCTCCAGGTGACGTGGGAACTGCTGTGCTACCACACTCTCTACAACCTTCGCTAAAAAAGGAAGGTTGGAGACTGGACGATAATTGACTAGGTCCGTTGGGTCCAGGGAAGGCTTCTTGAGCAGGGGCCTCACCACCGCCTCTTTCAAGGCGGCCGGTAGAGACCCCTCACCCAACGAGGCGTTCACCAGGCCCAGGAGCCAGTCGCGCGTAACCTCCCAGGATGCCAGTACAAGCCAGGAGGGACACGGGTCCAATAAACATGTGGTGGGTCGCAGACGTCCACGCAACCTGTCCAAATCCTCGATGGCAACCGAGTCAAACTCCTCCCAAAGCGGTCCCTCAAGACTCGCAACGGGCGTCTCTACTGAACCACTGAAAGGGGTCCATCCCATCCGGATTTGAGCGACTTTGTCCTGTAGATAATTCCCAAACTCCTCTGCTCTACCCTGTAGAGGGGCTTCCCGTGGTCTCTCAAACAAGAGGGAACGGGTCACCCGAAACAGGGCGGCAGGGCGGTTATCTGCAGACGCAATAAGAGCGGCGCAATGTTGACGTTTGGCCGCTCTTAGTGCCACAAGGTACGTCTTCAAATAAGCTCGTGCCTGTGCTCGGTCAAATTCGGAACGGGAGGATCTCCAACGACTCTCTAGGCGTCTCTTGTGGCATTTCATCACCCTTAGCTCCTCGGTAAACCAAGGTGCCAGGGTGGTTCTTCGCCGCAGGAGAGGCCGCAAAGGCGCCACCCGGTCTAGGGCCCCGGTAGCCGCACTATTCCATGCGACTACCAGGTCCTCTACTCGGGGGCGGGTCAGGTCCACAGGAGGTGGCCCAAGTTCCGTCTGGAACCTATCCGGTTCCATCAGGCGCTTGGGGCGGAACCATCTAATACCTTCCAGTTCCGCCTCCTCGCGGCGGGGGGTAGCACCAGGGAAGTCCAGCCGGAGAAGTGAGTGATCCGACCATGACAGGGGAATAGTGTCTAGATCCCCTATTCCCAGATCACTCGTCCACTGGCCAGAGACAAAAACAAGGTCCAGGGTGTGGCCTCCCTCATGAGTAGGGCCCTGAATTAACTGGGTCAGGTCCATGGCTGTCATGGAAGCCATGAACTCCCGAACCCCCTCAGACGCTTCTCCCATCGACGGCAGATTAAAATCCCCCATCACTAAAAGTTTGGGGGTCTCAACCGCCACCGATGAGATCAGCTCAAGGAGTTCGGGCAGGGCCGCTGAAGTATAGCGAGGAGCCAGGTATACTATCAGCAGGCCCAACTGCCTCCCTGGGCCCCATCTCACGACGAGGGACTCACACCCGGATGTCTGCAGCACAGTGAACTCTCTCGGCTCTAAGTCTTCCCGGATAATCACTGCTACCCCACCGCCCCTTCCCTGGGCCCGAGGCTGGTGAAATGCTCGATAACCTGGAGGGCACATTTCCACAAGGGGTAGACCTCCCTCGTGGCCCAACCAGGTCTCGGTTATTCCGGCGAGGTCCGGGTCCCCCTCCAAAATTAGATCGTGGATGAGGGGGGCCTTATTGACAACGGACCTCGCATTGCATAACAGCAGTCTCAGGCCTTGGGTCTGTAGATCCTGACCACCTAGTATGCAGGGGTTGGTACAAACGACCGGGAATGACCAAAAACCCCGGTCTCCCAACCGACTACGTGCTCTTAAACTGTCCTCGCACCTGCCCCTCCCTACGACCGTTGGTATTAAAGTGCCCTGCACAGGAATGCTATCTTCCTTCTCCTCCCCCACTCCGCTCCCTCCTCCTTCGACCACACCTAGATGCCTGGCTCTACCATCCCTCCTGACCTGTTCCCCCCCCTCCTCCCACCCCCCAACCCCAGGATCCCTACAAATTCTTAAAAAATATTTTACTAAAAAACCCCTTAATTTGCGCTTCCTCCACCTCTCAGGGTTAATAAACCCATCCTCAAGGTGGGCCCTCGAAAGGGCTGAAGGCCAGACCTGCGAGAAAGGGGATTCCCGCAGCCGCAGTAATTCCGGCTTCGTGTACATAGAAATGGAATCATGGGGTACAGTTAGTTGGTAACTGGTGCTGAAGAAATAGATGTAAAATCATTTGTTTGTCGAGAAGGTTTTCCTGACCCAAGATGAAAAGGGTGAGTTAATGGGCTAGTCGCCTCCCCGGGTTTCATTCAGGAGAGTTTCAAGATGGTGTAGGAACCGGCAAAGCAGATGTTAAAACGATGTTAAAAAGCAGATATTTAAAAGATGTTTAAAAAGATGTTAAAAGCAAACGCCAAGGTCACAATCAGAATAGTATCAAGGATTCAAACCTAGGTTCTAGGTTTGCCATTTAATTGTGTCTGCTCTGCTCTGAGAAACTTTAACCGGCTCACCCCTCCTATAGCTGCTTCGTTCAGATCTTCCTCCGTCTCCCTTCTCGCCTCTCACACAACGAGGCAGTCCTCCAGGTTTCTGGCCAACGCCCCGGCTAGCACGCCCACACGCCAACACGCCAGCACGCCAACAGACCGACATACTTGCAATCTTTCTCATCATCTTCCTGTCTCTCCAGCCTCTCCGCGCTTCTCCCTCACGCCTCCCACACTCCGTTCTCTGTTTGGTGCCTGATGATCCGTTCCATGCTCCACGTCTGGCGCTCTCACCAGCCAGACGGGCAACCACAGCCAAACGAGACCCACTTCGTATCTCCGTTCTTCTCCGTTCCTCCGTTCCTCTCTAGCCGCCTGACACTCAGCTCAGCTCCACACTCCACACTCCACACTCAGCTCCGCGCTCCACGCTCCACGCTCAGCTCCGCGCTCCACGCTCCCCATCTGGTGCTCTCACTAGCCAGATGGGAAGCCACAGCCACAGCCAGCAAACCATTCCATAACTCCTTCTCCACTCCATTCCGTTCTCCTTCTCCACTCCATTCCATTCTCCATTCCATTCTCCGCCTAAGCGCTGGCGCGTTCGGCGTCCTCGGCGTCCTTTGGTGTTTCAGCTTCTCGCTAGCCAGCTGACCGCCCCAAACGCCCTGCCCGGCCCCTCCTGGCCAGGGCAGAATCGGGGGGTGGTCGTCGACAAAGCACGACCCTCAGAGTAGCATTAGGGGTCGGCAGCACCTCTCCCAGATGGAAAACCCCTCCGCAATTTTGCGGAGCTCACACGGCAGCCGCCATCTGCCTCGGAAGCTCCTCCTCCTCCTCAATCAGAAAGGTTAGCAGTTTGGCGGTTCGAATCCCTAGTACAGGATAATAGAGTAAGCTTCCGTTACTTGTCCCAGCTTCTGCCAACCCAGCAGTTCGAAAGCATGTAAAAATGCAAGTAGAAAAATAGGGCCCACCTTGGTGTGAAGGTAACAGTGTTCCGTGCGCCTTCTGCATTTAGTTATGCTGGCAACATGACCACAGAGACGTGTTTGGACAGCGCTGGCTCTTCCACTTTGAAACGGAGATTAGCACCGCCCCCTACAGTCGGGAACGACTAGCACATATGTGCGAGGGGAACCTTTACCTTTTACCTTTAAAGTATCATTCAAGATGAAGAGTGAGAGGAGGAATTCTGGGAGTTGAAGTCCACAAGTCTTAAAGCTGTCAAGTTTGAACACCCCTGGGTTTTTTTTTCTAAAGGGTTAGGGGTGCAAGGGACTTGTAACTTGATAGCCTTAAGATTGCGTGCTTCAAATGCCAGAGTTTCTGAGCCAACACTTTGGTTGCTAAGCAAGATGTTGTTAAGTGAGTCTCACCACATTTTACAAGTTGGCCACGGCCACCCAGTCACATGACTGGCAGGCCACTCCCACCAGGTCACATGGCTCGCAAGCCACTCCCACCAGGTCACATGGCCGGCAAGCCACTCCCACAAAGCAGGCCACACCTACAGAAGAGGTTCTAAAAAAATTTGAAACCCACTACTGTTGCTCACCTCTATTAGGAGAAATAGAATGCTTAGATTTATCTCTAGCTTGAAATAACTCACAAAATGTTGTTTGTACTAATGTATCTCCTGAAAAGCAAGGAAACTGTTGATTTTTCTTAATCATTCACATCTCCCTTGTCCCTTGTCCAGTTGTCCCTTGTCCACTTGTCCTTGCAGTTTATAGCACATGAAGGGCCACTGAGAATAATTGCTTGAACAAGATTAATATGGGCCCCTACACATGGACACATAAATCAATAATGTCATAATTGCACATTTATTTATTACATTCAAACATACTTTCAAATATATATTCATCCTCCTGTTTTGTCAGTGAAAGGAAGCCCAGCCCTAAACATCAATAGCACACTTTCTTCTCCATTTTTTGACATCCTTCCTAAAGATCTACTATTCCACATTGCCTTTGACTTTAACTCTTCCTTCAAACCTCAATTACACTCAACTAAAATGCTGAATTTTCCTCCCCTCTTTTGTCCTTCCTTGTTTACTGTCTATTTGGGACGGTGAGATCCAGATTCCATCCCTGCTGCCTGTGAAGTTTTAACATATGCTTTAAATGATCCAATATTGTTTTTCTTTTTAAAAATTTTGGTTTTGTAAGTTTTTTTTAAAAAAAATCCCCTTTGTGGGCCCCCTCTGAGCTCCATGGGCCCTGGAACAATGTACCAGCTGCACCCCTCTCTTCTCAGACTTGAACAGATGTATTAGATTCAAATGAGGAATTCCCCTCCCCCACAAAACTGAAAAATAGTGAGGATTTTTTAAATAGTCTAGTCAGGTCTTCTGGGGATGATCCTGTCATATTGATCAGGTCACCTACAGAAGACTCCCCTAGGCTTTAACTTGTTATAAACTAAGCATCTTTCACTGAGCTAGGGTGGGGCTTAATTGTAGCAGGACTCACTCAAGACTTTCTAATGTTCTCCATATCCTTGATCATGGAGGGATCCACCTTATCCGATCTTGCTTGAATATCCTATTAACTTCACCTAAGATTTACCACTTTGTTTTGTGCTCTGTCTTTTTTCATACATTACAGGAGTGTTTCTCAATCTTGGCAATTTTAAGTTGTGTGGACTTCAACTCCCAGAGTTCCCCAATCAGCATGTTGGCTGGGGAATTCTGGGAGCTGAAGTCCACGTATCGTAATGTTGCCAAGGTTGAGAAACATCGCAGTACACTCTAAGTATATACTTATTGTGATAGCAG
Organism: Natrix helvetica; assembly: GCF_964273705.1. NCBI lineage: Eukaryota > Metazoa > Chordata > Lepidosauria > Squamata > Natricidae > Natrix > Natrix helvetica. The sequence goes on from NC_138552.1 coordinate 63,231,814, forward strand.
GTCCAGTATAAAATTTTATATAAATGTGAATAGTTGCTTGAATTAAAACTCTTAAGTGAAGACCACTATCTTCAAAAGAATATAGAGCCATCAAATAAAATCCAATTAAGAAAAAAATCAAGTTTCTTCTATAATTATAAAGCATATCTTGTATAGTTTAGCACATCTCCTTTCTATTGTTAAGTATTTTTTTTTATTCCTCTTCTGCTGAATAAAAGTGTGCTATACAATTTGAACATTATATGCTACAAAAGTCAAATTCCTGAAAAAAAATATTTTTATATGATATTCTTTACTGGGATCGTTTGCAAGACTCAGAAGTTTACAGACTCTGGGGGAGAAAAGTTTTAGATTTCTTGATCCTTTTATTGCTTTTTTTAAAACAAAATTTATATGGAAGTCTTTTCACAAAATAACTTTATTCTGCTTAAGAATTTTTTTTGTGACTATTAAATCTAAATTGCTTCCACAGGAAAGTAATTACCTTTAATTTAATAGGCACTCAAGTTGAGGATAGAGATCAGTTTGCAAATTGTTAATCAGATTCTTCTTTGCTGCCTTCATTTGGTATTAAAATAACTATTGGTTTCTACTTACTGTTTCTTTTAAAAAGCTCACTGAAATCCAACTATAGTGGTAAAGTAGGCAGTCCATATATATCAGTGTTGGCAAACCTTTTTGGCACTGAGTGCTGAAATGGGAGTGCTCACATGCAGGACACTGGAAGAGCAGACGCCCAGTGCATATGCACTTGCTGGGAAGATGATCTTCCAGTTTCTGGCATGCGCATGTGCACCAGCCACCTGGTCTTCCTGTTTCTGGTGTTCATGCATGTGCAAAGACCAGCTGGCGGTGTGCATGCATGCACTGGAAACTGGAAGACCAATGGGCTGGTGTGCATGTGCACGCTGGAAACTGGAAGACCATCTTCCCAGCAAGTGCGTGTGCACCGGGCTGCTGCTCTTGCAGTTTCTGGCACTCCCGCACACATGAAGACCAGCTGGCCAGTGCACCAGAACCGGGAAGAGCAATGGGTGACGGCTCGCATGCCTGGAGAGATGACTCTGTGTTCTGACCCCCCTTCTCGTATACCAAAGCACTCCGAAAAAAGGTCTCTGCAAGATGTTTTATTTACACACAGTTTAAACCTTGGCAGCAATCCAGGTACAGATAACACATTGGCAGCAATCCAGCCTGCCGAGGTACGACACAGACTTGAGAGTGTCTCCAACTCTAATGATAAGTTGATTCCTGCAAAACAACTTTCGGAAAGTCCCTCCTTAAATAGCCTTGAGAGGAGCCCGATTACGATCACCTGAGTCCAATCATCTCTTGCAAATGCGTAACTGTTCTCTACGTCTACCAGCTCTCCATTGCCGGGCATCCAGAAACCATTCCCTTGTCTCCTCCCCACTGCTCCAAGGCATGATGTCAGGAGCACACTCCCTTTGGCTTTCACCACTACTCCATGCCTCAGGAGCCTCCGGGTGGTCAACCAGCCTCTCTGATCCCTGCTCAGAGTTGGAACCCTGTCCAGGGTCCTCCACATCCTCCAGAGCCGACTCATAGGGAACCTCACTGTCGGAGTCTGGTGGCAGCTCCAACGGCTCCTGCTGGGCCACAACAGCTCTGCATGCTACTTCTGGCACATGTGCCATAGGTTTGCCCAGGGGTGAAATCAATTTACCTTCGCTACCAGTTCGCAAATGTGAGCGCCCGAACCGGATAGAACAGGCTGAATTGCACCACTGGGTTTGCAATCACAGATATATATCCATATATTTCTTAGGTGCAAAATTAGATGGAGAATTCAAGCACAGCTTTCTGCTTCCTGTATGGCACTTAGCATATATATTTCATTCATCACTTCATTGAATATAGGGAGTTTCTATAATTGTTTTCTTGCAAATATTGTGCTGGGATTGCCTTGTAAAACAGGGTTTTTAAAGTTGTATTTTGCAAAACCCTATGATTGATGGGATTCCAAGAGAAACAAAGGACAAAAAACATCCAAATGCAGCCAGAGCCATCTACAACTATTTTTCAAAGGAGAAAACAATCACATCCCAGCCACCAAACACTGATTTAATTAAAACATTCATGTCTCAAGTAATTGTGAAATATACTGTATATGTTAATTTTTGTACAGTAAATAGGTTACTTTGTACTTACCATAAGCACAGGAAATTTCTGGATCAAAAACAGAAAAACTGTGAAATTCAATTAACTTCAATATATAAATTTGTACACATAAATTGCAATGAGCACACATTTTGTTTTAATGCCAATTATCTATCAGTAGGGCTTGGCCTCTCATAAGGCCTTCTGGGAATCTTTTACTGTGGCCTGAAAAAGTGTGAACACCCTTCATCTAGAGCACCTGAAAGCAAGGTCTTTGAAAAAGGAGTAATGTGATTGTTGGCTATTTGCTATGAAATGCAAAGGTGCTAATAAATTAACTCTTCTAGCATAAAAATGGATTTTCTTTTGTCTTTAGAAAATGAAGGAACATCTTAAATTGCTTGACCAGGCAAAATCTTTATAATATGAACTATAAAGCTGTTGAGATAGAAACCAGCCTCTTGTAAATCATTTAACTTCATTTTGAAGAACTTTTGTTGTTGCTAAGAGATTTTTTTTACCTCCCCCTGAGTATTGGTTAAAAGATGTAAAAGCTACACTGAATTTAATCCCAAACTCTCTATAACAGTCATGATTGGAAGTTAAAGTTCAAAACTATCGTCAGAAACAGTTAGTGTTATTGACAAATCATTCACTTATGAACGAATACACAGATGAAAGCTGTATTAGGTAAAAATACTTACATGTGGTCGTTTTAATTCTACAACTGATTTTGAGAGAGTATACATATGTATGGGTTCTTAATCTAGATACATATAATCAACTGATATGAAAAGTCCATCTGATTCTTTTCTGGGGCATAATGTGTAAGTCCACAAAGAATCAGATTTAACCCAAGCCAAATGAGTGGTACAATAGTCAAATCAGACTCAATGTTCAGTTCATGTGCTCCCCGCATGTTTCTCCCCCACGAATGAGCGCATCCCGCCCCCTGCATATATGTGCATGCCCCCTGCATGTGCCCCACCCCTATGAATGTGTGTGCCCCCATGTGTGCGCCCCACCCCTGCATGCGCTCTGCCCCCTGTGCATGTGTGGCAGAGACCTGAAGACCAGCTGGCCAGTGGGAGGCATGCGTGCAGGCGCAGTGGGCTAATGGCTCACATGCTCACTGCTCTACACCATACTGGCTTTCTTCTTTCTGTTGTGACTGCTGCTCTTAGGGGCCAAATATTTTACAGTAAAGCCACATTGATGGTTAGTGCTCTCAGGTGCATGGTAGGTCATCCTTTTGATTATTTAGCCAAACCTAAAATGGTTGGAAGACATAGTTTCTAAATAATCCCTCTTCAATGTATTTCATCCCTCCCTTTTATGTGAAAAGACAGAAACTATGGCTAGTTCCATCACGAGAAAGAAAATTTCTTAAAATTTCTGAGAACCATGAAAACATTGGCTAAAGCTTCCAGTAATAGCATCAGACAAAATTATTGTACATTTGGAATAGTGCGTCATGAGAAAATGGTTTCCAAATAGCTAGCAATTTAAAAGATACACATTGTGGTTTGAGATGTGTAATTGACAGCTATGGATATCACTGATGATGTTAGATTAAAGTAAGTGAAAGAAAAATTGATCAGTTTCTTTCCTTTATGGAACAAAATTTTGTATGGTTTTAAATTTTTCTAAAAAAAAATAGATGTACAAATTTATTATCCTTCTGAATCTTTATCCTAATCTTTTATCACTTGATTACAGCTGTTCAAAGATAACTTTCATTGGTCTTTTTCTTTATATTGGGAATAATGAGACTGGTAGCTTCTGCAAACCACGACTGATGAACATAACTTTATGGTATAGGTCAAGATATGCATTTGACAATAGCATAAAGATACCATTGGACAGGAAGTTCATTTCTCCTTGGAGCCAGGGAGTTTTAAAAACAGGCTTAGCACATTTATTTTATCTTTCTGGTATGAAAATCATACCACTTTAATGTGGTAGTTTGCTGAACGAACTTTGAAAAGAAGGCATTGTTTTGCATTGTTGTTTAAAAATCATATTGTTGCAAGGATGGAAATGAAACCACTGGTGCAGAAAAGTAATTTTAGACTCTTTATTATGTTGTTAGTTGCAAAGTCATGTCTGACCCATTGTGACCCCATGGACAACATTCCTCCAGGGCTTCCTGTCCTCTACGATTCTCTGAAGTCCATTTAAGTTTCAGTGACTCCATCCAGCCACCTCATTCTTTGCTGTCCCCTTCTTCTTTTGCCCTCAATTGTTTCCGGCATTAGGCTCTTCTCCAGTGAGTCCTTCCTTCTCATTAGATGACCAAAGTATTTGAGTTTCATCTTTAGGATCTAGCCTTCTAAAGAGCAGTCAGGGTTGATCTCCTCTAGGACTGACTGGTATGATCGCCTTGCAGTCCAAGGGACTCGCAGGAGTCTTCTCCAGCACCATAGTTCAAAGGCCTCTATTATTTGGTGCTCAGCCTTTCTTATGGTCCAATTTTCACAGCCATACATTGCAACTGAGAAAACCATAGCCTTGACTATACACACTTTTGTTGGCAGGGTGATGTCTCTGCTTTTTAGTCTAGATTCGTTATAGCTTTCCTCCCCAGGAGCAAGCGTCTTTAAATTTCTTGGCTGCAGTCTCCATTTTAGTCTTACTCTTAGTCATTGGTAATTTTTGTTTAAAAAATCTATACATTTTGAAAATATTTAGATTGTAATCAATTGATGTAGGCTCTTTGTAGACAATATCTTCTTTTACTTTAATCATGTGAAGAAAATGATTAACATTTCTTTACATTGCCATGTTGGCCTTCTTTGCCAACTCCGAACATGCCCACTTCCTTTCTTTAAAGTCTCCAATCACAACTACAGAAATAAAATTAGAGTATGTTCCTGCTGTTCTGTGCTGCTAAACACATTATTCAGAATAAGCATAATTTTATCCCAGAAAGGGAAAATATATTTGTTAAATATAGTAATTAGAGGATTGGTAAACCGTAAAATTGCCTGACTTCCTCCCTAGCGTATGTCTGTTGATCTGTCTGTCCTATGACTTGGAGACAGTGATGACACCTGACAACTGCCAGGACAATTCCCTGCAATTTTCTTGGCAAGATTTCAGAAGTGAAAATTAGTTTTGAAACTGATTTCTCATTCCCAGGGATGAGAGAAAGTAGCTGATCCAAAGTCACCCAGCTGGCTTTGTGCCTAAGGTAGTACTAGAACTCACAGTTCCTAGTGTATGCCTTAAACTACCAGAACAAGTGGGTTCTCTCTCTGTAAATATAAAAATAAATAAGAGAATATACTGCAGTGGAGTTGTCTGAACTCTTCCTGGGCTCTGGGGGCCTGGAGGTCTGTTACATTACCATCCATTAAATTTGCAAAGCATATTAAGACTCCTATAATGCACTTTGTATTAATTAATGGTGACTTTCAAATATATCAGGGCAGTAGGATTTCTAGCCAAGCTAAAGTTCCTATGTTAGGTGAGGAGGGCTAACTTGTCCACATTGTGAAAGTGTTCTGAACAATTTATTCTGCGTTGCAGAGAAGACTCCAACAATACAATATGGAAGTGTCTTTTTCATATTTTAGTAGAATCTGTTTCTTAAGCAGGAGGAAACAAATAAATCTCCTAAGGCTTTAAAGGCACAATATTATTCCTTTACAGCTTCTGCTAATGGTCAAGGATATGTCTGAACAACCTGGTATAATCCTCATGTAGTTTAACATTTAAACTACAGTGCATTGAGAAAGTATTCAGATCCCCTTCACTTTTGTCTTGTTAGGCTGCAGCCTGATCCTACAGTTGTTGGAATTTATTTATTTTTTCTCATTAACCTATACTCAGTACCCCATAATGACAATGTGAAAACAGAATTTTAGAAAGGACTTGTACATTTATTAAAAAGGGAAAAAAAACCCTGAAATATCACATTGGCATAAATATTGAGACCCTTTGCAACAACACTTAAAATTTAACTCCGGTGCTTCTTGCTTCTCTTGATAATTGCTGACATGTTTCTACAGCTTGATTGGAGTTGACCTGTAGTAAATTAAATGGATTGGACATGATTTGGAAAGGCACATACCTCTCTATAGGAGGCCTCACAGCTGGCAATGCATACTGTAGAAGAGCAAAAGCCATGAGGTCAAAGGAACTGCCTGCAGAGCTCAGAGACAGGATTATTGTAAGGCACAGATCTGGGGAAAGCTATAATAGACTTTCTGCTGCAATAAAGTTTCCTAAGAGCACAGTGGCCTCCATAATTCTCAAATAGAAGAAGTTTGGCACAACCAGGACTCTTCCAAGAGTTGGTTGCCCAGTCAAGCTAAGCAATCAGAGGAGAAGGGCTTTAGTAAGAGAGGTGACCAAGAACCTGATGGTCACTCTAACTTAGCTCCAGAGATTCTGTGTAGAGATGGGACAGAATTCTAGAAAGACAACCATCACTGCAGCTTTCCACTGATCTGGGCTTTATGGCAGTGTAACTAGACAATAGCCTCTCCTTAGTGCAAAACACATGAAAGCCTGCTTGGAGTTTGCAAAAAAAAAAAAAAAGCACCTGAAAAACTCTCAGACTGTGAGGAACAAGATTTTCTAGTCTGATGAAACCAATATTGAACTATTTGGCCTTAATTCTAAATGTCTGGAGGAAATCAGGCACCGCTCATCACCTGCCCAGGATCATCCCAACCAGAGGTGGGTTTCAAAACTTTTTACTACCTATTCTGTGGGCATGGTCTATTTTGTGGGCGTGGATTGGTGGTCATGTGACTGGGTGGGTATGGCCAACTTGATGTCACTAAGCAGGCATTGTCATCGATTGAGTAAAATGTGGTGAAGCTCACTTAACAATGCTCTTGCTCAGCAACCAAAATTTTGGGCTCAGTTGTAGTCATAGGTCAAGGACTATCTCTGCCTTCCTCTGCATGGCAGTCTTGTCCTAGTAAACTCCTTCTCCTTTCTGGAAATTTTCCTCTCTTTTAGAGGCACCAAAATAATCCAAACAATGTAAGGTTTCTTGCTGCAGCAGGGGGTTGGACTAGATGAACTCTGAGTAGCCTTCTAGCCCTAAATTGCCATGGTGTTTTTCTTTCTTTCTTTCTTTCTTTCTTTCTTTCTTTCTTTCTTTCTTTCTTTCTTCCTTCCTTCCTTCCTTCCTTCCTTCCTTCCTTCCTTCCTTCCTTCCTTCCCTCCCTCCCTCTGTGGGAAGCAACTCCCCCCCTGCCCCAAGCAGCTTTTCAATTTAAAGCAGTTATCCAAAGTTTGCAGCTTTAAGACTTTAACTCCCAGAATTCTTGAACTGGCAGGGGGAAAAACTTTTTTTAAAAAAGCTTCTGATGAAGCTTCTGACGGGAGAACAGGTTCGGGGGCGTGGCCAAGCCACCATTTTTCTACCGGTCCTATCCGCTATGCCAGATTTTCACTACCTCTTCTGGCATACCGGATAGGACTGGGAGGAACCCACCTCTGATCCCAACAGTGAAGCATGGTGGTGGCAGCATTATGCTGTGGGGGTGTTTTTCAGCAGAAGGATCTGGGAGACTGATCGGGTTTGAGGGAAAGCTGAATGGAGGAAAGTGCAGGAATAGCCTCAATGAAAATCTGTTTCACAGTGCTCAGGACCTCATCATGCTGTGGGCCAAAGGTTACTTGCTCATATGACAATGATCTTAAGCACACAGCTGAGACAACAGAATAATAGCTTAGGGACAACTCTGTGAATGTCTTAGAGTGGCCCGGTCAGAATCCTGATTTGACCCCCATTGAACATCTCTGAAGGGACCTCAAAATGGCTGTCTACTGATAGTCATCATCCAACTTGACTGAGTCACTTAATGAGTCAGAAAGGTTTGGCAAGGAAGACTGGCAGAAAATCCCTCAATCCAGGTGTTCAAAGCTTGTCACGTCACACCCAAAAGACTCAAGGCTGTAATTGCTGCCAAAAGTGTTTCAAGAAAGTACTGAGTGAAGGGTCTGAATACTTATGCCAATGTGATATTTCAGGGTTTTTTTCTTTTTAATAAATTTATAGACATTTCTAAAATTCTGTTTTCACTTTGTCATTATAGGGTTCTGAGTTTAGATTAATGAGAATTTTTTTTCAACAACTGTAGAATCATGCAGCAGAAAGTTGTTTCCCAACTTTCAAGATCTAAATTGTGAAAGGACCCAAGGCATATACAGTATTACATCTCTGTGAAATAAATTTTCCATTTTGTCTCATTTGTAGCCCCATACCACGCAACCTGAACTTTTTCCAGAGGGTCTCATAATACATTGGATCTGAATTATATAATACTTACTGGTTGTTGTATTTGGCAGCAGAAATTTGATCTGCTCACAGTGTTCTTTCTACTGGTAGAATAACAGGATTGGACATCCTCTTTGAATAAAAAAAAAGAGATAGAATCATCCGTAACCCTAAGGGTGAAAGAGAACAAATTTCCTAAAATCACTTAATAAGTTCAGGGTAGAAATGAAATTAGGAAAGAACATTTCCTGTTTCATAACCAGTTTCTACAGTAAGTTTTTAAGTCTCATGTCTTATTCTTTATTTATTATTATCTTGACTGTAATTCATAAAATCTGGTAGGAGACATTTTTGACATACACAATATCACTCTTTTCATAGTTTCTTCTCCCCCAATTGAGTCAATTGTATATTTCTGCAGAATCTTGGAAGTAATGGATATGATGATGTCTCTATCAAATGTTACTGGAATGAATTTACAATTTCTGAATGCAGATTGGCAGTTACTTTTGTTAAAGGAGACTTGAGCCCCACAGCAAACATGTTCAAAGTGACTGGGCTACATCCAGGCCAAGCCATTTTAATAGATTCACTGAAATCAATGGGCTTAGTTTAGTCAGGTTGTATGCATTTCAATAGAGTCTGCTCTATAGAGAACTTAAATTTGGATATGGCCCATTATGCTAAAGGCCAATAAAGCAGTGATTTTTCTTCACATTATGACCGTTACAGTATCTGATATAAGCACTTGGCTAATCAGTGAATTTTGCAAATGGAATAAGCTATAAATATTTTCCTACATTTTAACCAGTGCCCACTGCTGCCTTTAATTTTCACCATTCCCTGATATGAGAACAAACTCATCAAACATCGCAATCAGGTGCAGCAATATTGACCTCTTACCATTTGCATTTCTTCTCAAATAACTATTAGAGCTAACAGAATCCTGCTCCAGATAATTATTTCTTTTGCAAAACCCTTTTTCTATGCCATTATTGAATTACTAAGCTAAACAATGATTTTTATTTTTTTCTTTCCTCCAATAACAACATTGATTTTTCTCAAATAAAACAATCAATCATTCTTCACTTTGCACCGAGGCAGAAAAACAATTATTCCCAGTGAAACATGAGGTTCAAAATTGCACAGCTGGTTTCCATTTCTAAGAGTATGAATGAGGGAAGGAGATTCATATTTGCTTGATTTTCACTATTGATTTTCATACATATAATTCATACCTTATTAATACTTAGGAATAATTTTTTTAGCTAAATGATATTTGACCAGCCGAGATCTTTTATTACACACTACTATATAGTTTGAAAAACAGCTTAAGGTGCTGGACTAAAAAACTGAAGATTATATACTATGATTCTTCCTTAGGCATGAAAGTTGACTATGTGATTTTGAGTTAGTCGTTCTCAGCCCAACTCACTTCACAGGATTCTCATTGGAGGAAAAAATTACAATATTGTAAAAAAATTACAATAATCTACAAAAACATATGCTTCCCAGAGGCTTGTACTTCATTGAGAAGAACCAGGGGTGGGCTGCTACAGGTTCGCCTGGGTTTGGGACAACCTGTAGCTAACTTTATGTATTTTCACTTATTTTCTTACTTTCAATTTTGCATCTTTAAATTCAATTGAGAGGGAGGGAGGGAGAGAAAGAGATACACATAGAGATAGGCATTTATATTTATTTCTTTGACTGTTGAGCTAACAATGTACCTTTAAACAGTGGTGTGTTGCAGCTAGCTTGCAGTGGCTTGTGGGAATGAATTGTTAAATTTTCAGGAATTTTGCAAGCCAATTGAGAAAAGACTGAGTCACAATGCCTAGTGCTCTGATCAGCTGTTTGCCAGTTTGTGGTGTGGCAGAGGCAATGGAGCTATTATACTAGACTAGACCCCAGCTGGGTCGTTGTTTCAGAAATATTTCCTTATCTAAATAGAGAAACACAATGATCACAGGCGGGCAAAGAAATCTTTGGGAGTGGGAGGAACTACTGGTTTTCCCTGCGGGAATCTGTTAGGAAATATCAAAAACCTCCCTCCCTCCCTCCCTCCCTCCCTCCCTTCCTTCCTTCCTTCCTTCCTTCCTTCCTTCCTCCATTCCTCCCTTCCCCCTACCTGTATTAAGCTTAATTTATTACATATCTAGCAGAAAACTAGCCATTTGTTAAATTAGCTTGCTTTACTGGCTGCTACCAATTTATGAAATGCAAGAAAGTCTTAGTGAACCCTTATTCTTTGCTATCATTCAACTAAGTTTAAAATTAAAAATGATTGCATATGCATGCATACATACATACATACATACATACAGTACATGCATACATACATACCAATGTATTTCACGTCATAAAAATGTATAATTTACTAGGACATCATGCAGATTTATACTGATCTGATTGAATCCACTCATTCTGTACCAGCTAACAACTTATATTTCTCAGCCCTTAGTGTTACCTTTTGAACTTGTATGAATGGTTGCACTCATGCAAAAGAATGTAATATTCTCTTAACGATATGGTTAACTGAATAAAGCACATCACCTTGCAACTCATTTGTAATCTAATCTATACCAAGGACATTGCCTAGTCCTGTACAGAAAAAGGCCACATAAGATGCTGTGATTTGTTTCACATGCACATTACCATATATCATCTATGCTTTGTTAGTTGTGTTGTTTAACACATTTGTTTGATGCAATACCTAGGTCCGGGATTCTGCTTGTACATTGATAAACCTGGTATTCCAGAAAACGTTGAATTCTAGTATAAAATATGACATATTCCTTGAGAATACGTGTCTGAACTGCCTCATTCTGTAAGGCTGCCTTTAATGGGTTTATTTATTGGCTGTTGTCTTTAATGGGTTTATTTATTTCTTAAGATTGTAAATGTTTGTTTCTGATTCTGTGAACCTCTTTGGAAGTCTTTTATTCTGAAGATGGAGGGAGGAAGGGAGAGAGGAATGAAAGACAGAAGAGTTATAATTAAAAGAAACACTACCACTAGCAAATTGTTGAAAAAAATTGAAGTACTTTTTAGCATAGTGCATTAAATTGTCACATTAAACAAAACTGGTTTGCATACAATTTTGGAGCTGTCATTTTTAAGAACCACTGCTGTCAGAGCAAAGCTTTGTTTTTAATTTATTCTCATTTTATTTGGGAGAATGCTATTGAGTTGTTATAACTTGCTTTGAGGACCTATACCAGTGTGAAACATGGAGACACCAATATATCTGTGAACTTCTTGTATATCTTGAAGGTTTCCTGCCCAACTGAAGGAAAGTTTTTATAGGTTAAAAGATTATTTTTAATTAAAATCAAAACAACCCTTCTCCTAGAAACTGGAATATTTGAAGAAAGTTTCAGTCTTTAACACAATTTTTACTTCCAAAAATATCCTAGGTTTCATATAGTTTCAATTAACTATCTCAGAAAATAAAGATGACAGCTTACTGCAACTAAATGCTTTGGATCCAAGACCATCTGCCTGGAGGAATATAATAGGAAAGAAATTAAGTAGAGAGGGTCATGTGTTTTTGGGGGCTGGTAGGAGTGTAAGATAAGTATGATCTAACAGTGGGCAGCTAAATATGAGATAGCAGTGTGCAGCAGCAGCCAGAAAAGCCAATGCTTCATTAATAGGTTTCATTAATAGAGCGTTACAATCAAGATCAAGTGAGGTACTATAAAGCCCTAGTAAGACCAAACCTAGAGTACTGCGTCCAGTTTTGGTCACCACACTACAAAAAAGAATATTGAGACTCTAGAAAAAGTGCAGAGAAGAGCAACCATGATTAGGGGATGGGAGGCTAAAACGTATGAAGAACGGTTACTGGGCATGGCTAGTCTACTGAAGAGAAGGACCAGGGGAGACATGATAGCAGTGTTCCAATATTTGAGGGGCTGCCACAGAGAGGAGGGGGTCAAGCTATTTTCCAAAGCACCTGAAGGCCAGACAAGGAATAATGGATAGAAACTCACCAAGGAGAGATTCAACCTAGAAATAAGGAAGAACTTTCTGACAGTGAGAACAATCAACCAATGGAACAGCTTGCCTTCAGAAGTTGTGGGAGCTCCCCCGCTCTCCCGGTGGCCCGCTCTCCCGGTGGGCTTCCCCCGCTTCTGGGGGGGCACAGGACGCCCCGGAGAGGTGTCCTGCCGAGGGAACGGCTCGCGGAGGGTCCTGGCGTCGGCGGCGGCTGGCGGGGGCTCCTCCGCTTCGTTCTAGGCACCGGGGAGCAGTATCGGAGGGCGCCCGTGTGCGCGCGCCTCGCCCCATGCCGATCGGAGAACGCGCTATTGAACGAAGCAGCGGCAATGTGGTGAGAGGCTGCCCTTCTCCATTCCCTCTATCTTAAATTTATGGACCCTTCAGCATCTTTTTAAGAAAAAAAAGTTAAACTTTCGGACTTTTGCCAGAGGTGCGGCTAGAGGGAGGGGGATTTCCCCCCCTCCCTTGGACAAGCGGCTTGAGAAAATTTTGCTTTCGCCCTCAGGGGAAGGAGGAGGGGGGAGAGCCAACTAATGATGCCTCACCCTTATAAAAGTGACTTTCATCGGACTTAGCTCCAGAATCTATGGGTGAACTGAGAACTTTTTGAATTTTTAAAACTTTATTATGCCTCTGAGCCCAAAGCTGGCAGGGCAAGATGGCACACTTCCGTTGTCTTCATGAACTGTGAAACCTGACTCCACCTCTAAAATTCAGGCTTCCGGTCTTTGTCTCCGAGCCACCCAGAGGAATCTTTTGTGGATTGTTCTTCTTTGAACTCTTTGGGGAAAAAACTTTCATCTACTGCTAAACTGACTAAAGAAATCCCCATCTGTTTGGATCCTCTGCCTTCTGGATTCGCCTGCCTGCTCTACTTCTCCAGCTGCCCAGTCTCTATTTTGACAGACTTCCTTGCTTTAAAAACCATGCCTCCAAAAAGACCACCTCCTGGAAAGCCTGGATTTGCTACCTCTGCCCCAACGTCTGCAACGTCTAGCCCAGCTACACAGTCAAAGATAACAGAACTGATGCAACCCAAGACTACAGAGATAGACTTTCAACAAATGCTTCAACAAATTCTACAGGGCCAGGAGGAAATTAAGAAACAGTTAAGGGAAATGAAAGATGAAATTAGACAGAACCAAGCCCAAATCTTTAAGAACTCACAGAGACTGGACCTTGTGGAGGGTGGGGTGGCGGAGGCGAGGGGGGGGGTAGAGGCTTTACAGAAGGGGAACAAAGAACTTGACATCCAATAAATGAAAATAGAGTTTGAGAGAATGTCCTTTTATCTTAGATTTCAAAATGTAATAGAAGCAGATGGGGAAAACATAAGGGACATTATGACTAATATTTTAGCTGAATACATACACAAAGATAAACAACAGATGGATTGGGAGATGGACCTAGCTTATAGAGTGAATTCAGCATATGCCAGAACACATAATGTACCCAGAGAGGTTCACATTAAATTTCTTAGGAAAACCACAAGAGATGAAATACTGGGTGTGCAAAGGGGGCAAACATTGACATACTGTGATAGGGAGATAACCATTCTAAAGCAGATTCCCAAAAAAATTAGGGAAAAAAGGAAAAATTATTCGCAATTGGCGAATAAATTATACCAGAAGGGGGTGTGGTTTAGATGGTTGATGCCTGAAGGTATGCTAATATTCTGGGAGGAGACAAGAATCAGAATTAATACACCCATAGAGGCACAGGCCTTTATGGAAAAAAACAAAGCCAACCTAGAAAAAACAGAAGATACTACAACGGTCATACAGGACACGGGAGGGGCCGGAGCTCTGCCAGCGGGGGGTGAAGGGGCAACACCAAGAAAACTCAGATCACAAAAATAAATAAGGAAATCACAATGTTATAAACAGACCGAAAGTAAATATGAATTTATAACTAGACTATATATTATAATTATATAAACTGATTGAAAATTATTTTTTCTAGAATTAAGATGCTGACTTTTTATGATTATGTATTAAGATTTGATATTTTGATGTAACCTAGGAGTTTGGAGGGAGGGGGCGTCTGCCACATTTGCAACTGCCAAAATTTGTAATTCCACCTACCCCTTTTCCACATAAATGTTTTTAAAAAAACCAATAAAACTTTTTGAAAAAAAAAAAAAAAAGAAGTTGTGGGAGCTCCATCACTTGAGACTTTCAAGAAGAGATTGGACTGCTATTTGTCAGAAATTGGGTAAGGTCTCCTGCTTGAGCAGGAGGTTGGACTAAATGACCTATAAGGTGCCTTCCAACTCTGCAAATCTGTTACGTAGTCCCAGGTTGTGCTTAATGGCTATTTATACCACCAAATAGCTATTTTTTTAAATGAAAAAGCTGCAACAACTATTTGTGAGAGCACCCATATTGTTCTTAACAATCCCAAAGATTGTGGGCCTGTGGCATGAGTCCTGAAAAACTCAGACATCAATGCAAGTGGAAGATATAATAGTATATACTTTTGCTTCTCTGCAGGGCTGTAAATCATTAATAGTTCAACAATGAAGGTTTTTTGTTTTGTTTTGTTGCTCACCGCTGAGCATCTACTGCTTGTTAAAATTGTCAGATATGGTTGCTTATATAAAAAGTAACTTTCTGATTGTGAAATTCTACAAATGTTCAGCTAATTCAGTTCAGTGGTATTCAGCTATGTACAAGTATCAAACCATTTAACATACTAAAGTTTTCAGCCTGCTGTGTTCTTGATGTACTGAGAATGAAAGCTGTCTCAAGTACAGATAAATCTTGGAACAATAAAAAAAATCAGCAATTGCCCTTCTGTAGCTTTATGGTGGAGGACAGAAAGGCATGGAGGAAAGTTGTCCATGGTGCCGTGATGGGTCAGACATGACTTCGCAACTGACGACAACAACAACTTTATAGTAATAAAATCTATTTTAGTCTAGATCAGTGTTGCATAGCTGGCTGGGGAATTCTGGGAGTTGAAGTCCACAGGACTTAAAGTCGCCAAGTTTGAGAAACACTGGTCTAGATGCTTGTTGGTGATACTTAAATAAACTGTGCCGTGCTTACATAAGCAAATATAGATTTCACCCTTCAAATCCAATTTTTCATTTCATTGTCCTAACATTTGTATTGTGGATTATGGCTTTAACTGCTCATTTTAATTCTTTCGCTCTTCTCCTGACAACAAATATCAATTTTAAACTTCTCAAAACGTATTGGTTTTTTTTAGTGATTCCACAGAGAACACTAATAGCCACAGGGAATTTATCTTTAACTGCAGCCTGAAGCCAATGGAATGCTGTTTCCCATTGAAGTCCCTTGTACAGTCTCTTCTTTGGAATCTGCCTTTTGTTTTTCAGTAACCACATCCGAGCTGGTGCTGAGTGACTATTCCCAGAACTAGAGGCCTAATAAGAAGAAGAAAAAAAATACTGACTGGTGAAGAACTGAGATATGGAAATCACTTCTGAGGGTTCTGGAAAGCTTCAGGCAAGCTAACGTCCGACACATTCCTTCCCTGATCTTGGGACAGACTGCTTCAGTTCAAAAGCAGTTCTGGACATCATTGATCCTGTGCTGGGGGGGGTCATGTTCAAAAGCTGAACCTCTCTCTTTGGAGCTCAGCTGTGGGATATTTGAAATTGCACTAAAAGCAGCGTTTTCTTTGAAAGTCTATTCCTCGGTGGGGTTTGTTTGGAGTCCATTTCCTCATTTTCACACCACCACCTGGTTCCAAGACTTCAACTACCTGTCTATGTCTTTCAACTAGCTTGATGTTTTGTTCCTGTTAGAAACTTCCTAGATTTGTTTTTCCTTTGTATACTACCACCAGACAGATAGACATGAAGGAAGGGTGCCTGGGGCAGGGAGAGTGTTGCCAAGCATGGGGATATGGAGATCTTTATTTTTCAAGGCCTACAGCTGTTGGAGAAAAGGAGTGCTTGTCTGTTTTTCCTGGTGTTGCAGAGCTGCTGGAAGAAAACAATCACAGATTAACTTCATATTACTTTTACAGGATTTGGGGAGTTGAAATAGTAGTGGCATAAAGGGGATCTTGCTAATATATATAGCAAAAATGTCTATAGCATGATGGACAAGTTTATATTTGCATTAAAAGCAACCCATGGCCTACTCTGGAATATAACCCTAAATCCAACCATGTCCATGGGCCTGAAGATTACTTAATGAAAAAGAATTAAGGCAGAATTGTGCTTTCTGCTTGGTCCATTGCCAGCATGGGCCACCTGAGTGCAGGAATGGGTGCTATCCCTCTTTGTCTATTGCATATGCAACAGGTGTTTGAAGAAGTGTGGCGCAAGACTTGGAATATGGAAAAATGTTACATCACCTGGCACACCAATTATTTAGCCAAGTACCCCCTACAGAAAGATTTTTTGTGGGGTTGCCACAAAGAAGAGGGAGTCAAACTATTCTCCAAGGCACCTGTGGGTAGAACAAGAAGCAATGGGTGGAAATTAATCAAGGAGAGAAGCAACTTAGAACTGAGGAGAAATTTCCTGACAGTTAGAACAATTAATCAGTGGAACAGCTTGCCTCCAGAAGTTGTGAATGCCCCAACACTGGAAGTCTTTAAGAAGATGTTGGATAGCTATTTGTCTGAAACGGTATAGGGTTTCCTGCCTAGGCAGGGGGTTGGACTAGAAGGCCTCCAAGGTCCCTTCCAACTCTACTATTGTATTGTATTGTATTATTGAAATCAAGAAGGAGCTTTGTAGATTGCACCAAATAGATTGTTACTACACTTCAAAGTTTAACATTTTCATAATTGGATAGGACCGCTTGAGATGTTGCCTGGAGGCTTGGAGGAGGAGTGGACAGTTTGGAGATGTTTAAATAAACTTGTCTAGAACTAAACTTTAAAGTTTAAATAAACTTGTCTAGAACATGGAAAAATGGGGGTTTCATCCAGAGAGTCTACATTAGAACAATGGGGAGAATTGGAATTAAGATGCATACATGCATACATGAGTTCCACTGCTTTGCTTACCACCTGGAAAGTGAGAAGGTAACAATACCTGAAAGAAGAAGGCAGGACTGGGAGAACTAACTTAACCTGCCTGCTTTGCAGTAATGGTATCCTATTTTTTTCACTACCGGTTTGGTAGCGGGAGCGCGTGTCTGGGCATGCATTATGCCAGGGAGATTAAAAAGGATGTGTGAGGAATGGAGGAAGAATATTATAATGTCAATGACAACAGTTAGGAAGATGAGAAGAGATCAAGTTATACAAAAATACCTAAACTTCATATTAATTTTGGTCAAAGAAACATCTATTAGAAGATTGCCTTTGAAGAAAGGATAGAAAGTAGACTTGTTTGATTAGGAATAAAATAATAAGTAACATTTATATTATATTTATTAAGACTTTTGATTATAGTAGTGAAATCTTAAAAAGGAAAAAATAGAAAGTAAAAACTGCAAGAAAAAAAGAAAAAATAAGAATATAGCAAAGAAACAAGAAAAGTATATAAAGTAATAAGTTTCAATTTTCAATTCCATTATAAACAAATCAGTGACTCTTCACCCTTCTAAGTTTACACACATTTATCTTTTCATTCTCCATCCCATCCCATGTCAATAAACAAATTAACAAAATATCCTTATCTCAGTCATGTTATTAGCACAGTCCATAATGGCTTGCTACAAGTAGTAACATATATTTTAGCCTTGATCAAGTAAATAAACTTCACATTCCAGCCTTTTACTATTAACAGTCTTAATCTTCAGTTCATTAAAATATTGTAGGATTTGATTTCTGTTCATTTCTTCTTTGTACTGTCAAACAGATTCTGCAATGGTTTAACAACCGTTTCCCCATCTTTTCTTCTTTTCTTTTGGGAAAAAAAAACAATCATGAGAAACACACTTTCAATGCAATTTGACCCTGCAAAGTAATGCTTGTGTCTCTTATTGCCACCAGATGTTCTTGAAAGCAGTTTAATGCAATGTTTGTTATGGACCAGTTTTGTGGTTGATCTGCCCTGTACTTTGACCACAGTAGACCCTAAAGGGCCATTCCCCCTGCTTTTTGCTCTTTCCATCTTGCAAAGTAGGCAAGTTAAGTTAGCGCTCCTAGTCCTGCCTTCTACTTTCAGGGACTATTTCCTTCTCACTTTCCAGATGGAAAGCAAAGCAACTGAGCTCATGGATGCAATCATATCTTAATCCCACATTCTCCCTGTTGGCTCTTATGCAGATCCTTTATTTTCACTCTCAACCATAATATAACACTTGTCTTTATGCTGAAATAATTTTTTTAAAGGTACAGGTTGTTTGGAGCCATAGAAACTTTCCAGCAACAACAACAAAACAACCTGATTATTCAGTTTCACAGAAGAAATAATATTAATTAAAACTTTGTAGCTTCATTCCAGCATGGCTACATTAAAATTTAAAGGCGTTTTCCTCCTTTTCACAGTATAGTACATTACTGTAGTAGAATTATTAATATTTCATGCTTTAGCCCAGGGATCACCAACCCCCAGTCTGTGGACCAGCATCAGTCCACGGCATGTCAGAAACCAGTCCGTGCAAATAAGTGAAGCCCCATCTACGGGATGCAGGCAGCACATGAAACCACATCCCCTCTAGTCCGCAGAAAAACCTCTCTCCACATAACTGGTCCCTGGTGCTCAAAAGTGGTGGCCCCTGCTCTAACCCATGTTTCTCATCCTCAGAAACTTCAAGATATGGCCATTCTGTCTGGGGAAATCTGGGAATTGAAATCCACACATCTTGAAGTTGCCAATGCTATGGCATCTCTTGGTATCTCTCAAAGCATTGACCTTCTTCATCCACTTGTAACACTAACTTAAACACATTTACCTAGAGCAGCGGTTCCCAACATGAGAGCAATTTGATTTTTAATGGGGGCAATTTGAACCTTGTTTAAATCAGGTTAATGGCCTTTTAGGCTTCCTCCGCAAGAGTAGAGTTCACTTTTTGAATAAAGTAAGAATTATATGTCACAGGGAGGGGCATCAGGATTTTATAGATGCATATGTGGAGCATTGACAAAAAGGGTTGGGAACCACTGAATTAGATTGTGAAGACTATTTATTTATTTATTAAATGTATTTGCTTCCCATCTCACCACAGGCAACTCTCCTTTAATTTATATCCTTTAATTCCTTCTCCTTCCATTCATCCTCCCTTATCTCAGATTCTTCCATTCTTCCAAAGGTATATTGTTTATGTATCAAATTATTTATCTTTCTGATGTGCTAAAACTTATCTTCTGCTTGGATCTGTTCCAAATCCCACTACAGATGCCATATATCGGAGTGTGAAAAAAGGAGTCAGGAACTTTTCAGAAACACACTCCAAACTACAGTGTTATTTATTTTTTGCAGTGCTTTCGAAATAAATAATTTCTTTTTATTGCAGATACAAACAACTTAACTTAAACTGAATTTCTATACAGTACAGACATTTATATATGAAGGTTTTGAAGTTCCCAAACTGTCTCCCTCCCTCCATGATTCATACAGATGTTCGTTATCAGAAATGTTTGCATTTACTCTCTGTTAAACAGTTTGAGTAACTTTCACTTTTAGCCTGAAAAGGGAGGCGGCCTTATTTCAAGAAAGCTTTGCATAAGAGGGTGGTGTGTTTGCCCTGCCTGAGACTGAATTGTAAATTGATCTTAATGTTCAAGGATTTGTCTACTTGTCAAAATCGTGCAACGTATCTTATAAATACCTGGAAACTTCTTGTATAACTAGACACCTGGGAGAAGGCATGTCTGTCTTTCAGAGGTGAGAAGAAAGATAGCACAAAAACCTTCAGATGGCCCAGCCAAGACCAGTTGTGCTGAAGCAGAATAGAATTTAAACCTCTTTTTAAAATTTTTACAATGTTCTTTTGTTAAGTAAATATTGGCATGCACTACTCTCTGATTGCTTCATATTCTGAGTTGGCAAGCTTGTTGCCATGGTTAATTAGCCATGTTAACCCCTGCTGTGAATGATATGTTAGGCATTTCCTTACAACTTGGAAGATGATTCAATCCTATCTGATGGCATGACATTAATTTGCTTGAAGAACTGCATTTGTTTTCTTTCTGGCCCAGCAGCATTTCTATAACTCTGGAGGAAAGCTGAAGTATTTTCTTTCAACTCTACAGCAGACCTAAACTTGCATAGAACATATATTCTCATGGGTAGAAACTTCTGCCTTTGTCATATGCTGGTGAACTGTTTGGCTTAAGCAAGCCCTGACTCTTTCCAACCTCACAAAAAGGCTTTGTGTCCTGCTCCTAGAGCCTAAAATATGCTTTCATTTCCATCAAGCACTCCTGCAACCATAATTTGAGGGAAAGGAATCAACCAGCCATGGTCTGAAAGCAAATTGTCTGAAATCAGAAGAGGTTCATGGTGTTGCCAGTTCGGATCCCTAACCCCAATCCTAACCCCAATTCTAACTCTATCCCTAATTAAAATTGGCCTGTTAAATCAGCAATGTGATCTCAGAGTACGAAATGAAGACTGGGGAGCTGCAGGCCCACACTTTTTCTGCTTTACATCAACAACTTATAAGATCATATTAAAAGCAGCTGCGTCCTCTTCATTGATGCCGCAAAATTATTTAACACCACTGGCAATGCTATTGCCCTACAAAGCAACCTTGACTATGTGGCAACTCCAAATCTCTAATAAACTAATAAATGCTCTGACCTACACATTGGCAATAAAAATCAGAACACCAAATACAAGTTGGGTGGAAATGACCTCGTAGATGACCCTCACTCTGTCAAAGACCTAGAAGTACTCATCTCAAATGATCCCTCTATTCCTTCCTTCCTTTCTTGTGTGTATCTCTCCCTCTTTCTTTCTTTCTCTCTTCCCTCTCTCCTTTCTTTCTCTCTCTTTCTTTCTCTCTTTCTTTCCCTCTTTCTCTTTCTTTCCCTCTTTCTCTTTCTTTCTCTCTTTCTTTCTAAATCACTCTAAGGTTTGATGAAAGTAGTTACAAGTTTAGGATGAAATAAGTCTTTCTCCAAATCTTAAACCAGGATTTCAACAAAAACCTCTAGGTTTTGTTGCATCAAGCTCAGGTTTTGACTTTTATCCAGAGTCCACCAGCTTCAAAAGTTAGAGACAGACCAGGTCTCTCCAGCTTAGATTTCCCAAATAGCCTGACAATCAGGAAACCATGGGTGTGTGCCACCTCTGAACCCTCAGCCACCCTTGATACTACAAGAGGACCTATTGATGCTCAACTGTCATGGGCTTTGGGAGAGTGGCCACACAAGGGATGGAAGGCAAGCAAGGCTAGGAGGCATCAGAAAGGAAGGCTAGGATGAGGGATGTCTATGGGGAGTCTTGGTCATCCAGGATGTCCCAAAGATGCTTTTTTCCCAAGAGGCAACTGGACTTTTTGCTTTTTCTTTGAAGACCTTTCACTTCTCCTCCAAGAAGCTTATTTAGCTCCTCCAGAAGCTTCCTCAGAGCCGAAGAAGCTTCCTGGAGGAGAAGCAAAACATATTCAAAGAAAAACCAGAAAGTCCAGTTGCCTCTTGGAGGAAAAAAAGCACCTTTGGGAGAAACGGATGAGAGCACCTGGTCCTAGCCTCTGCCCCTCATGTATGGGCATCCATCCCAAGAAAGGACTCAACCCAGCTTCAAAAAGGGCTCATGGTCCACAGCCTGCCAATCTGCAAAAACATGGAGGTGGGCGGGAGGGGACGCTCATATCCTGCATTGAAGACCAATCACACCCAAGTTCTCCAAATGTAGTGCTTGGACACGCGGGGTAGGGGGGAACTGGGTGGGCAAGGAATAAAAGTTGCGGGCACTTTGCAGCCACCAGGGCAAGAGGTCTGTGCAGGGTTCCAGTGGCTGCAAAGTGCGGCATGAGGGGCAGAAGTCCCTGAACCCAGCGGGACAAGGCAGCTCCAGCAGTTTTCCCCTTCCTCCGCCCAGTTAACTCGCCTTTCACCCGGAGGCTCTACCAGCATGGCACCTGCCATTTCACCTCCCGAGAGAAACTTAGGAGAGACATGCAAACGGACACAACTTGAGGCTCCCGAGGAGGACGCTGAACACCGGGGATGGCGATGGCACCCGCTGCTGCTCCTTCTGCTGCTCCCGGGGGTTAAAGTACCTGAAAGGGACAGGCAGGCTGCCACAGCTCCCCTGAGAAGATATTTCTGAGAAGAGAAAGGGCTCTGGTCCGGCTGCACCTAAGCTGGTGGAGTGCCCATGCGATTGGTGCAACCACACAGCTCACCTGCACTGGCTGTCTCCCTGGTGACTGGCGGGCAGTTGCGGGCACTCCACCAGCTTGGGTGCAACTGCAGCCAGACCAGAGCCCTTTCTTTTCTCAGAAATGTCTTCGCAGGGGAGCTGTGGCAGCCTGCCTGTCCCTTTCAGGTACCTCAACCCCTGGGAGGGAGGGGGCCAGCCAGGGGGGGCATAAAGGAAGGCACAGCTCCTCTGTGAATGGAGGGGAGAATTTTCAGCTTCTCTCTGCCATTTAAAGGCTGCAGCAGGGAGAATCCCAACTTTTTTCCTCTCCCTCCATTCAGAGCGGAACTGCTCCAGCTTCCCCCCACACACACACGTTGCCAGTAACCCTAACCTTTGCGCTCTTCTCCGCACTCTCCTCGGCTCCTCGCAACTGCAATAGATGTCCAGAAGTGGCTTTTGGGGCTAATGGGACTTGAGTTCCCAGCCTGATAGCCCCTGCCGCTTCTGGACATCTATTGCAGTTGTGAGGAGCAGAGGAGAGCACAGAGAAGAGCGGGCACTCTGGGAAGCCATGAAAGTGGCTGGGAGAGGTGCACGCCTTGGTTTAGCCTCCCTGGATGTCACAGCAGCAGTCCCAAGCACGCTGATCTCGGCATTTTTCGCATCGAGGCATGCTGCAAGAGGGAGGGAATGAAGACCTTTTCCGTCCGGTGCAAAGAACTTCCCCGGACTTGCTTTGCTGAGCAGGGGGTGATGGGCCTGCACCTCCACCACCAGCAATCTGGAAAAGGTCTTCACTCCCTCCCTCTTGCAGCACATGCAAAAATGCCGAGATCGGCGTGCTTGGGGTTGCTGCTGTGACATCCAGGGAGGCTAAACCAAGGTGTGCGCCTCTCCCAGCCGCTTTCGCAGCCTCCCAGAGCACGAAGAACCTTCCCGCTCTTCTCCATGCTCTCCTTGGCTCCTCGCGACTGCAATAGACAATCAAGAGGAGGTGGGGCTGTCAGGCTGGAAACCCAAGCCCCATTAGCCCCAAAAGCCGCTGCGCCAGCAAAGAGCTTACTTAACTTATTGGCAGGCAGCAATAGAGAGCCAAGGGCTCTCTATAGGGCTCTTTGCGGCGTGGTGCAGATGGGAGGGAGAGAGTGGACCAGCAGCGACCAGATGTTAGGGGCCCAGGAGTGAGCGAGCGCAGGGGCGTTCCACCGCTGGAACCGGTTCTAAACGGCATGCTAGATTTGTGGAACCTATTCTAGCGAACCAGTTAGAACCGGCAGGAACCCACCCCTGCTATCGTCCCTGTCTTACTGTTCCTATTTATCTGTATTTACTTGCTTTGTTCATGTTTGTGTTCATATTTATATTTGTTACCTTGTACATGTTAGACAAACAAGCAAACAAACAAATAAATAAATAAATAGCTGTAATCAAATAACAAGCACACCATCTCAGGCCTGTTCATGCAATGAATAAGTACGCCAGGTGACAAAGACAGACAAGTATCTGCAAGGAATAGGATTATGAGGTGAGGAAAAGAAACAAAAAGATCATATAACAAAGAGCAAATCAATCTATTTTAAAAAGCAGCAGACTAAAAACTCTTTGTCTTTGGAGAGGTCAAACTGTCTAGCATGTACTTTTCTATCACAATTTTTATAGAGACGCTCATGAATTTCATTTAACACCTTTCTCCCAGTAGTTTCAAGACAAAACATGTGAATTTTATACCTAACTTCTTTTATCAAATGTCAGACAAGAAAAAGCACGGAACACTGTCATAAATTGAGTGGGTGCAGTGAAAATGAGATGATAGTTGACTTCATTGGACTTATCTTTCAGCTTAAATTTTATTATTGTACATTTTAATGATTGGATTGTGGCACATTTGTCTTATTTTTCTTTTGTATTGTTTTTGAATGAGTGTCTGAAGCATAAAAATTCGATTTGAATCTGTCTCTAACACATTCTGGCAAAAATCTGAATGTTAAACAGAATGGCAGCATATGTTAAGTATTAAGTATAAGGGGCTTACGTATAGGGGCTAATACACACACACAGACACACACACACACACACACACACACACAAACCATTATATATATTATCATTATCAGAGAACTGATCACATTGCCCACTCTGATTGGCTTTACCAATATGTAGAGGAAAAGTTGCAATGGGGTTTGAGATTCTAGACATGCAGAAAATCCCTTGAATCTCTAAATTCCCTTCTAATCTCTTAGAAGCAAGTCAAAAGCATTTGATCAGTTAAGATGCCTTAAACGAATTTAAAAAACTCATCTCAAAGGGATGAATTAGTCAAATGTTATTTCAATTAAATTACTTGTCTGTATTTCTAAACAGCCTTATTTTTTACCTTCTGAGTCAGAGTGCTGAAATTAGGGGGGGGGGGGGGGACTGTATGAAGTCTGGGAGAAAAAAGACAAAAAGATATATTTCTTGATTGATCATAATATTTATTGTATTGCCCAGAGTTAAGAAGTAGAGAAACCAATGAGGATGGTGAAATTCCTGTTAACAATGAAAATAACTGTGTTGGAAAAGAAACTTTATTTAGTGTGCCCATCTTACATATGATTGAATAACGAATGCCATTTCTTTTATATCTTTTTTGATTGACTAGCCTATAACATTTTTTTCCAAAAATAACACTTCACAAATGCAAAAATAGAGTTACTATACAATAAAATACACCATTGAAATGCAAAGCAAATTGAAACAAATAAAAAATCCCAATCAACAAAAGTGAAGCAACATTAAAAATGATTTCAAAGATCTGGAGAGAAAAAAAAGCCTGATCTGTCTGTCTATGGAGAGTCTTAGTCATCCAGGTCATGGTTGTCCCAAAGATGCATTTTTAAGGGGCAACTGGACTTTCCGGTTGCTCTTCAACTAGACTTCAAGAGTCCAGTTGCCTCTTGAAAAAGCACCTTTGGGACAGCCTGACCTTTCAGGAAAAAGAAATTAACAGTTTATTTCTATACACACCTACTCAGATGTTCAGTGCCATGGAAAATAAAAGTTGATGAATACCACTTGAAGAGTCCCTTTCCTTATAATCACAAGCTTCTTCTCACTTGGCTTCAGGTAAGAATTTGATGGTCTAAGTTAAGGGTGTCAAACTCATCATGTTGTCATCACGTGACATATGATGACTTTTTTCCCTTTTGTAAACTGGGGGTGGGGGTGACCAGCACATGAAACATCTGGCCTATGGGCCACGAGTTTGACACCCCTTGTCTAAGCTGAGATATGTGAGAAGATTGACGAAGGTCAAAATCAATGAGACAGAATAACAATGAGAAAATATTGACACATTTTAATGCCCTGTCCTACCACTGGTGGAAGTTTCCACATTGTTTTCGAAAGCACTCTTATATTAAATATTAGTTTAATTGGATTACTACAGTTAGCCACATGAAGATTATGAAGCATTAATTTCAGGCTGCTGGTGATCTCACAAGAGATATATAATTCTTAAGTTGGATAAAGAAAAAATTACCAGAGATGTGTGCAAAATTACTGGAGGTGTGCTTTCTTTCAGAACCGTTTACCTTTATATGGCATTTGGCCCCACTTTATATAAATTTGTTAACAAGGAACTATTTCATCTGAGAGGTTTCACCTTTATTTTCTAATAGTTCCTTTTTTCCCTAAATGATCAATTTCACATAATAAACAGCTACAGTGATGACAATTAATGCAAGAGTCTAATACAGCTAGGAATGTTTCCTTGGGAAACATTATTAACCAATTTGCTTTATAGGCCTCTCAGTTTTGTCACCATCTCTTTGATTTAATTTTAAAAGTTAAAATTACAAGAGAAACCCAAGTAACTATTCTGAAGAGAATGTGGACAGTAATGTTTGGAGGATAGGAAAATATTTTTCTTGGGGACCGGGAAAGACATGCTCTGGCCACAATAATGTTCTTAATACCGATACCAAAATTCTTATTTTTGAATGTGCTTACATATGTCTCACTAGATGATCCTGAGTTATACTCTTACAGTGTGGCTTTTACTAGCACATGGGCAAATAATTTGACATGGATGAAACTTCTCTTCATAGCCATGAAATGACATAACTCTTGAAAGTTAGGTATGGCTGCTCTGAAGCCCTCCTGAAATCTTCTACATATCCATGTACAGTATGTGTACTTACCTTAAAAAAACATCTTTTTTGAGCTAACTCTCAGAAAAATTCAGGAGGACCTCAAAGCCACAAAAATCAGCCTTTCAAGAAGCTGTGGTTTTGAGAAGTAGGTTCAATACTTTGTACAAAGGCCCAGTAACAGCATCATTAAGAAAAATATATATGCAATTTTATACACTACATCATAGTTACAAGTATCATCACAGCCTTTATTCCCCATTCTGTGCTACTACACATCTAAAAATAACTATAGCAAAACCTTACTTTAACAATCTATTGGGTGGGTGCGTGAGTTCACTATTCTTGAATGTCTATTTAATTGGTTATCATGTCAATTTATGCCATTTACACAATGTTGTCATCATTTAAAGCATATAATTTGCATCATGTGCATAATGAAGTCATAACACAAATGACTTAAAGCATAGTGGAAATCTGTTGCATGTGAAATCTGTCGCAATGAGATCTGGTAAAATGATGTTTTGCTCTACAAAAAACATTGAAAGCTATGCTTTACATAGTCATATTCTGAAAAGTAGGAAACAGCATGACCTGGAACTCTTCACTTTTGTACTGTGCTGAGGAGAATTGCACTTGTTTTAGAGCAATTTATCATCCAGCGCTTATATTTCTGCAGAAATAACAAGTTTGATTTGCACTGCATGCCAGCAGTAGAATGACTGAAGCAAGCAACACAGAGGATCGAAACAAAAAAAGGTAAGTTGAACTATTCACTATTTTTCTAGCTCCTAGTCTCCTCCTCCTCCTTCTCCATATCCTCTCCATATCCTCTTTTCTGTCATTCCTTGCAGCTGGCTGTCAAGGAAGGATAAAAACCTCTTGCCAGAGGTCTGACTGGATCATCTGCGAAATCACATATTGCTTTAGAATTTCAGGTTTCCTGTGTCCTAATTTAGGAATATCTAATCCCTTGGAAAAATCAACCTTTCCCCTTTGGATGGTAGATATGTTGTGCCATATTATGAACTGTGTTTGTAACTTCTTCTTGTTGAAATAAGCTTTGTCATTTATCTGTTTGGAAATTACACATCTAAAGCTCTTTTGGAAATAGTAGCATAAAACCAGGCTTTAGGATTTTTACTTTAATTAGGCAGCAGCTGCTTCTGCATTTAAGCCATCTTCTTTTCCATTGAGTTCTGAAGATGATTGTCCCATGTGGGACAATGTTACTGATGTCTAGGTGCAGTTGTATGCTACAAGCTGTTGCCATTAGAGATGTAAGTAAGTCCCTTGGCATGACAGTATAAGCAGTTCATAGATTTCCTGCAGACGATACTCAGTTGTGCTATGAATTGCAACAAAGGCAGTAGACTTCATGTCAGTTTGGTTATGTATGTTTGAATCTTTCTTGAAGTGGCTCAGAAATTGTCTGGAAAGATTAGCAATGGCTGAGTTTATATGACAAGGATGACCCAGTTAGCTGCTATTCTGGAGAAAATACTTGTATTGGCAGTATGTTGCCTAGAAGCTCCAGTGAAATCATAACAGATACTTTGACAACTTCCCAACCATCACAAAACTTGTTGAAAAGATTTTTTTTTACTACCCTTTCATTTTTACAGTTAAAAAAAATATATTTGGTGGCCCAATTGTGATTGGTTTACTGTGGAATTGGGGAGGGATATTATGTAGCCCATCCTTTTCTTTCTTCTGCCTGAGGTTGTGGCAATACTTCAGAACTTAGCTTTACCAGGTCTGTCAAACTGGCGGCCCGTGGGCTAGATGCATCATGCACAAGCCACGCCCACTCCGGCTCCGCAAAGGCCAAAAAGTCACAATATGTCACAATGCATCATGTGACATCATCGAGTTTGACACCCGTTTTAGATAATCCTAAACCCGTTTAGTCCTTTGAGGTAGTGCAGACATAAACCAAAACTATAAATGTTAATTCTACATTCATAGTAAGGTTTTATAGTAACAGAATCTTGCAAGTCTGAATGCGCTTCCACCCTCCCCTGCCTTTATTTCCCCCCCCCCCAAAAAAAACCTAGGGGAAATACCTTCTGAGATGCTTTACCTATCCCCATCCCTTCCTTTGGACTCAGATTTCTCTTATCAGACCATTGTCTAGGCTGCAGCTTTTCCTCCTGTCTCCTAAGGTTATTCTCACTGCCCATTACAAGCAGCAAGAAGAATGGGTCAACTCTCTTTTCCCAAGCAAGATGAATAAAAGGTAAAGGTAAAGGTTCCCCCAGCACATATGTGCTAGTCGTTCCCCACTTTCTACTTGCATTTTTGCTTGCTTTCAAACTGCTAGGTTGGCAAAAGCTAGGACAAGTAACGGGAACTCACTCTGTTATGTGGCACAAGTGATTCGAACCACTGAACTGCTGACCTTTCTGATCGACAAGCCCAGCATCTTAGCCACTGAGTCACAATGTCCCTTTTTAGCAAGATGAATGGAGAAGGCTAAATAAGCTTGAAACCCCCTTGATTGTTGGGCTAAAACTAAGCATCTCTACCTCCATTATATATTAGATTTGGATGTTTAGATGACATATTGAATTATGCATACAACTCAGTTAATCTTGTTGTGTGAATTTAAGTGTATAAAATATGAAAGATTCAAGAATGAAATATGTATGGCCCCTACTTTCCAAGTATTCCAGAAGTCTCTTAAGAAGTGAGTCTATCCCCAAGCCTAAAGTTAGGAATTTGTGTGGCTCCTGTTGAATCTCTCTCTCTCCCTCCCTCTCTCTTTTGAATAATATTAAGGCAGTTAACCAGTTGGGGCTAGTTAAAAAAGAAGAGGAGTCTGGCCTAGAATTAAATAAATCATAGTGTTGGAAGGGATCTCAAAGCCATCCAATCCAAACCCTTTCTCAGTGCAATACAGATAGTTTCATCTTAAAGGTATCCCACAAAGAAGATACATCACTTTCCAATACACTATATCTCCCTGCCAAACTGCTCTCACTATTAGAATATATCTTCTGAGGCTAAACTAAAAACCTGGTTTCCTGCAGGTTCTATTTCTTTGTCCTATTCCTTCTCTCTAACACAACAGAGAATTTTGTTGTGCAGATATGTGAAGACAGCTATCATAAATCCTGTTAGTCATGTCTTCCCCTGACTCCTACAAAAATAACATCCAACCTACTATCAAAGGATGTAGTATGCAAGATCTAAGATCATGCTAATTTTATTTTGTATTCCATATCAGTTTAGATGACAGCTCCGACTCCAGCAGAGAATGACAAAGCAAAAATCTTTTGTTTTCCCCTAAAGTTTAAAGCTTAAAAAAAAAAAAAAAAAAACCCCTAACATCTGCAGGCAAGATAGGGGAACACAAACCGACATGGCAGGAAGCTCCTATGGTGCTTTTCTTTAAATATCAAGGATTACACAAAAGTAAATAGTAAGTTTGCAAAACTGATCCTGGCAAATATCATTTCCAAAAATGAAATATGTTGGTTTTCTACAACAACAACAATACTGACAGTACTGACAATTGGTAAGTCAGTATTCTCAGAGAACTATGAATAAGAAAATTAACCCAAGAAAACTTTGCAGTTTGACAGGGTTCCTTCCCCCTGCCCCCTTTCTGTTGTTGCATTGTGTTAGGTACACATTGTCAGGCTGCGTTATGGCATGTCCTATTATATTTGATACGATGTGACAGGACACTGAAATGGAATGCAAAAAATATTAACATAGCATTGAGGCAAAGCAATCTCTTGTCAGATCACTTTCTTATTGTTTCAAGAAAACTCATAATGCCAATTCTGGGGGATGTGATGCATTGATAATCTAAAATGAAATAGTCTCTTGGTGATATCTGTCAAGACCAGCCATTGCCTTAAAACTTCACAATGGCATGTTGCTTTCCTTACAAAGAAGGGGTTCTGTATAGTTTGTTTAATACTGATACTCTGAGATGTTTCCTAGTGTTAACTCAGAACTTGTAAAGGAAACTTATTGCTAGCCATTTAATCTTTCCCTCTTCTTTCTCCTAAAATAGAACTTTTTACTGATTGGCTAGAATGGCAGTGGAATAACATTCAAGGGCTTTATAGTTCCTTTAAAAATGAGAAAGCTTGTCTTCTCCCAAGAACAATTAACATAATGTATCTGTTCAAGGACAGCATAGAAGAGTGTGATTGTAGAGTTACAAATTGAGGTTTCTATCAAATGACCCATTTGATTAGACCACCTTCAATGTCCTTACACAGCACATTTACTCAAAAGGAAAATGAGATTCCTCCCCCCTTTTCAAATTACCTTTGGTGTGGCCATTTTACATTTGTAGAATAGAGGCAGAGATTTATGAACAGGAATTTTTCCTGTTGGGAATCTAGAAAAATGGATTAATCATTAAACAAAATAAGCTTAGATACCAAGGGAAGATGGGCACCACAATTTTCCACCCTTAGCTACCATGCCCATTTACTGGGCATATTCTTTCGCTGACATATCTAACTTTAGTTTTCAGCACTTAGTCTAAATGTCTTGTCAGCTATGCAATGGAAAGGCTGAGAGACACTATTGTTGGGCTGTGATTATGGCATCAGTCAGCCTTAATTTGGCCCTGGTATGGAGCCCATGGTTGGAAAGTTTCCATTATTCCTTAACTTAATATTCATGTCTCTAAAGTCCATACTCTCAAGTAGAGGGAATAAATGGCAGCAACCTATATCCTTGTCTCATTTGTTGGAAGAAATGTCCATCTGGGTTCAGTTCCAAGTGTGGAAAAAGACACTGGATTCATGGAAGTTGCTTGGAAAGAAGGTTTATTGATAAACAGGATCACATGGCTTGAAGATCTTCGGCGAAGAAAAAGGGAAGAGATGCTGAGAGTGCCTGCGTTTAATGCCCCCTGTTGGGCTTTGAATTTGAGCTTCTTTTTGATAGGTTGTCAGACTCCCATGGGGCTATGCAGAGGTGACTCTGTAGGTTGTCTTTTGAGTCCCAGGCTTGATTGACTCTTGCTGGGTGATAATGAAAGGGCTTTGGGCAATTCACACTATGGTTCCCACTGATGGGCAGAAAATGTAGTGCAGTTTTTACTAACTCATACACAGCCCCAGAAGAAAAAAGAGGAGTCATCTACAACATACAATGTAATGACTGCAACAGCCACTATGTAGGACAAACAGGCAGAAGACTGGCAGAACAAATCAATGAACACTAGTAACCGGAAGACATGATGAAAACTTTTAGTTTCACAACCCATAGACAGACTTAACCGTAGTTTCAACTGGTAAACTGTGACCATCCTAGACCAAGCTAACTCCCAAAATGCTATGGAATTGCTAGAAGCCTGGCATTGTGACAAATTAGCCATCAACAGACACATAAACATAAGCAATATCTACAAATTATGGAAAAGAGACAATCAACAAATCAAAATGGGAACAAAAAACCAAAACACCTCCACAACCAGCATTCAACATCCAGGTGAGCATAGAAAAACTCCAAGATTAACATCACACTAACAATCAAGAAGTAAACAATATCCCAATCAAGGAACTGTCAAAGAAGCTAACAGTAAACAGCTCAGCCAAAGAACCTCCAAGACAACTTTCACCAACACTGACAGGGCAAACTACTAGAATACAAATTGAGAGCAAATCCCAATCCTTACTACCACTGATGATACTACCTAGCCTGAGTAATGAAACATCTACAAGAAAACAACCAAGCTCAGTGCGCAGCAAGGACTTCTTTACAACTAGCCTAGCCAAAATAAAATATCCAGCCAGATGTATGCTCAATATGTCCTCAGGTATCAGCAAGGGTAGATGAGCTAAAGACAAAATAAAGGAAAACTCAAGATGAAAGGTACAATCACTTGACTGAAACCCTGCCCACTTTTAATGTGCAGTGCACCCAGGTAAACATTGGGCAGGGCTGCAGTCTCATACTATTTTTTGCCTGTCATTTTGAACTCTTATTTTTTTTTACATTCCTTTTCCCTCAGACTACGGTGTGCCGAGGAATCCAAATTGCTGGCTACCAGCCAAGAGTTGAGAATTGGAATCATTACTCTTACTTCATCAATGAGTGGTGGCATTTCAAATTAATGGAACAAGATCAAACACTCTTTTTTGTACTGGGAGCAGCTTCACTGCTTGGAACAAGGTATATATTTAAATTTAGCGTTATGTTACTAACCTCGGTGGTTTCTGGACATTACAAATTGCTTTGTTTACAATCCTAAAATGACTTTGCCTAAACTGCATAAATGCAGCGAAGTAGGCTTGTCTTACATCATTAGTTTGGTTTTCATCCTTTGTGAGCCGAATTTGAAGTTAAATTATGTGTTTGATCATGTAATTCATTGAAACATTTTAAAATGCCTCTGGCACAGCCTATTTAGCATGGAAACATGTACTTATTTACATTTTAAAATTTGCATACTGAAAGATAAGCTATATTTAACAACTATGCAGTTGAGTATGAATGGTTTTATACAAAAAAAGATGCTATTGTCTTATGAAATATTCTCAACTTTCATCTCAAACTAAACGTATTATGCAGTGGGTGGTGTTTATGACAGGGCAGGCTATAAATGGTTTTATTCAGGTGAATAAATCATGAAGGAAACATACTCTAATTGTGCAAGCAATTTCTTGCACATTTAGTACAAAGCCATGAAAATTACTCTTATTATGTAACAAATAGATGACTTGTGAAACATGAACAGAACATGTATTTTTTGTTATTGTTATGTTAAAGAAAAGAGGAGGGTGTTTTTGCAGTTTCTTAAAAACCTTCTCTGTATTACAGTGGAAGAGTGAATTTGCTATAAATTTCTAGACTCTTCCATCTTAAAAACAGAGATAAACAAAACTGGAAGATACTTTTTACAGCAATAGTTGCCATTGTTTTTCCTTAGAAGGGAGGCCAATCTTAAGTGCATTCCTACATTTTTGGGCAACAAGAGAATCAGGATCTGCATAAGCATACCAATCATTTTACAGTCCAGTTTAACTTTTAGATATCCATTCCATTCCATAATACCCACATCCAATGCTGAAACAGAGAGGATGAACTCCACCAGGAAAAACACATTAATTGTGATGTAAATGGCCTGTAGGACAGTTAGTCTGAATTATAGATCATGCTGATTTCAATCATAATAACTTTCTTTTACTTAAAACCAGGGGTGGGTTCCTGCCAGTTCTAATCTCTTCTATAGAAGAGGTTCCACAAATCTACAGTGCCGTTTAGAACCGGTTCCAGCTCCCTCCCTCCACCCATCCGCACATAATCAAGATGAAGAGCGAGAGGAGGAATTCTGGGAGTTGAAGTCCACAAATCTTAAAGCTGTCAAGTTTGAACACCCCTGGGGGTTTTTTTCTAAAGGGTTAGGGGTGCAAGGGTCTTGTAACTTGACAGCTTTAAGACTTGCGTGCCTCAAATGCCAGAGTTTCTGAGCCAACATTTTAGTTGCTAAGCAAGAGCGTTGTTAAGTGAGTTTCATCACATTTTACAAGTTGGCCATGCCTACCCAGTCACATGACTGCTAAGCCACACCCACTTGGTCACGTGGCTGGCAAGCCACTCCCATTCAATCACATGGCCAGCAAGCCAATCCCACAAAGCAGGCTACACCTACAGAAGAGGTTCTAAAAAAATTTGAAACCCACTACTGCTTAAAACATATCTTTTCAGTCATCTTACACTTACTGTCCAGGCCTGTTACCACACTCTGCCACAATCTTTACCCATCCTGAAAGTGAAACTTTCTACAAGATTTTTAGATGGTGTACTAGCTCCTCAAGGAAGAATTGAATCTCGCCAAGTCTAGATTTCTGCCACTTTTTATCATTGCTAAGGCCTTTCCATTTATGTTTAGGATCGTGTGTGTGTGTGTGTGTGTGTGTGTGTGTGTGTGTGTACACATACATACATACATGCATATATACATACTCAATTTTTGTCCACCACAGACTCTTCCAAGAATCTGGATGCAATATTTATTGGTCTTCCCTGTACTATATCAGATCAGACCGAGCCAGCTACATTTCTCCTAATTTCCGGCTATGATAAAAATAAACTCTACAATTCCCCTTTATACATAGTATGCTTATATAATATACAGTATAGGATCTATATGTATTATATATAATATCTTTGTGTTCCTTGATTTCTTGCCTCATAACCTCCCCCTTCCCCACATTCTGAGGTGATTGTTCTGATTATGGGTAGCATATCTAAGAAAGAAAAAATGAATTTGCATCTGCCACCCAAAACAAACAAACATTTCGAGCTTTTTGCAGAAAGCAAGTAGGACAAAGAAATACAAGGAATTGAACACTGTAGTACACAAAGATGCACCACAATTACTGGAATTCTTTCAAAGTTACCTTACAATTTGCTACAATAAATCTACTTGTCTGAATCTTTGTGTCCTGGGAAATATATTCTTGCAGTATTTTGTCTTGTTAGCTGAGATTGACCACATGAACATGGTCAAGGCAATCATCAACATATATGTCATGAGTTAAACAACCTCTTCTGTGAAAAATGCTCCCTGGAGATCAGTAATGGAGAGATTGCCAGAATTTCTGAACTACTATCTTGCCAACTTGGTTGAT
Source organism: Natrix helvetica (assembly GCF_964273705.1). Taxonomy (NCBI): domain Eukaryota; kingdom Metazoa; phylum Chordata; class Lepidosauria; order Squamata; family Natricidae; genus Natrix; species Natrix helvetica. Next base: position 63,267,115 of record NC_138552.1, read on the forward strand.
CATATACAGTAGGCATGGCCAGATGATCAGAATCTTTTGTTACTTTTCTGGCTGGCAACAGGAACAATTCTGTCAGAGTATTTTCAGTTATGATTTGTGGACTCTTCCTATAGTTCATTAGGAACCTGCTCAAGTTTTGCTTAGTTGCAGTTGCAGCTACCTTAGAAGCTTGTTTCACCCACTTTTCTTGAATGTATGATCTGCTTGTTGTGCCTCACCATTTTCTTTGTGGAAATAAAGTATGATTAATTCTATTTAATTCTATCTATTAATCTATTAATCTATCTATCATCTACCTACCTATCTACCTATCTACCTACCTACCTACCTCAGATCAGATCCGGAGTGGATGGGCCCTCCCCCCAGTGGACCGGACGAGCCGTCATCAGTGAGTCTTGTGAGTCCACTCTGGGAGGAGTTTGACTCTGTTGCCCCCGAGGATTTAGACGGGTTGCGTGGACGGCTGCGACCCACCACATGTTCAATGGACCCGTGCCCCTCCTGGTTGGTACTGGCATCCTGGGAGGTGACGCGAGGCTGGCTTCTGGGCCTGGTGAACGCCTCATTGAACGAGGGTTCCTTACCGACTGCCTTGAAAGAGGTGGTGGTGAGGCCCCTGCTCAAGAGGCCTTCACTTGACCCAACGGAGCTAGCTAATTACCGTCCAGTCTCCAACCTCCCCTTTTTAGCGAAGGTTGTTGAGAATGTGGTGGCGCAGCAATTTCCACGTCGCCTCGACGAATCCGAATATCTAGACTCACGCCAGTCCGGTTTCCGACCCGGGCACAGCACTGAGACAGCCTTGGTCGCGTTGGTGGATGATCTCTGGAGGGCCAGAGATAGAGGTTGCTCCTCTATCCTGGTCCTATTAGACCTCTCAGCGGCTTTTGATACCATCGACCATGGTATCCTATTGCGCCGGCTGGAGGGGATGGGAGTCGGAGGCACCGTTTTACGGTGGTTCGGCTCCTACCTCTCCGGCCGGATGCAATGTGTGTTGACTGGGGGGCAGAGGTCGACCCCAAGGCCACTCTCTTGTGGGGTGCCGCAGGGGTCGGTCCTCTCGCCCCTTTTGTTCAACGCATATGTGAAGCCGCTGGGTGAGATCATCCGTGGTTTTGGGGTTGAGTACCATCTGTACGCTGATGATACTCAGTTGTACATCTCAACCCCAAGCCACCCCAACGAGGCTGTCGAAGTGATGTCCCGGTGTTTGGAAGCCGTCGGGGTCTGGATGGGGGACAACAGACTCAAACTCAACCCCTCCAAGACTGAGTGGCTGTGGCTACCGGCACCTCGGTTCAGCCAGCTGATTCCATCACTGGCCATAGGGGGTGAACAATTGCCCCCTGTGGAACGGGCGCGCAATTTGGGCGTCGTCCTAGATGCCCGGCTGTCAATGGATGATCATGTGGCAGCCGTGGCAAGGGGGGCGTTCCACCAGGTTCGCCTGGTGCGCCAATTGCGCCCCCTTCTGGACCGTGATGCCCTACGCACAGTCACTCATGCACTGGTGACGTCTCGCCTGGACTACTGTAACGCTCTCTACATGGGGCTTCCCTTGGGACGCGCCCGAAGACTGCAGCTAGTCCAGAACGCAGCCGCGCGGGTAGTCATGGGGAGTACTAGGTACTCCCACGTAACACCTCTCCTGTGCGAGCTGCACTGGCTGCCTGTAGTCTTTCGGGTGTGTTTCAAGGTTTTGATCACCATCTTTAAAGCGCTCCATGGCATAGGGCCTAGTTACCTGCGGGATCACATCCTCCCACATACATCCCTGCGGCCAATTCGCTCTCACAGGGAGGGCTTTCTCCTGGTGCCGTCCACGAGGCAATGCCAACGGGCGACACCGAGGAGTAGGGCCTTCTCTGTGATGGGCCCAACCCTCTGGAATGACCTCCCCCCCGACATTAGAACCACTACTGACCTCCGCTCCTTCCGACAGAAACTGAAGACACACCTGTTCCGACTGGCTGGTCTGGCATAATTTATAACGTCTACCTCCTGGCATACACATTCTTACTGGTTTTTAGAAGGATAGTGTTTTAAATTTGATATGATATTGGGATTTTAAATTTTTGTATCGATTTATTTATCTAGCTGTACAGTTTGGCATATTTTATCCTCCTCTTCACATGTATTTATGTAGTTATCACTATGTTTTAATTGTATTTTGATATGGACTGTACACCGCCCCGAGTCCCTTTCGGGAGAGGGGGCGGTATATAAACGCTAATAAATAATAAATAATAATAATAATAATAATAATAATACCTACCTACCTACCTACCTGTTCTGACCCCCCTCCGTCCAGTAATGAATGCCAACACAGGCTTACCTGGATGCCACACTTTAATAACAGGACTACAATCTTGGTGGCTGAAAGGCCAAACACGAATAAGAACCTTGGCAGCAACCCAGACTCCAACAGATACAGATAACAGCTTCTCCAGCGTGTTACAAACGGAAACATATCAGACCAGACGTACTGCAGATTACTTTAAATGGTTGTGTCCTGCAAGAAGTCTCCTCTTCAAATCTCTGTTTATATAAGCTCTTGGGAGGGGCCACGCCCCAACCACCTGAGCTTCATTATCTTTTAGGAGCTTGGCTCCAGAGCAGCTGTTGCCTTCATTTCTCTGCCCTCCTCAATCTTACATCAGAGACAAACTCCCTCTGATCTTTCCCACTGTTCAGGCGCCTCCTGGTGGCCAACCAGCGTCTCTGGTCCCTGCTCTGTGTCTGAACCCTGCCCAGGGTCCTCAATCTCCTCCATAGCTGACTCGTAGGGTTCGTCGCTATCTGAGTCGCTCAGCAGCTTCAAAGGATCCTGCTGGGTCACAACA